>NC_089873.1:19492500-19842500 GCF_040182565.1 Anser cygnoides
ACCCAATTCTCTTTTTCAACTAGATGTTTTGGAATAGAAAGTATGATGCCATGTTCTATTAAGCATCTACCATTTCATTTCTCCCTAAAAGAGGAAAAAGCTTTTAGTGTCAAGCTATGCAGGCTGGTCTATGAACAACAGATATTTCAGAAAATCTAGCTACACCACAAAATAGTACTGGGTGATATTCCTTTCACTTAACTTCTGACTATGTAATATACAGTCTGGGCAGAGCTAGTCGTACAGTTTTCTTCTAGAGCAAGTGGAAAGAAATGGGTGCATGCAGGATGTTGTTTGTCTCATCCTAATATGGCTGTACAAAACAAATCAGTTGATGTCTTTTTCACCCAACTTAAGGGCAACTCAGTCATATATCTACCTCTGCTCCTAGCAACTTGATAGAGGTGCCTAAACAGGTGCCTATTGGCATCTGTGAAGCCAGAAGGTGCTACACATAGCTTTCAGATGTCAGCCCTCAAAACATCTCTTTTAGGTGCTACATCCGATCTGAGGACCTTGTCAGGATGGCAACTTAATTGAGTCCTAGACATTAAAGTCTGGAAAAAGAAATTCCACCTACTGCTACCCTTTAATATATTATGGCAGATGAAACAAAATATTTAACCAGAGACTTCCTTTAATCCTAAAGTAGCATAATATGGATGTAGTTCATTAGCACAACACAGTGCAATACAGGGATTCAGGCTAGTCCTAAATGAGATAAAATGGTACTAGTAACATTCTTGGTGCTTTAGAATGGCCAACTAGGCCATTAATTACTCTTACTAGAGTAATTAGTTACTCAAATTACTCAACTAGACCATTAATTACTCTTCCTGTAAACAGGAACATTTGCACATCTGCATGAAATATATATTTTGTATTATTTTGTTTATATTTGTATATATATATTTATATATATATATTTGTATTATTTTGTATATATTTTGTATTATTCCACAAGTAACATGAAGTGCTAGAAGACCAGTTTTTGCAAATCACTATACCCTGTTGTCTATAATGAAGCTGTGTTATACTAGATAAGGAGCTGAATTTTATTCTACTATATATTTATGTATCAGTGGGTACAACAGGAGAAAAAGAAATCTTACTAGCTACTTGGAAATGCGTAAAATCCTGTGCAACAGCCCAACTGATGCTGCAATTTACTACTATGTAAGAATACATAACTAGACCTGCAGTGAGGCTTTGTACCAATTCTCTGACGTAAATTCTTCAGGTCATTTTGAGGGCCATATAAACTAGACCAAATTAGGAATTCAATTCAGATTCCTACTAATCATTGGAAATAAAAATTAAAAAGCTTAAAGAAGATGGAAACTTATGCACATTAATATTTTGTCATAATTAGGTCAGGGAAAATAATTTCTATTTTGAATGCTGCACTTGAAAAAAATTACATAAGAGTTGGTGTAATCTGAATGAAATCAACTGTTTCCATATCTTTCGTTTTGATGAGAAAAACTTTCTGTATACAGAGAATTGGTTTGTTTATATATAGATGTATTTATATAAAAGATTAAGTTGTGTTGTTTGAATTGAATCAAAGTATTTGCCTTCCAGCTGGAGATTTTTAAAAAGAAAATAAATCAATAGAAATGAAGGGGTAAGAATTAAGTATTTAACCCTAAGAATATAAGGGCAGAAAATATATTTTGAATTAGCACTTGAAAGAGTGCATTTGAAGTAGGACCTACTTTAACATTATAACACTATATTTTTGGTTAAAACATTTTTTGTCTTTATAGAGGTTTGTTTTTTTTCTTCTTCTATTTTGTATTTCAATATTTGATTATTAATTAAAGTCTAGAGCTCATTATCCTTTAACTCCTAGGTGAATATTCTAACCAGAAGGTAAAAATTGATCTTTTACCAGAACTTCTAAATGTATCTTAATTAACCTTATTGTTGTGTTACAAAGTGGAGCAGAGTTACGAGTGGAGCTTCAACTTTCCTATCTGCGGTCACACTAATGGCTGAAAGCTTAGTAATGAAGATTACAGGTTTAAGGTCAGAATCTCTCTGGGATGCTGAAGATGGGTCTGGAATATCCCCAACATGTATAATGACCAGTGGGTTTGTTAGCGTTCATGAAGACACATAATCCACAAAGTGATTATATGAAGGTGCTTTATTAGGCGCCGGAAGTTAGGGGCATGCCTGCCCAAATCTAACTTCGTCTGATTTGTTTTCTTAGTTCTCTTTTATCTCCTAAGATACTACATATGCATTAGGTTTCACAACTCATCTATGCATATTCATTTCCTAGCTCCACCTAGCCTCGCTTCGTATGCTAATTATCTTATCAGTCCTTCTGCGCTTGCGTATCACTCTCTGGTGGTCGTCCGGGTGGTCGTCGGGATGAAGTAAGATGTCTTCATCAGAGCTGAACTTTTTAACCTTTCCTTTTCACGCATGCTCTCTGAGCCCTTGGTCTCAGTCCAAACCGCAAGGTTGGTTTGACCCAGTTCCCAGAGTCCAAGAAGCCCCAGTTATCTAGATGTCTTGCAAATTGAGCATTCTTTTAATCCTCCTTACTCCTCATCATGAATTGGTGCATTCTCATGTTACCCTTGCACATATATTTTGTATCTTCCGAGCGCAGCCTCGGAACAGTACATCGCAAATGTAACATACTAAACAATATTGTATTATTTCTTCTTCTATTACTAACATTTCCCCCCTTTGAAAGCATTTCACTCCTTTCGAGGAGGGCAAATGCTTTCACTAACTAACTAAAATATTTTACACTCAGTGCTCACCAATAATATAATCACGGAAAATTACATCATTAAGAATCAAGGAAATTACAAAGATTAGGATTGTCACAACATTTCATAAGTCCACCACTTCTGCTTTATGTTACGTTCACCCTTCTGGTTGGGTTCACTTGATCTGAAACTGATCTTGTCTATTTGGTTTTCATTCCATTTCACCTCCTGGGTTCCTCAGATTCTTTCTCTGAAATCCAAAGTTGTTAGATGCCGGTGGAGGATATTGAGGATGTGGTTCCATTTGCCGAGCAATAGTTTGCATCACTGTCCGGTTCCAGGTTGTCTTCCTTAGAATCAGACTTTTCAGCATTATAAATGTTAACCAAATTAGTACCCCTACAATCACCAATATAATTATTGTCTCCAGTAAGGACTTAACCCAATTACTAATATTCCATCCACTAAAAATTTTATCCAACCAACTTGTTGTCATATCTTTCTCTTCCTGTTCTGCATCTTGTTCCACTCGAGCCAGTTGTTCTATGTCATGTTCTACGTCAATAGTCACATTTGGAATGTGGATGCAGCAATGATCAATACGATCTTTTAGAAATCCACATACTCCATGTTCCTTTAATAACAGTGTATCTAATGCTAATCGATTCTGTAGCACCATTTTAGTTGTAGCTTGTAGTTGGATATTAAGGTCTTTAAAGCCTTCTTTTGTGGCTCTCGCAAGCCTACTCACTTGTCCTGTAAGTTTATAAATCATTTCCCTATTTCGATAAGTAGCTACCTGTGCAAATAGAGATTCTAACGCCCAACTGAATTTTACTCCATCTGAGGGTTCATGCCATGTATCTTCATCTGCCCCTTCTTCTAAACTTCTTTTTGCCCTATTAATTTGTAGGGTTTCCAACTTTCCCTTAAAAGGAGACTTTTTCCATATTGGACACAATGTGGGGAGTCCTAGAGTTATTTCTTTTACTTCCCCATCTATCGGCAGGTGTGTAGTCCAAGTTCCATCACTGGCTGCCCATACAAATTGTCCTGGACTTTGTATGGTACTATAGCTACAATCCACTGCGACTTGACTAGCCTGGCTATTTCTTTCCGAATTGTACTTAATTCCTCGGCAAGCACATCCTGCCCTAAGAGCTATCAATACCGGAAGTAAGTGCTCAACATCTTCATTATTACTGTCGCAAGTATATTTCTTCTCACAAGTCCACCAAGCTACCTTTGTTGACTCTTGTCTACCACTACTGTCAGCCCGGCTTACTGTATAAAACTGATCAGTTCCATTCTGCTTTCCCTGCCATTTAATACACCATGATGTATTCCCTCCATACTGGAATTTCTGCAATAAACTTACTGTCCAATCACTATCCCACCCTTTCATTCCTTTTGGCTTATTTTTCTCTTGACATTCCCAAACAATCTTTTCTCTAACTCCTTCTACTACACGTAGTTCGTCGTAATAACACTGTCCCACATTCTTAAATCTGCCTATCGTTATGAAATGGTAGTTCTTCTTCTTTTCACATTCAGACCTTGATGTTGGGGGGCTCAGTTTCCTATAGTATTGTGTAACATTTATCCTCTCTAGAGCTTTCACTTCTTTACATTGAATTGTTTCATTTCCTTTTACTTGGGGCAGTGGGGAGGTTATTATACCCCACTCAAGCGGGTCCCCCGTTGCTTTTGGGATGGGCAAACAAGCAGTAATTCTATCAGTTCCTTTCATTATGGCAAAATCTTTAATCAATCCTACCAGTAAATTCTCTGATGGTTGCCTAGGTGGGATCTGTACCACTTGTGTCCATGGTACCTGGCCCTCTCTTTTTCTTCTAGATCCTTTTTGGTGGGCTACCAATATTCCTTTATCCAATTTCGGATATACCAATATTTCTCTTATCCCGTAATCTGTGCTATTTTCATGTGTTACCACGCACCGGTAATTTCCTTTGTTGACTTTAGTAACACTAAACAGGGTTAAGGTGGTAGCTCCTCTCAGTTGTTGGCCCAATTCTATGGTTATACTTACGTACGCCTTCCCCTTCCATCCAGCCTTCAATCCTGTATTGTCCCTGGTTGTGTCTACGTATATTTCCTGGCTCTGTCCGGAGTCACTTATTTTTTCCCAGACCACCTGTAGAGAGCTAATTGTTATTGGTTTATCGTTGTGCATTCCACATTCCAAAGTAACATTTTCTCCTCTGAATATTTCCTCTTTCTTATATTTTTCTGGTATTTCTAGGAACCCAATTACAAGGTATTTACACAAAACAATTACTGTTATTGTTACTGTTGTTAAGAACCCCAACATTGTATGGTTATACACGCTTCATCTGTAGTTTTGTATCTCCGATTGCTCGCACTGACCAAAATTCGGGAACCTTTTTCACCCGAGTATAATGAATCCAAGCATCCACCCCTTCTACCTTTACAGCTGTAAAAGTAGTCAATAATACTTGATAAGGTCCGGCCCACCGTTCTCTCAGGGGTTCTTCATTCCAGTTTTTAATGTACACTCGGTCACCTGGCTGTATGTCGTGGACAGGATTTTCCAGTGCCAACGGTCGGTTCCACACCAGAACACTTCGAAGTTGAGCTAAAGTTTTACCAAGAGACAATACATAATTATGAACATCCTGGTTCCCTGTTATATGCATGTTAGGATTTGGTTCTGGGGATTCATAAGGCTTTCCATACATTATCTCGTATGGGCTTACTGACATTCCACTCCTTGGCTTTATCCTTATTCTCAATAAGGCTATAGGCAAAGCTTGTGGCCATTGTATTTTGGCTTCCTGGCAGATTTTACTGATCTGTCCCTTTAGAGTTTGGTTCATCCTTTCTACCTGTCCACTAGATTGGGGTCTCCATGCAGTATGTAAATTCCAAGAAATTCCTAATAGTCGACTTACGTCTTTAACCACAGACGAAACAAAGTGCGGCCCCTATCCGAGGATATTCCTAATGGTACCCCAAACCTCGGAATGATTTCCCGCAGTAACCATTTTACTGTCTCTTTAGCTTGATTGGTGCGACAGGGAAGGGCTTCCGGCCATCCGGAAAAGGTGTCAACCCCTACTAACAAATACCTATATCCCCCGGTCCTAGGTAACTCTACAAAATCAACTTGCCAGTAATCTCCTGGTTCTATTCCTACTCTAACTCTTCCCATTTCAGCATGTTTTCTTGCTACTGGATTATTTTTCAGACAAATCTCACACTTTGACATTACTGATTTTGCCATTGTTAACATATGTGTAGAGATGATGCTATGTTTTAAAAATGTTACCATTGCCTCTGCACCCCAGTGACACTCATTATGTCTTGTCTGAAGTATCTCTCGCATCACCAAGGGGGGTATTACTACCTGGCCCGTAGTGGTTACATACCATCCATCAGAGTTCTTTCGGGCCTTTAGGAGATTTGCTAATTTCTCATCCTCTGGTGAATATCTTGGTTCCTTGGGAAGATTAAGACAAGTGGGGCCTACCTTAAGTGGTACCAAAGCCATTACATTCCACACCTCCCGAGCAATTTGTCGAGCTGCTCGATCTGCCAGCCGATTCCCTTCTGATATTTTTGAGGTTCCTCCTTGATGAGCTTTACAGTGCATAATAGCCACTTGTTTTGGTTTTTGTACCGCATTTATCAAATTTAACACCTCCTCTTGATATCTTATATTGGCTCCTTGTGAGGACAACAGCCCTCTTTCTTTCCATAATGCTCCATGAACATGGACTACTCCAAAAGCATACTTTGAATCTGTCCAAATATTTACCATCTTCCCTTTACTCAGTTCCAGTGCTCGAGTCAGGGCTATCAGTTCCGCTCGCTGTGCTGATGTTCCAGGTGGTAAAGGTTTTGCTTCGATCACTGTCTTCAGGGTTGTTACTGCATACCCTGCATATCGTGTTCCATTCTCCACAAAACTACTACCATCAGTAAAAAGTTCCCAGTCATACCTTTCAAGGGGTACATCCTTCAAATCCTCGCGGCTGGCATGGGTATGTTCGATTATTTCCACACAATTGTGTTCCAACGGTCCTTCTTCTGGAACAGTTCCTAAAAATACTGCTGGATTTAACAGGTTAGTTGTTTTCAAGGTTACGTCATCTTGTTCAGTTAGTATTGCCTGATATTTCATCATTCGGCTGGGTGATAGCCAGTGGCCCCCCTTTTGTTCTAAAACAGTTGTTACCATATGTGGTACAAAAACTTCAATACGTTTTCCCAAGGTAAGTTTCCTTGCTTCCTGGATTAAGAGAACTGTTGCTGCTACTGCCCGCAAACATGAGGGCCATCCTGCACTTACAGCATCCAACTGCTTAGAAAAGTATCCCACAGGTCTTTTCCAGCTTCCCAGTCGCTGGGTTAGTACCCCTAGTGCTAGTCGTTGTCTTTCATATACAAATAACTGGAAATCTTTTGATAAATCTGGTAGGCCCAAAGCTGGTGACTTCATTAAGGCATCTTTAAGTTTCTTGAAAGCTTCTTTCTGTACTTTTCCCCAAATAAAATCCTGTGCCTTCTGAGCTTCATAAAGGGGCTTAGCTATGAGTCCATAGTCCATTATCCATAATCTGCACCAGCCAGCCATTCCTAAGAAGGCCCTTAGCTCATGGAGACTTTGAGGTTCCGGGATGGTGCATATAGCTTTTATCCTATTGACACCCAGACTTCTTTGTCCCTGGGAAATCTCACACCCCAAATATGTTACAGTTGAGCAAACTATTTGTGCTTTTTCCTTTGAAACTTTATAACCACCCATTCCCAACTGATTTAAAATTTCGATGGTTATTTGGGTGCAGAGCGACTCATTCTCTGTAGCAATCAAAATATCATCTACATATTGTAACAGCAAATACTGACTTCTGGGTACCTGTATTTGTCCTTGCGTTGTCCAGATTTCCAGTTCCTTGGCCAGCTGGCTTCCAAAGAGGGTCGGGCTATTCTTGAAGCCTTGTGGGAGTCTTGTCCAAGTTAATTGTGTCTTTCGTCCACTCTGAGGATTTTCCCATTCGAAGGCAAATAATTTTCTACTATCTTTATCAAGAGGTATGCAAAAGAAGGCATCCTTTAAATCTATCACAGTAAACCATTTATATTTCTCTCTCACAGATGTTAACAATGTGTAAGGATTAGCCACTACCGGGTGAATGTCCTTTGTTATTTCATTTATTGCTCTAAGATCTTGTACCAATCTATACTCACCATTCGGCTTCCTTACTGGAAAAATTGGAGTATTGTATTCCGATTTACATTCTTCCAGAATCTGATATTTAAGAAATTTGTCAATAATTTTCACTATCCCCTGCCTAGCTTCTATCTTAAGTGGATATTGTTTGATTCGAACAGGTTTGGCTCCTTCCTTTAATTCCACCTTTACCGGTTGTGCCAGTTTCGACTTCCCTGGTACATCTGTTTCCCATACTGTTGGTATAACTGCATTTTCTACTTCTCTTGGAATATTAACAAAGGGTTTATCTTTGATCATTAGGATTTGTCCTACTTTGGACTCAGGTACCTTCATTATTAATTCTCCATCCTCAAAGGTTATTGTTGCATCTAATTTAGCTAATAGATCCCGTCCCAAGAGTGGAATCGGGCATTCTGGTACATACAAAAATTCATGGGTTAGTTCCTTACCCCCAAAACGCAAATCAAGGGGTTGTAAGAATGGCCGTTCCTCCTCCTTCCCTGTGGCTCCAATTATTGTAGTTGTCTTAGTTCCCAATCGTCCTTTTAAACTATTTAACACCGAATATGTTGCTCCTGTATCTATCAAGAACTTTACTTCCTTATCCCCTAATTGAATCTTTACTAAAGGTTCTTTGACTGTTTTATGTTCTGTATCTAGTCAGCTACTAAAATCTCCCAGCACCATTGCCTTAATGGCCTCCTGATTCTGAAATGAACTTCCCGAGAATTGGTCTCTTCTAGACGGACACTCATTTTTCCAATGCCCCTCCTTTTTACAATAAGCACACTGATTCAATCCTAATCTTTCTCCCGGATTTCCACCAAAGTCTCCGCGACCCCTTCCGATACTAACTCCCCGTCCTCTAGCAAATCCTCTTCCTCTCCCTCTGAATCCTTGGTTTCCTCTGCCTTGAATTACTGCTAACAAATTCTGTTGCTGCCTCCTGGTGGATTCTTTTTCTCTATTGTTGTATACTTTCCAGGCTATTTCTAACAGTCTATCCATATTTCTCAGGTCTCCTCCCTCCAGTTTCTGTAATTTCTTCCGGATATCCTCCTGTGATTGTCCTAAAAAGATAAGAGCTAATTGTGCTTTAGCTTGTTCTGTTTCTATATCTAGGTCAGTATATTTCTTTGCAGTTTCCTTAAGCCTTTCCAAAAATGCAGAGGGAGATTCGGTTTTCTCCTGCCTAACATTATACAATTTAGACCAATTTATAGTTTTAGGCATAGCACTCTGCACCCCTATTTGGATCCAATCCTGGTATCTCTTCAATCTCCTCAGACCATCCCCTGTATTATAGTCCCATTGCGGGTCTTCCGTCGGGAAGTTCTGATCTACGCTTCCCGAGACTAATCCATTCCGAACATCCTCTTTTGCTCTTTCTCTAGCTGCCCTTAACACCATATCTTTTTCTGTCGAGTCCATTAATGTATCTAATATTACTTGAAGATCATCCCAGTCCGGATTCTGGGTTTTAATTATCATTTTCATTACCCTGGCTACTTTATCCGGGTTTTCCCGATATGTCCCTGCTGCTTGTTTCCAAATTACTAGGTCTCCCGGAGTAAACGGTACTTTAACATATACTGGCCCTTCCGTCCCTACTCCTTGTCTGAGTGGAGCAATTATGTTTCCCTTTTGTCTTATTCCGCCTTTCTTTCTTATCATCCATTCACCCACAACTTTCTGCTCTCGTTGTCGGGTTCTATACGATACCGGGGTAGCCGAAGCTACCGCTCCTTTTTCTTCCTCCTCCCCCTCACTATCCCCGCTTCCTTCCCTGACAGTCTGCCCTTGTTCTAACGGGGCTGATGGTACTACTTCCAAATCTATATTTCCATCATCCCGTCTGTAATACCTATCATTCTCTAACGCTTGATGTCCTATACAGCGTCTTTCTCCTCTACATCCTTTACAATGCTCATCAACAGTTATTTTAGCCACCATTATCCCGCAAGCGCGTTGCCACTCAGGCTTATCTCGCAAATAGAAAAATAGTTCTACATAAGGAATCTCGTCCCACTTGCCTTTTCGCTTACAAAATAACATTAATTGTAAGATAGTATTGTACTGTAAGGTTCCGTTTTCTGGCCAACTTTCTTGATCTTCTAGTTCATACTGTGGCCACCAAACATTACAGTAATCAACCAGTTTACCCTTTCGTAACTCCTGCCCGAAACACCCCTCCTTCCAGTGTGCTAATAAACAGCCCAAAGGGGAGGATCGCGGTACCGAAGCATTACCGCCCAGAATACTTTTAAGTTTTTCCATTATCAGCTATAGCTTTTACCGAACCGAACCAGATGCTGAGCCTGCAGCAAAACCAGACCACTGATGCCGAACCTGCAGCGCTTTCGCGACTGTCTGACGGACGGCGCCTAGGCTTACCACGGGAATTCCCTAGCCCAACCGTGCGTGGCTTTCGCCGCGTCTGACCGGCAGGCTCCCAGACCAGATCGGTACCGATTACCAGAAAGCACCTTTTTCTTACCCTTTCAGAGGTACGTTGTGAGCAGCAGGGGTCGGTCGCGGCCGATGGCTCCCCGAGAAACTCCTCGGTGCCGGCTGGAGCGTGATCAGTTCGCGAGCCGCCTCAGCAGTGCCCACGAGGTCCCATCTGGGTCGCCAAAATGTTAGCGTTCATGAAGACACATAATCCACAAAGTGATTATATGAAGGTGCTTTATTAGGCGCCGGAAGTTAGGGGCATGCCTGCCCAAATCTAACTTCGTCTGATTTGTTTTCTTAGTTCTCTTTTATCTCCTAAGATACTACATATGCATTAGGTTTCACAACTCATCTATGCATATTCATTTCCTAGCTCCACCTAGCCTCGCTTCGTATGCTAATTATCTTATCAGTCCTTCTGCGCTTGCGTATCACTCTCTGGTGGTCGTCCGGGTGGTCGTCGGGATGAAGTAAGATGTCTTCATCAGAGCTGAACTTTTTAACCTTTCCTTTTCACGCATGCTCTCTGAGCCCTTGGTCTCAGTCCAAACCGCAAGGTTGGTTTGACCCAGTTCCCAGAGTCCAAGAAGCCCCAGTTATCTAGATGTCTTGCAAATTGAGCATTCTTTTAATCCTCCTTACTCCTCATCATGAATTGGTGCATTCTCATGTTACCCTTGCACATATATTTTGTATCTTCCGAGCGCAGCCTCGGAACAGTACATCGCAAATGTAACATACTAAACAATATTGTATTATTTCTTCTTCTATTACTAACAGGTTGGTGATAGAATGTGTCACTGAGTTATGAATTCATTTTCTCACTACCTGAATTATTCAGGGAACATAACCAAATTCAGAAATAGAATGAATAATACTTGTGTGAATCACCTGACGAAATTTCTTTCACATCTTGATGTTGTATCTCTTAAAGTCTTAAACATTTCTCAAACACTGAATTAGACATTGCTGGATTGGGTTTACATAGCAAGGTTTTGTTAACACAGAAGGGTGCAGGGGTGCGCTCTGTGAGAAGAGTCAAGAAACTGCCCCCTGTTAGATAAGAACCAGTTCCAGCTGGCTCCAAAAGGGACTCACCACTGGCCAAAGCTGAGCAACGCAGATTTCACCTCGGTAGTAAAATTTAAGAAAGGGACAAAATTCTGCATGAAATCAGATGGAAGAGTGGAGTAAGGAAATATGAGAGAAACAACTTTGCAGACACCAAGGTCAGTGCAGAAAGGGAGGGAGGATGTGCTCCAGGCACTGGAACAGAGGTTCCCCTGCAGCCTGTGGAGAAGCCCCTGGTGGAGCAGGCTGTCCCCCTGTACTCCACTGGTACAGAGTAGATCTCTATGCTGAAGCCTGTGGAGGAACCCATGGTGGAGCAGTTTGGAAAGAAGTGCATCCCATGGGATGGTTCCCATACTGGAGGAGGGGAGGTGTGTGAGTATAAAGGAGGGACAGAGACAAAGCATTATGGACTGACCACAATGCCCATTCCTCTGTATTGTTAGTGGGGGTGGGGAAGAGATTGAAGAAGAGGGTTGTTTTTAATTTGGAATGAAAGAGTTTCTAGTTTGCTTTTAGTTCTCACTACTCTCCACTGTTACTAATGGCAGTAAAGTAAACTAATCTTCCCCAAACCAAGTCTGTATAACGATAGTAATTGCTGAGCAGTCTCCCCTTCCTTATCTCAGCCTACACGGAGTTTCTTCATATATTCTCCCTCTGTCCTGTTGAGGAGTGGAAGCGAGGGAGTGGCATAATAGGCACCTGGAAGCTAACACAATTATTGTGTTTTTTATATGTTTGTTTGTTTGTTTTTAAAACTCTTTGCAAATGTTTGCCTTTTTTTATTATTTTGTTTCTTAGCTTCCTTAATTTTCTTTAAAGAATTATTCCCTTTTGCCTACCTTATTTTTTTCTTCCCTTCATGCTGCTATTCTATACCTCCTCCCAGTTATCTCCTTAGCTGCTCTTCCAAGGAATAATTCCTTAAAATCTTTCAATTTTACCTGGAGTTGGAACAAACATGAAATTCCTGTCCAAATTATTGCTTACTTTTCCCCTAATATCATTTAAATTCTCAAAAATATTATTAAGTAAGTCTCAGGATCTTAGTCCAAATACATTTTTTTCTTTTAAAAATACGACTTTCCCTAATATTATTTTACTTTAAAAATTACATAGCACAGGAGAACTGATGTTATTCATTACTTATTATCCTATGGACATGGCAAGATATTGCCCCAAACATAAACAGACTTCCTTACCTTCAAAATCTTATATTTGACTCTCATTTTATATCATAGTATAAAATTACTTGCATTCTTAATCAGTTGTTTAATCTTTCATATAGGGTACCGTGTCACCCCATAGTTAACAAATAGATTTCCTTATTCTCTTTTTATATGCTTACGTATGTTTGTACGTATTTATGTATAGGTATAAATATTAGTACGTACAGTAGGACTATTATTCTCTCATTGTCTCACTGTCTTCCCAACCTTGCAAGCACATTCTTTGCAACCATCTCTTTGCACCTCTGTGAGGCCTACTTTAATTACATAGCTATAAATTTATATATATATATATATATAAAGTATTATATATATATAAACTTCTAATATATAAACTATATATATGGCATTTTAATCAGTTATCCAATAACATCAGTTATTGTGTATTAATCAGTTTTTGTGTATTAATCAGTTATCCAATAAAATTAACCATGTGTCTATGTTGATATCATTTTAAAAGGAAGATATAATTAATATTCATGGAAGTCCTCAGAGCAAGTGTTTTTTCTGTATCCAACAACAGTACAAAATGCAAGGGTGATGCAAACTCTACTAATATATACAAAATTCTGCCTGGAAGTGTTATTGAGGGCCACAAACAATTACTTTTTCTAGTACCTAGTGCTTCTCTTCTTTACATCAAAGGCTGCCAGTGAAGGTTTAGTATATATTTCTGCAATAGGAAATCCTAACTAGAAGCAACTAAAATTGACCAATTATTCATTTCTTATAGGGCACCAAAACATTCTTCAGAGAGTGTTGACTATGAGGCATTGCTGAGCTTGTTTGGATTAATACTGGCAAATTACAGATGAAAAGCTCTTCAGCTCAGATGAACTGAATTCAGCCTTCTTTTGTAATATTTTGTTCGAAAATTGTCAATATTATTTTCCGAATATGTGCTTTTCTCCTAAGCGTAGGATTCAGTGAAATGCAAAAGCTGACTGATTCTGAGTTATAATGTACATATGCAAAGAAAGAGGGGAAAGGAAAACAACAAAAAGAAGGCTGAAAGCTTGCATTCACTATTCTACATACATAGTCATTTTTCCTGATGTCTACTCCTGAAAATCATTACAAAGAGAGAACATGCCCAAAAACTAGCAGAAGAAGAGGGGAAGATTTCGATGATGCCATATGGCCCATATCAAATTTGGAATTTAGAAAGAACACTTTAAAGACCAACACATCTTCCATATTGATAAATGCTTTTTTTTTTTTTTTTTTCACGTGGAGTGCAACTAAACTGTGCAATGGTAAACCACCAGCATATTGCAGGGTATTTCAAAAAAAATATACTAGAACACTAGGTACACATGATTTAAAAATGCTATCTTTACTATCAGTGTTATTTATCATTTATGATATCCCATTATTGAAAAATTATGTTGAAAGTGAGGATGAGTCTTGGTTTTAGGTGGTAAATGCTGCATTGGGTTGTCCAGTATATTCCACACACTTTTCAAATTTGGTTAGTATTACTTCACATATTTGTTATCTATCTATACATATAAGAAGAGCTGTTAAAACTGAATTGTATTTGAATACTTAATTCTTAAGTTCTTTTATTAAAAATACTTTATTTGAATGAATGATGAATGAATAAATGAAAATATTTCATTTTTAAGTGTTGTTGTGATAATAGGAAAAGGACATAGGAAAAATGCTATTAAGACATCATTTAATTCTATTTTTAATTGATTATGAAGTTCAAAGCTGAGAGCTTCTTCAAATATGACGTACTTATATTCTGTCATCAGCCATATCATACACAATACTGTCATAAAACTTCACAGGAAAAACAAAGGGTCTTACAAATTATTTAGTGAAGCACTCCAATTCCATCTCGATTCAAATGATTTAAAATACACCACTGACATGTAATTAAAATTCAAGGTGAAATCCTTGAACATGTAAAGGACTTTGTTTCTGTCTGCAACTGCAAATATACACAAAACTAACTCATGGAATGAAATTATCCTAATTGTCCATAAACTATTAACATTAATAATTTAATCATACTCATGATTATTATAATTAATTACAATATAACCACAATCATCCATACAGCTGGAAATAGTTATTATCATCATGTATTACATGGTGCAATTCATCTTTAATCTATTATACAAAAATATCAATAACATACTTTGCATTAATCTGTTCAAAATATATATAATGCTTAATTACAGTAGGTAGACAGCTCATATAATCTTTAAGTTTATATATAAGCATGTTTTCATATTATTGTAATTTTACTTTCTTCAAAAATTACTCTATCCTTGCTTTTTTTTTCTTTTTAAATAAAAAATTACCATACCAAAAAAAAAAAAGACTGTTAAACAGTGTTGTTTGTTTGTTTGTTTGTTTTAATGATTTTTGTAACCTCTGCATGTTTAATTAGTGTATTTTTATGCTGCAATTGGGTCTGTACCACAAGGTCCAGCCTTCAGGAATGGACTGCTCCAGCACGGGTCCCCCACAGGCTGCAGCTCCCCTCAGACCCCCTTCTCCTGCGTGGGCTCCTCTCCACGGGCTGCAGCTCCAGCCTGGGGCCTGCTCCTGCAGGGGCTCTCCATGGGCCGCAGCCTCCTCCAGGCCACATCCACCTGCTCCACCAGGGGCTCCTCCACGGGCTGCAGCGTGGAGATCTGCTCCATGTGGGACCCATGGGCTGCAGGGGGACAGCCTGCTCCACCAGGGGCCTCTCTACAGGCCGCAGGGGAACTTCTGCTCTGGCACCTGGAGCACCTCCTGCCCTCCTTCTGCACTGACCTCAGTGTCTGCAGGGCTGGTTCTCACTCCTCACTCTCCCAGCTGCTGTGGTGAAGCAGTTTTTTTTTCCCTTTCCTACATATGCTCTCACAGAGGCACAAAAAAACATCACTTATTGGCTCGGCTCTGGCCAGTGGTGGCTTCCTTTGGAGCTGGCTAAAAGTGGCCCTTATCTGGTATGGGGCGTCTTCTGGGCTCATCTCACAGAGGCCACCTGTGAAGCTCCAAGCTACCAAAACCTCGCCACGTAACCCCAGTAAAATCACTAAATAATAACATCTGTTCAGTGCAAATCAGGGTAAAAAATGCATTAGTAGAAAATCAAAAAAGCAAACAAAATCATTCCAAACTAGAAAAGGATTCAGGTTACTGAATTTCTTTTAAATGAAATGATAGCTCAACATCACTTTTCTGAGAGGAGGTGGTCAAAATTGAACAAAATTCTCAAAGTGGTACTAGGAGAAAAGTAGAAATGATTAGTGTGATGGCATAACTGCAGCATTCTGTTTACACAAACAGATAAGTGATTTATCAACATTGCTAAGACAATAAAGTAGCTTCAAAATGATAATCTTAAATTTTTGTATCATCCATTATATCATCCCTATCCACCCTCATAGATGAGAATGTCGTTTTACAAGACACCAGGTCTGATGGCAATGGATGGGGTTTACCTGTCTCTAAGGGAGAAAATATCTTTGCTCAGGAGTTAGCAGGGCTCATTGAAAGGGCTTTAAACTACATTTGAAGGGGAGGAAGAGATAAAACCAGGTTTTGTAGAAATAAGCCTGGGGGCAGTGTGCTAGTGGTTGTGGGATGGTGTGCTAACAAACTCCCTCATTTTGCCATCTTAGTAGAGGTAGGGGATGGAGAGCCATGTGGCACCAAAGGCACGGGGGATATTGATGGGCTAGAAATCACAGAAGTGCCTGAGAATGACCACATAGGAATTAGGGCTTCTCCCCCTAAAAAGGTGACAGGATCACTACCCAACTGAAGTGCATCTACACCAATGCACATGGCACGGGCAACAAACAGGAGAAGCTGGAAAACCACTGTGCAGCAGGAAAACTGCTGATAGTTGCCATCACAGAAACATGGCGGGATGGCTTGCACAACTGGGGTGCTACAGTGGATGGCTACAAGCTCTTCAGAAGGGATGGTCTAGGAAAGAGATGTGGTGAGGTAGCCCAGTATGTTAGGGAGTGTTTTGATTGTCTAGAGCTGAACAATGGCAATGACAGAGTTGAGTGTATGTGGATAAGAATCAGGTGGAAGGCCAATAAGGCAGATGACATTCAGCCAATTCTCAGTTCACCTCACTGTCCACTCATCTATCCCCCACTTCCTGAGTTTGTCTGTGAGGAATTTATGGGAGACAGCCTTGCTGAAGTCAAGGTAGGCCACATCCCACTGGTCTCCCCTCATCTACCCAGCCAATCAACCCATCATATAAGGCTATCATATTGGTTAAGCATGATTTCCCCTTGGTGAATCCATACTGACTACTCCTGATCACTTTCTTATCCTCCACAGGCTTGGAGATGACCTCCAGGATAAGCTGTTCCATCATATTTCCAGGGATAGAGCTGAGGCTGACTGGCCTGTAGTTTCCAGGGTCCTTCTTCTTGCCCTTTTTGAAGTCTGGAGTGACACTGGTTTTCTTCCATCCTCAGACACCTCTCCTGTTCTCTGTGACTTTCCAAAGATGATGGAGAGTGGCCTAGCAATACCATCTGCCAGCTCCCTCAGTACTCATGGGTGCATCTCATTGGGGCCTATGGTTTTGTGGGTGTCAAGTTTGCCTAAATGATCTCCAGCCTGATCCTCCTCATCCATGGGAACGTCCTGCTTTCCCTAGACTCCCTCTTTTGTCTTTAGAGTCTGAGATTCCTAAGGGCTGGCCTTAGCAATGAAGACTGAAGCACAGAAGGCATTCAGTAATTCTGCCTTCTCAGTATCCTTCCTGACCACTGCACCCACCTATTCAACAGCGGGCCCACATTTCACATTTTCCCTAGTCTTCCTTTTGCTACTGATATATTTGAAGAAGCCATTCTTGTTGTCCTTGACATCCCTTGACAGATTTAATTCCAAATGGGCCTTGGCCTTCCTTGTCACATCACTGCATGCTCTAGCAGTCTCTGTATTCCCCTGAGTGGCCTGTCCCTTTTTCCACATGCTGTATACTTCCTTCATCTGCGTTTTGCCAAGACCACCTTCTTCATCCGTACAAGTCTCCTGCTGCCTTCACTTGCCTTCTTACTCATAGGGATACATCAATCTTGAGCTTGGAGGAAGTGATGCTTGAATATTTACCAGCTCTATTGGACTCCCCTTATGTCTAGGGCCCTAACACATGGGATTCTTCTGCCTTAGATTAAGACTTTAACCTATTTGGAGACCTGATATACCTGGCTGACAGAATACCTTGGGAGGTGGTTCTGAAAGGTAAAGGAGTTCAGGAAAGCTGGACCTTCTTCAATAATAAAATCTTAAAGGTACAGTTTCTGCCAGGAGATTGCTCCTAGATGGGCCCTCCATGGGCTGCAGCCTCCTTTGGGTCAGATACACCTGCTCTACTGTGGGTTTCTCTATGGGCAGCAGATTGGAGATCCTCTCCAACATGGTGCACCATGGGCTGCAGGGAGACAGCCTGCTCTACCATGGTCCTCTCCACAAGCTGCAGAGGAACTTTTGCTCGGGCACCTGTTTCACATTTTCTTATTCCTCTCTTCCAGCTGCTTCTGTGCAGCACTTTGTCTGTTTCTTAAATATTTTATTACAGAGGTGAAATCTGTGTTGCTCAGCTTTGGCCAGCGGCGAGTCCCTTTTGGAGCTGGATGGAACTGGCTTTTATCTAACATGGGGCAATTCCTGGTCTCTTCTCACAGAGACCACCCCTACAGCAACCCTGCCCCCCCCCCCCCCAAAAAAAAAAAAAAGTCCTGTAAGCTTATGATGAAATGTCATTTTACTGCACGTAAATGTATTGATCTACAATGGCTAGTTATAGAACAGCTTAGGAAAGCTTTGTGGGTTAAACTCAGGTTTCATTCTTTGATCACACAGATTTTTTGCAGCCTGTCTTCCAACCAGCTGTCACAGAGCCAGTACTAAAACAGCTTTTAGGCTGTGATAACTTCTGTGCTTGGCCACAGCTGGGTGACGGATGGTTCCTGGCACAAACCGCAAATGATTATGTATTAAAAAAGATAATTACCTAAGCATTTGGGAGCTCTTCTTTTTCCTCTTCTTGCCAGCCAGTTGCAGGCAGTTCCTGATCATTTTAACTGTGATGTGCCAGGTGGAAATGTCTCTTATATAGTTGTTTCTCAGATTTTTTTCTCCATTAAATCCTGATTTATAATATTCTTTTGTAGTGTTCGTTATACTAAAATCCACCCATTCTCCCTCAGTGAAATCTAGAATGATTTTATTTACTTGAGAGATTGCAGGTTAGAATTTAAAAGCAGATTAATGTTCTATCAGCCATCCATATTGCATCATAACATTTTTCAGAAGAAAGCAAAGAGTCATTGATTGAACTATAATGAATCTTGAGCAGCATATCCTTGATGATGTTAACAGATCTGAAAGACATTGAGTGTTAGTGATCAAGAGTTACTGTCCTGGAAAGTAATTGTGGGAGAGTTTTACCAGATCAGAACAAAACCACAATGTCTTTTGTAATTGTCCAGTGGCTATTTCAGTTATGACAGTTATACGTATATTTCTGTTCAAGTTCTATTTCTGTTTAGTACCAATATTCAAAATCTCTAACATTTTATATGCTGAAGATAAAGATTATAAGATTAATAGCAATAATGTGGATTTCAGATTCTAAAATAACCTACCTCTGAGGTGAAAATACACCTTATTGAGGACATAAGTGTAGGATTTGTCTAACATCATCATGTAAAAGTTACACATCACATTGTTCTTTGCCATTGGTTTTGTCTTCTTAGAGAGTAATACAAGGAAAACTTAGTGCAGGAGGGCAGGAGGTGCTCCAGGCATGCAGCAGAAGTTCCCCTGAGGCCTGTGGAGAGGCCCCTGGTGGAGCAGGCTGTCTTCCTGCAGCCCATGGATACGGGGTAGATGGGGGGAGGAGGTAGAAAAGGGTGGATGGGTGGAAGGTGTTTTTGGTTTCTTTCCTTTGTTTCTCACTTGTCTAGCTTGTTAATAATAGGCAATACATTTTACTAATCTCCCTCACTGAGTTTGTTTTGCCTGTCATGATAATTGTTGAGCGATGTCCCATTCCTTATCTCAACCCCTGAGCCCTCTGCATCGTATTTTCTCCCCCTTTCCCTCTGAGGAGAGGAATTGAGAGAGTGGCAGTGGTGGAGCTTGGCTGTCTACCTGGGTAAAACCACTACAGGGTCTCAACTAGATAAATATTATCACTGTATAAAAGGTTTAGATATTACTGTTTAAAATTTAAACATTATCTAGCTGTCTGAATTGAGAGAGTGGCAGTGGTGGAGCTTGGCTGTCTACCTGGGTAAAACCACTACAGGGTCTCAACTAGATAAATATTATCACTGTATAAAAGGTTTAGATATTACTGTTTAAAATTTAAACATTATCTAGCTGTCTGAATTACGTTTTTTACATTGTTTTTCATTAACGAGTATGCTGAGACATCCATTAAATGGATGACCACTTTAATACAACAGAGAAAATACAAATTTATGAAGAAGATAATCTTCAGTCTACAAAGCTATATTTTGATTGATAGCTGTTGTAGAAATGTATAAAAATTATTTTTGACCTGCTGTAACACAGCAAGTTATTTTTCAAAGTGTCGAGTACATATATAGAAGTCACAGTGACTTTAAACTTGCATGTGCCTTTTTCTACTGGGTCTGGCTAGGATGGAGTTAACTTTCCCCACAACAGCTCATATAGTGCTGTGCTCTGGACTTGTATCTAGAACAGCACTGATATCACACCTATGTTTTGTCTGTTGCTGAGCAGTTCTGTCTATCTCCAAACAGCCTGACCTTGGTGCCAGGTAAAGTGATGGAACAGGTCATCTTGAATGTAATCATGCAATGTATGCGGGACAATGGGGGGATCAGGCCCAGTTGGGTTCATGAAAGGCAAGTCCTGCCTGACAAACCTCATCTCCTTCTATGACTGGGTGACCCACCTGGTGGATACGGGAAAGCCTGTTGACATATTCTACTTAGACTTCAACAAGGCCTTTCACAGGGTCTCCCACAGTGTTCTCCTGGAGAAGCTGGCAGCCCACAGCTTGGACAGGTACACTCTTTGCTGAGTTAAAAACTGGCTGGATGGCTGGGCCCAGAGAGTGGTGGTGAGCGGAATAAAATCCATTTGGCAACCACTCACCAATGGTGTTCTCCAGGGGTCGGGGTCGAGCCCATCCTCTTTAATATCTTTATTGATGATTTGGATGAGGGAATTGAGTGCACCCTCAGGAAGTCTGCAGATGACACCAAGTTGGGCGGACGTGTAAATCTGCCAGAGGGCAGGAAGGCCCTGTAGAGGGACCTGGACAGGATGGGTCGATGGGCAGAGGCCAGTGGGATGAGGTTCAACATGGCTAAGTGCTGGGTCTTGCAGGTTAGTCACAATAACCCCGTGCCATGCTACAGGTTTGGGGCAGAGTGTCTGGAATGCTGTGTAGAGGAAAAGGATCTGGGGGTGTTGGTTGTTGCTCACCTGAACATGAGCTGGCAGTGTGCCTAGGTGGACAAGAAGGACAACAGCATCCTGGCTTGTATCAGGCATAGTGTAGCCAGCAAGACCAGGGAGGTGGTTGTCCCCCTGTACTCTGCCCTGGTGAGGCCACTCCTTGAGTATTGTGTTCAGCTTTCGGTCCCTCAGTACAAGAAGGACATCGAGGCCCTGGAGCATGTCCAGAGAAGGTCTACGAAGTTGGTGATGGACCTGGAACACAAGTCCTATGAAGAGTGGCTGAGGGAACTGGAGTTGTTTAGTCTGGAGAAGAGGAGGCTCAGGGGAGACCTTATTGCTCTCTACGGCTACCTGAAAGGAAGTGATGGGGTGCTGGGGGTTAGCCTCTTCTCACAGATAACTAGTGATAGGACTAGAGGGAATGGTCTGAAATTGCACCAAGGGAGGTTTAGGTTGGATATTAGGAGACATTTCTTCTCAGAAAGAGTAGTCAGGCATTAGAAAGGGTTGCCCAGTGAGGTGGTGGTGTCACTGTCTGTGGGGGTGTTTAAGGAAAGTTTGGACATGGTGTTTAGGGACATGGTTTAGTCAGTGATATTGGTAGTAGGGTTATGGTTGGACCAGATGATCTTGAAGGTCTTTTCCAACCCTAACGATTCTATGATTCTGTTATTCTAAAATCAACTCATCAAGTCTCTCTCCAACCCCCCCCCCAAAGTCAGGAGGCTGGGGGTGGGCAAGAGGTGGGGAGGGGACATCATCAGGGCAGCTGACCTAAACTGCTAAAGGGATATTCCATTCCATATGACGTCAAACTCAGCAATGGTGGGAAATGGTGGGAAAGGGGACACTTGTTTTGAAAATATCTGTCCTCCCAAAGAACCACTGTGTGTTTTGAGGCTCTGCTTCCCAGGACATGTCCAAACATTTCTTGTTGATTAGGGAATTAAAGTATAATTGTGATTTTCTCTCTCTTTGCTTCTGTATAGCCTTTGCTTTTCTTTGTTTGTTTGTTTGTTTTCTTTCCTCTTTCATTTCCCTTAAATTATCCTTATTCAACCCGTGAGCCTTTTTCTTTCCATCATACCTTCTCCTCCCCTTCCTCTGAAGGAAGAGTGAGAGTGGTTGAGTTTAAATGAACAGCAGGGTAAAACCACCATACTTTAAAGTGCAGTTCTGTATCTTAGTTGTAACTGATCATGAAATATATATATGTATGTTTTTGTTTTTCTTAAATGATTATTTCAACAATATTTGAATCAAGCTATAAACTCACTAAGAGAGTATTTTGAGATTATGCAAAGGACATCGAGGTGCTAGAGTGTGTCTAGAGAAGGTCAACGATGCTGGTGAGGGGTCTGGAGAATGAGTCTTATGAGAAGCTGCTGAGTGAGCTGGAGTTGTTTAGGCTGGGGAAGAGGAGGCTCAGAGGTGACCTTATCGCACTCTACAGGTACCTTAAAGGAGGCTGTAGAGAGGTGGGGGTTGGTCTATTCTCCCACATGCCTGGTGACAGGATGAGGGGGAATGGGCTAAATTTGCACCAGGGGAGGTTTAGGTTGGATGTTAGGAAGAACTTCTTTACTGAAAGGGTTGTTAGGCATTGGAATGGGCTGCCCAGGGAAGTGGTTGAGTCACCATTCCTGGAGGTATTTAAAAGATGTAGAGCTTAGTGATATGGTTTAGTGGAGGACTTATTAGTGTTAGGTCAGAGGTTGGACTAGGTGATCTTGGAGGTCTCTTCCAACCTAAATGATTCTGTGATTCTGTGAAAGCATGTAGGCTGATATTTACCTGATGAATGTGTATTGCACATTCTGAAATACACATGGAAGCCACTTGTAGCTTTTGCTATCCATTGTGTTGAAAAAGAATCTTTCTGGTGAAGGACTGTCACAAAATGTTGGGCATTGTGTTTTAGAGGTGTACTTGAGGACTCTAGGACAAAGTTAGACAGCAAATATGTTTATCTGTTGTCTTATCTCTGCACAGACTTCTAAGAACTTTAAAAACTGCATTCCACATTCAGTATTGTTTATCTTGTTCTTTGAGGATGTTTGAAATCATCATTCATATAACTGAAAGCCAACACAATCTTCAGATAGGAGTTAGTTCACATATTTTCTTTATTCTTTGCATATTCCTTTGTGAGTTTGTCATCATCATTATGACCAGGTTTCATGTTTCACGTATGTTATGACATGCTAATATACGGTGTAAATGGTAAAAACGTGTTGCACATTAACTTTAATGGCACTGGGTCTAGTATGCTAACTGATGACATTAGGCAGATGAAGTGCCAAGTTAACATAATTGAAAAGACAACAGGATAACATTTTATTTTAATAGCATTTTAATTGATGCTTAATTATGTAATGGAGATGTACATAGTGCCCAGTGGAAGTGTAATAGTCCCTCTCAACAAAGGCTATTCAAATGTGCTATCACAGAGTATGTGTTAAACTGCATTTTTAGCCTCCTGCTGATGACATTGGTAGGAAAGCCTTGTGGAGAAGAATCACAGGTATAAAGGCACTAAGTGATCATTATCTTCTTTGACTAAAGAGTCAAAAACTAAAGTCAGATTTGTTACAGATAATCCCAGACTTCCGTGTGCAAACACTGAATCTAAATAATTGGTTTTCATGAATACCTGGTAGTCAATTTATATGTACATCATTTTTAAGGGTGGCATAAAATGAATAGGTCTTTGTGTACACCAAATATTAGTGAATTATCACAGTATCACAGTATCACAGATTTCTAGGTTGGAAGAGACCTCAAGATCATCGAGTCCAACCTCCGACCTAACACTAAGTACTCCACTAAGCCATATCGCTAAGCTCTACATCTAAACGTCTTTTAAAGACCTCCAGGGATGGTGACTCCACCACCTCCCTGGGCAGCCCGTTCCAATGCTTAATAACCCTTTCGGTAAAGAAATACTTCCTAACATCCAACCTAAAACTCCCCTGTCGCAACTTTCGCCCATTCCCCCTCGTCCTGTCACCAGGCACGTGGGAGAACAGACCAACCCCCACCTCTCTACAGCCTCCTTTAAGGTAACTGTAGAGAGCAATAAGGTCGCCCCTGAGCCTCCTCTTCTCCAGGCTGAACAAGCCCAGCTCCCTCAGCCGCTCCTCGTAAGACTTGTTCTCCAGACCCCTCACCAGCTTGGTCGCCCTTCTCTGGACTCGCTCGAGCACGTCCATGTCCTTCCTGTAGCGAGGGGCCCAAAACTGAACACAGTACTCGAGGTGCGGCCTCACCAGAGCCGAGTACAGGGGCACAATCACTTCCCTAGACCTGCTGGCCACACTGCTTCTTATACAGGCCAGGATGCTGTTGGCCTTCTTGGCCACCTGAGCACACTGCTGGCTCATATTCAGCCGACTATCAACCAATACTCCCAGGTCCTTCTCGGCCAGGCAGCTTTCCAGCCACTCATCTCCCAGCCTGTAGAGCTGCTTGGGGTTGTTGTGCTCCAGGTGCAGGACCCGGCACTTGGCCTTGTTGAACTTCATACAGTTGACCTCAGCCCATCGCTCCAGCCTATCCAGATCCTCCTGCAGAGCCTTCCTGCCCTCGAGCAGATCGACACACGCACTTAGCTTGGTATCATCTGCAAACTTACTGAGGGTGCACTGGACGCCCTCATCCAGATCATCGATAAAGATATTAAAGAGGACCGGCCCCAGTACCGAGCCCTGGGGGACACCACTAGTGACCGGCCTCCAACCAGATTTGAATCCATTCACCACAACTCTCTGGGCCCGGCTATCCAGCCAGTTTCTAACCCAGCGAAGCATACGCTTCGCTTATACATGTTTATCTGCAATAAATAAATACAGAAAGAAAAGAACTTAAGCAGCTGTGTAGGTAAAAATCTTGTATAATTCCCCAACTCTGTATGAGCAGAAGGGGAATATGCATTTGTAAGAGGCAAAATAAAAATCCCACTTAAAGTACCATATATACTATAAAACTTCTAGTGACACCAGCTGGACTTTTTTATTATTATTATTATTATGCAGAAAAGATGAATGAATAGACAAGTCTATTAGTCTAATGCATTCTAAGCTATCATAAAACATAACTGTATTATAAACAATGTTCATTTGATTCAAGTAAGACTGAAGTCTGCCAAAAAATCTGGTGTCACCTTTCAGGCAACATTAATGGGCTTCAAGATACATAGATTTCAAGTCTAAAGAGACCACAAAGTCCTTGGTTCTGATCTGTTGTATACTACATTGCCACTACATAGTTCTGTTACTGAATTCCCAAGTCTGTTTGATTAAAGTAAATCTTCCAGACAGGCGTCTATTTTCCTGTTAAAGAAACGGAATGATAGATCATCCAATCTCCTAGACTGATTGTCCCATAGCTCTTAAAAGTTTGTATTTTGCTTTTAATCTAAATTTGCTTGGCTTGAAATTCTAATGAGATTCTTGCTACTTCTCCTGCTACATCACAATGGGTGCCCCATAAAGCAGATCTTTTGGATCAACACCTTCTGTGTTAATTGGATCAATTAACATTCTATTGGATCAACACCTTCTGTGTTAATTGGCCTGTATCACTAATTAGTTCCTCTGTGTGGCCGCCTTCTCTTCATCATGTATCAGTAAAACTAATCTCTGGGTCATTGGCAAGTGTCACCAGAAATTAAATATATGTATTCTGTCAGCTCTGTTTGTCCATTGGAGGCTCAGAATAAAGCCCTGCAAAGTGGCTACAAAGTGCCTACATACAAATATATACTCAGTTCACAATTCCTTATTAGGTGGTTCCTAAGCATTTTTGCATGTATTTTATAGAAGACACATTATGTTTTTTTTTTTTTTTGTGTGTGTGTGTGTGTGTCAGAATATCATACAGAAACAAATATTTTAACCTAAGTTGTTATATGCTTTCTTTGAAATTTGCTGTTAAGCCATTTCCAGTTGTTAACCATAAAAGCATTATTAGAAAATACACCATGGTAGAGAGAAATGCTTGATTCATTTGTAAAGTATGTGTTATTTTTGGTGCATCTATGCTGTCATACATTGTTATTAACCATTTATATGTAAAGACAAAAATATTGATATGAATATTGCAAAAAGTCTTAATTCTGGTTGTTTGGGGGCTGATGGTTAGTTTAGAGTTTATACTGATATCTATTTCTGCTTTTAAATAGACCCAAACAAACAGGTAAACACTACATACTTCAGTGTCTGTACTCTTTTTTTTTTTTTTTTTTTTAGTACACCATCGCTCTTTCTACAATGTAATCTCAACACATTAAGTCAGTTTCTAAATAAAAGCTTGTTACTCTACTAAATTCATGAAAAACAAATCGATATAATACTGCTTATAATGACTGTGCTTTTTTTGTAGATCAACAAATCTTCTATTAATTAACCAGTGATTTAAGTCAGCTTGTGAAAATTAATCACAGCCTGGAAAAGTCATTTGTCCTTGTGTGCTTCATTAGGACAGTGTTTGCCCTTCAGGCAAGAAAGCAGCAAGTAAATGCCAGAGAATGAGCTGATTAAACTAGAGCTGCAGTGAGCTGTTTCCCAGAGACTCAGGCTCCTATAAACATACCAACTTCCAACTTATAAACTTTCTGCAGGTTGCTTGTTGGGCAAGGGATAAAATAACATATGAAAATTACTCGTTGATCCAGTAAACATTTCAGTTTAATCCATGGAATAAACACTTCATACTGCTCAAGACATTACAGATAGATATGCCCACAACTGTTGTGAAACTAACTCGTAACCATAAAACACTCTACTTACATGAAGTAAAACTGTGAAGTAAAACTTCACATAAACCTGAGCATTTCTTTTCATTTCAGTCTAATTACATAATGGTATAACATTGATTAAAGTACAAAACATTAATTGCAGGTTCATGCCTACCGGTCTAGCACCAAAGATATGAAATATATTTGGGTTTTGGGGGGAATCAGGAATTTTTTACTGGTGGTGGTTTCACCTTAATGGACAGCTAAACTCCACCAAAACCACTGTCCCACTCCCCCTCTTCAAAGGGAGAGCACGTGGAGAAAGTGTGATGGGAAAGTAAAAGGCTCGTGGATTGAACTAAGGATAATTTAATTAAAAGGTGTTGTGGTCTAGCCTTGGCAGACAGCTAAGTACCACACAGCCACTCACTCACTCTCCTCAGGTGGGATGGTGGAGAGAATCAGAGAGGTAAAAGTGTGAGAAATCATGGATTGAGATAAGGACAGTTTACTGGGTAAAGCAAAAGCTGCACGCACAAGTTTTCTATGAATTAGTTTTCTACTTCCCATCAGCAGGCAGGTGTTCAGCCATTTCCAGTAAAGCAGGGCTCATCATGAATAATGGTTTCTTGGGAAGACAAAAGACATAATTCTGAATCTTCCTTCCATTCCTCCTTCTTCACGCCAGGTTTATTGTTGAGTATGAGATCCAATGGTATGGAATATCTCCCAGGACAGTGTCAGCTGTCCTGACTGTGTCCCCTCCCAACTTCTTGTGCATACCCAGCCTCCTTGCTGGCAGGGCAGCATAAGAAGCAAAAAAAAGTCCTTGCTACAGTGCACGGTGCTGCTCTGCAACAAGCAAACCCATTGGTGGTTCTATTTTCACCAAAAATCCAAAACAATTTGTGTGAGCCTCTACAAAGAAATTTAACTCAGTCCCAGCCAAAACTGTGAAAAAGGGAAATGAAAGAGGAAACAAACAATCACACAAAGTCTAGGTGGAAGAAAAGGGAGAAGAAAAACAAACAAACAAACAATTATTCTCTATGCCTCATCAGCAAGCAAGCAATATTTGGTCACATCCTGGGAAGCAGGGCCTGAATATGTACAGCAGTTGTTTAAGAAGACAGACATTTTCATAACGAGAGTCCCTTTCCCCACCTTTTCTTGCTGAGTGTGATGTTGAGTGGTATGGGATATCCCTTTGGCCAGTTTAGGTCAGATTCCTTGGTGATGTTCCCTTCTGACCTCTTGCCCACCCGCAGCCTCCTGGCTTTTGTGGGGAGTTGGACAAAGCATAGGTGTGATATTGGTACTGTTCTAGGTACAAATGCAGAGCACAATGCTGTAAGGGATGCTGTGGGGAGAGTTAATTCCATCCCAGTCAGACCCAGTACATTAATTTGAATAGGGAGTAAGAAACCTAAGGCCCCCAAGATCATGAATTACTGTTTTATGTTCATAATAAATAAATAAATTAATTAAATGAGTTAAAAAAGAAGTGTATATAATAGCTAGAAATAACAAAAAAACCCTACTCTATATGAAATATAAATAGATTTCTCTGAAGGTGTCCTGGTTTCAGCCCGCATAGAGTTAATTTTCTGCATAGTGCTGGAATAGAGTTAATTTTCTTCATATTACATCCATTATGTATGTACTGTGTTTTGGATTTAGAAAAATATTGCTGATAACACATTGATGTTTTAGTTGTTGCAGAGCACTGCTTACACATAGTCAAGGATTTTCAGCTTCTTAAACTGCCCTGCAAGCGAGGAGGCTGGGGGCACAGAAGAATCTGGAAAGGGACAAAACCAGGACAGCTAACCAAAACTGGCCAAAGGGATATTCAATAAGATATAACATCATGTAGAAAGACAAAAACTAGGAGGATTAGCTGGGGTGGGGACTGCTGCACAGGGACTGGCTGGGCATTTTTCAGCAGGTAGTGAGCAATTCCATTGTGCACCACTTGATTTGTATATTATCATGATTATTATGATTATGATTATGTCTTAATTTTCTGTCCTATTAAACTGTCTTTGTCTCAACCCATGAGATTTACCTTTTTTCCAGTGCCCTCCACCATCCCACTGAGGGGAGTGAATGAACGGCTGTGTGGTGCTTAGCTACTCGCTGGGTTAAACCACTACAAGAGGTAATTTTATTTCTTTATCCATTAAGAAACTGAAAAAAAAAAATGTGATTAACAGTGAGTAAGGAAAACACCTAGATACGGTTTGAGCATCCTGAAAATGAATTGAGAAACTAATGTTCCCCTTCCAGAAAAAAAGCCATATGACTCCCTTTTTTTTTTTTTTTAATAGAAATAAAATCAATTGTACTGTCAGAAGTCACATTAATGAAACTGTGTCTAGCCTGCACAGAATTGTGTTCTATGTCTCCCACAGCTTCTGTGACTCTATTCCTACATATACTTAGGGGTCATGGTATATATCTCCTATATATAGATAGACTCCTCTCAGACTGCTTTTATGTCTTATGCCCCTCACAGTTCTCCATGCCATTTCCATTTCCTCAGCAACTCCTTTGCTCTAACAGGTGTTTTGTTCCCTCTCCTTGGATCCCAACTGCTTCTGTCCATTCTCATATTGTGTTTCTAGTTGCTCTTCCTTGTTCACACACAAGGCTTGGGCTGACCTTTTGCCATTCCTGCTGATGCTGGTCTGGATTTACTTGTGATGCTTGGTTGACACAAATTGAAGAAAACAAAAACTGAGTTATTTGATTTTCTCTCAAGAGGAATACCAGTAGGAGGTCTTTCCTAAGCACGTTATCTACTTTCACCAAACCTGTAAAAATTTAATATTTTCTTTCCTGCATTCAAATTTAGTTTAAAATTGTTGGGAAGATAAAATGTTATTAGGGACAAGACTGACAGAAATTTCTGCATAAGCTACACTTCCATATGAAGTAATCTAAAAGTGGATGAAGAGAATAATGCTTCTTTTGCTGTCATTAGAATTGGGGAGAATATTGAAGACTCCAGGAAACCATGCAGGTTAGGACAACCCATGTGTACAAGAACAGTTAGGATACCTGTAACTCTCTAGGCATCTCAATTCTATAACGTTTAATAAATGCAGTCTTCATAGAACATTGGTATAGGTCCTTTTATCTGCTGAAAATAGCTGTTGTAATCATCTGAAGATTTTAATCAGGATCTGAGTAAATGTTTTTTTTTTATTATATTAAAGCAATTCTGAATATAAGAGCCTCTAACTAATCGTATTAACTGTACTCAGAGAAGTATTTCTAGAAATTAGGATATAAGATAAAACTGATTTTAGAAAATACACATTCTCAATGTCTGGTCAACAGATTACACATCTTCCAAGGAATCTTAATGCAGTAAGGTTAATGAAGAAGAGCCAGTCTTCTAATTCCTGACTCCAAGTGCTTTGACTTTCTCTTGAAGAATTTTCATCTTTGCTGATCACTCGATCAGCTCTTTCTTGTATATTTTAAACTCCAGTACAGCTGACTTGTTTAAATATTAATTTCTCCACATATTCATATGACCTAAACAGACCTAAAGACTATTGGATGCTGTCAGAGACTACAACTTAGTAATAAAAACTCTGTATCATTTATGGGTGAAAGCAAGAGTACTGGATGATTTAGAATTATCTAACAACTTTTGAATGATAGACATATGGGGAAAGAAATAACGGGGATAGAAATATGGGGAAATGCAGGAATAAGCTGACATAATATTTTTTTTTCCATTTCCTAGTATTGTCTATAAATCTCCTTTATGTTATCCCTCATTACAGAAAATAAGATTGGAATCTTCAATTGATTCCTTAATCCCATATATTATTTTTAACCCCCAAAGGAAGGCTAAGATCTTTGCTTAATTTTGGAGAAGTATAATTTCAGAATAGTGTAAATCATTTTAAAAATGGTGGCAAAATAATGCAATGTGATGGATTTCATGTAAATCACATGTGTAGAAAGTATATATATGTATCACTTATGAAAAGATAAATTCAAAGACATTGAAGGGGAAAATTATGGTAACAACTTAGCTTGATCTTTTTCTGTTCAAGTGCTGACATTCTTTGGACATTAAACTTTCCTTTAAGAATTTCAAATTTTATCAAAAGTAACTGAAATTGAGGATGTTCTTTACTTCTTGGGAAAAAGTTGTTTTCTTTATGCTCATTTGTGAAACTAATAATTGTAATTTTTCTCTCCATTCCCTGAAGGAAAAATAAAAATTAATTCCAGTTGAATAATTAAATGCTTAATGATTGTCCTCCTTAAGCAAAATGACTTCTGCATTTTTTCCAGTGTACCTGGTCAGAGAAAGCAAGAGAAAGAAGGGGAATTAATAATAATTACTTGTAATATCTTTGTGCTATTAATTATAGTTTCTGATGAATGTTTATGTAATTTAGATGTCCTTAATGTTTATTTCATTTATTACTTCTGGGCTCCTGCTTTAATTGATTAGATGCAATAAAATCTTGCTCCAAGGTTTCAAACCTGCAATAGTGCTATCAGGGCTGCCAAATCATACTGAAAACCAAAAGATTCTCCTTATGTGTAGGGGCTACCTGCACAGATTCATTGAGTGATTAGGATTGGAAAATTATAAATTATCAGAGTTAAATTGCTGAGGATAAATAAATAAATAAATAAATAAATAAATAAATAAATATTTTTTTCCTGTTATAATAACCAAACAATTCTGAAGCAGTTTGAATCACAAACATGATGTTACCATGAGAAGCACAGGAAAAACATCCCTTTACATGAAAGTAAAATCATGAGGGAACACAGGAAATAGTCCTTATAAATGCTGGGAGAGATCTATTCTCTTCTCCTCTCATTGCACTCTTCTTACGTCTTTTCTGATTGATGGTTTCAATCTCTGGTGGGTTACTGGGGTCCGGCACTGTCCTTGTAGCCATCTTTCCCATCTGTCAACTTTTACAAGCATACTGCTATACTAATAAGTTTCTATGCCTATGGGGCTGCTCTGGCTTCAGTAAAACAGCTCTTATGAGAGATCATGGATTATAGATAATTTAATAATGGAGATGTTCCAAAGATGCAGAGACATATCTATGGGACCAGCAGGGTACTTGTAAAGAGAAATGGATTCAAGTGGATAAAAGCCAGTGGAGATAGCCAGGAACCCTCTCAATCATGACAGAGTGAATAAAACAATCACTTAAAATCTTGGGGAAGCAGAATACCACTTGACAGAGCAAAAGAGCTACTGGATATTTTGAGTTTTTAATCTATTTCCTCTGTTCTTGACCCTGAATTTTGTGCTTTTGTTTTTGTTTGTCTTTATTGAAGTACAGAGTTTGTTTGTTTGTTGTATTGAGGGGAAACAGCAACAACAAGCTATTTTCACCTACACATGCTGTTTTTCAACACTAGGAAAAAGCAATCAAAAAACAACTCAAAGTCATCCATTACCTTGTGCATCCAACTGCTAATGGTAATAGAGATCCTGCAATAGATTTGACATATGACACACCAGACTACTCATAGTTTGTTTTTTTCCCCTGTAAACTGAAAACACTGTCTGAAATGGTAATGATTTACCATGTGATGTATCAAATGAACCTCTTCATTCTGAGAGAAAACCATAGAGAATGATAAAGCCATAGGTTCAGGTGATAAGGGAGACTTTCAAATTGCAAATTAAAAACTCTTCCCTCTATATAAACAAATAAACAGATAAACATTGCAGACAAACACAGACAGAAAATAACAGAAGTTAATGCAAGAGGGTGTCTCAGACTCCATGGAAGTTTTATGCATTTATCCTGCTATACCATGATTCCAGCCTTCCTTAGGAATCTGTTCACCAGAAAAGCTTTTCTTTAATGAAGATATCTAAAATATAAACAAAATATTACTAAACACAAATAGCAGGAGATAAAATATTCCTTTTTTTTTTTTTTTAATACAAATCATTCACAATGGTTTAGTTGGAATCCTGTGAGAGTACTGAATGACTTACGTCAAAACTTCAGAGGAGCTAGAAAGAATTGAAAATAATAATCAACATACCAGAAAAAGAAATATTGTATGAATCAAATTTCAAAAGTTAATATTGTTTAGACAAATATTATTATAGTAAGTAGAAATATTCATGGCTGTGTGTAATAGCTTATTAAGTGACCTTGAGGGGGTTGGAGGCAAGTATTTTCTTGTCTTCTTTTTGCCATGGTAGCAGCTGAAAAGAAAGCCATGTATGAGAAATCCTTAGAGCTAGCAGAATCTGAAACACAGATCTGCACCAAGAGGAAGTTGTGAGTGTTAGTAGTAGGAGATTCTCCTGTGGGGACTAAGGGAACCCATCTGCCAACCTGACTTGTCATCCTTGCTGGTTTGCTGCTTGCCAGGAGGTCATATCTGGTATGTCCCCTTTCCAGGGCTTGTGGTAATGCTGACCAGTCTGTAGTTCTCTGATTCACCTTCTTGTCCGTATTGAGGATATCAGTGGCATTTGCTTTCTTCCAGTCTTCACAAACCTCCACTGTGACCATGACCTTTTAAAGATAATTGAGAGTGGCCTTACTACAATATTGGCCAGCTCTCTCAGCACTCACTGTGTACAATTCATCATGTGCTATGGTCTTGTGTATGTCAAATTAATTTAAATATTCCTTCTACTTATAGTATTTCTTCCTTGCTCCAGACTTTTCCACAGGTCTCAGGGTCCTGGTATTCCTGAAGACAAATTCTGGCCTAAATACAGAGATGAAGAAGTTATCAAGAACCTTGGCTTTTTCCACATCCATTTTTGTCAACTCTCCAGCCTCATTCAACAACGGGTCTGCATTTTCCCTAGTTTTATTTTTGCGACCTATATTGTTATAAAAGGCCTTCTTGTTGTCCTTCACAGTCCTCACCAGATTCATCACCAAGTGGGCTTTGGGTTTCCTAACCCCTTCTTGAATACTAGCACAATTTCTTTAAAATCTTGCTGGTCCACCTGTCCCTGCTTCCTCCTCTTCTATATACATGAGCCAGCAGTGTGTGCTCGCAGCCCAGAAGACCATCTGCATTCTGGGCTGCATCAACACAGGCATGTCCAGAAGGTCAAGGGAGGTGATTGTCCCCCTCTACTCTGTACCTGTGAGACCCCACTTGGGGTACTGTATTCAGGTCTGGGGACACCAGCACAAGAAGGATGTGGACCTGTTAGAGTGGGTCCAGAGGAGGGCCACGATGATCAGAGAGCTGGAACACCTCTCCTATGAAGAAAGGCTGAGAGATCTGGGGCTGTTCAGACTGAAGAAGAGAAAGCTCCAGGGTGACCTCACTAGAGCTTTTCAATTCTTAAAAGGGGCTTATAAAAAAAGGTGAAGAGAAACTTCTTGCTCAGGCAGACAATGACAGGACAAGAGTGAATGGTTTTGAACTACAAGAGGGGATATTTTGATGAGATGTTAGAAGGAAATTCTTCACTCAGAGGGTGGTGAGGCACTGAAAGAAGATGCCCAGGAAAGTTGTGGATGTCTCAGGCCTGGAGGTGTTCAAGACCAGGTTGGATGAAACCCTGGGCAACTTTATCTGGTGGGTGGCATCCCTGTTCATGGCAGGGTTTTTTTGTTTGTTTGTTTTGTTCTGTTTTGTTTTGGTTTTAATTTATCTATGCTCGCCTCCTGCCAGCTCTGCTTGATTTCCTGATCGTTGGGGTGGACCATTTTTGAGCTTGGAGGAGGTGATCTTTGAAAATCAACCAGCTTTCCAGGTTCCCTGTTCTATCCTGGATTGTCTCCTACAAACAGACTCCTAAACAAGCCAGGTTCTACTCTCTCCAAGTCCAAGGATTTTTATGTTTCTTGTTTCTTTCACCTACGGCCTTGGAATCCAGAACTTATCTCATGATTATTACAGCCAAACTGGACCCTGATTTGCACAGTCCTGACTTGCTTACAACTGTCAGATCCAGGAGTTCAAGTCCCCTTACTGCCTCCTTCATCCCCCGTATCAGGAAGTTGCCACCAAATTTCTTCACCATGAGGACGATGAGGAACAGGCTGCCCAGAGAGGTTGTGCAGTCTCTCTTCATCTTTAAAGGTTTTCAGGACCAAACTGGATAAAGCCCTGAGCCTGATCCTGCTTTGACCAGGAAATTGGACTAGAGACCACTTGAGGACCTGAATTATCTTATGATCTTATGATTATGAGAGAACAAAGGAACTTTCCATAAAATTAAAAAAAAAGTAGAAAATTCAAAACTGATGGAAGGAGATTATATGGAGGAGGGCCATGGAGAATCTCCATCCTTTTCTGGACACGGGGGAACATGACTACTGAGGATAAGGAAGAGGCTGAGGTTCTTAATGACTTCTTTACATACGTCTTTACAAGTCAGAACACTTATCCTCAGGGTACTCAGCCTCCTGACCTGGAAATCTGGGACAGGGAGCAGAATAATCATCACCCCCTGTTGTGGTTTAACCCGGCTGGCAGCTAAACACCACACAGCCGTTCGCTCACCCTCCCCCCTCCCTCTCTGGGATGGGGGGAGAGAAACGGGAAAGTGAAGCCTGTGAGTTGAGATAAAGACAGTTTATTAAGACAGGAAAATAATAATAACAATAATAATAATAATAGTGATAATGGTAATAGTATTAACAATAATAATGTGTAAGAAAACAAGTGATGCACAATGCAATTGCTCACCACCCGCTGACCGATGCCCAGCCTATCCCCGAGCAGCCGGCCCCCCCACCCCGGCCAGCCACCCCTATATATTGTTTAGCATGACGTCAGATGGTATGGAATACCCCTTTGGCCAGTTTGGGTCAGCTGTCCTGGGTCTGTCCCCTCCCAGCTCCTGCTGCACCCCCAGCCTGCTCGCTGGCAGGACAGAGCGAGAAGCCGAAAAGTCCTTGGCCTGGTGTAAACACTGCTCTGCAACAATTAAAACATCAGCATGTTATCAGCGCTCTTCTCATCCTAATCCAAAACATAGCACCCTACCAGCTACTATGAGGGAACATTAACTCTGTCCTAACTGGAACCAGGACACCCCCTCACCCCCTCAGTTCAGGTGGAAACAGTTAGAGTCCCGCTGCTCCACCTCGACTGTCACAAGTCCATGGGGCCAGATGGGATCCACCTGAGGGTGCTGAGGGAGCTGTTGGGTGTGATTTCCAAGCCATTTTACAACATCTATCAGCAGTCATGGTCATCCGGAGAAGTCCCAGATGACTGAAGACTTGCTAATGTGATGCCCAACTAAAAGAAGAGTCATAAGGAGGACCCAGGGAACTACAGGCCTGTCAGCCAGACCTCAGTGCCAGGAAAGGTGATGGAACTGGTCATTTTGAATGCAATCACTCAGCATATGTGGGACAACCAGGGGATCAGGCCTAGTCAGCATGGGTTCATGAAAGGCAAGTCCTACCTGACCAAACTCATCTCCTTCTATGACCAGGTAACCCTCCTGGTAGATGAGAGAAAGGCTGTTGACGTATTCTACAGCCATCAATGTGCTCAGGTGGCCAAGAAGTTCAACAGCGTCCTGGCGTGTATCAGGCATAGTGTAACCAGCAAGATCAGGGAGGTGGTTGTCCCCCTGTCTTCTGCTCTGGTGAAGCTCTGCCTCTAGTACTGTGTTCAGTTTTGGGCCCCTCACTGCAAGAAAGACATTGATGCCCTGGAGCATGTCCAGAGAAGGGCTCCGAAGCTGGTAAAGGGCCTGGAACACAAGTCCTAGGAGGAGCAGCTGAGGGAACTGGGGTTGTTTAGTCTGGAGAAGGGGAGGCTCAGGGGAGACCTTATTGCTCTCTACAACTACCTGAAAGGAAGTTGTGGGGAGCTGGGTGTCGACTTCTTCTCTCAGATGACTAGTGATAAGACTAGAGGAAATGGCCTCAAGTTGTGCTGGGGGAGGTTTAGGTTGGAAATTAGGAGAAATTTCTTCTCACAAAGACCAGTCAGATATTGGAATGGGTTGCCCAGGGACGTGGTGGAGTCACTGTCCATGGCGGTGTTTAAGGAAAGGTTTGACGTGGTGTTTAGGGACATGGTTTAGTGGGTGATATTGGTGGTAGGGGGACAGTTGGAACAGATGATCCAGAGGTCTCTGTGCAATAGTCCAGGTGAAAAACCTTTAACTTACAAATAATCTGAAAAGGATATTAAAAGGTGGTGTAACAAATTTTATTTATGCTTGTCCTAGTTTTGGCTGGGACAGAGTTAACTTTCTACATAGCAGCTGATGTGGTGCTACATTTTGGATTTAGGTTGAGAATAATGCTGATAACACACTGATGTTTTAGTTGTTGCAGTGCAGTGCTTACACAGAACCAAGGACTTTTCAGCTTCTCATGCTGCCCTGCCAGTGAGGAGGCTGGGGGTGCACAAGGAGCTGGGAGAGGACACAGCCAGGACAGCTGACCCTGACTGGCCAAAGATGACAAAAAGAGATGTTGAACTCACTATAGATAGTTCTCTGAAAACAGTTCTCAGTGTCAAAATGCAAGGAAACTTATGGAATCCTATCTGACAGACTGAATAACATGTATAAATAAGTCACATAGTTCTGCCTTTGGTTACTAAAAGTGTGTTTTAGCAAGAGATTAATTATACAATGTCAGTAAAGAAATACATTGCTGAGAAATTCTGTTTTTAGTATTAGAGAGATTGGACCTCTCTTCAAACATCTGTGGATTTTTCTAAAACATATCCAGAACTCAGGGTTTTGCTGAAACTCCAGAACACTTCATGATTTCACATCTGTTCTGAAGCTACTTCTTTCATTTCAGGATTTGATCATCTTGGCTGTTTCCAGTGCTTTATCCAGCAAGCAACAGTGCGAAATCTTTTGGGGAAACAGTATTTTCCCCAAGGAAAAATACATATCATCAACCTTTAGCTGTATCTCTTATACTCAGTGACCCCGTTTCCCAGGGATTTGAAGCCCCAAGGTAATTTCTATATCTGTATGGGTTCTTTGTTGCAGGAGTGTGTACTGCAGACAAATCCATGAAGAACTGTCACCTCTGCAGTAGTTCAATGTGCCATGTTCAATTTTTTTCAGACTTGTTCTACCATTGCTTTTCCTTGAGCAGACTCAGGGGCTTAATTTTCAGGGTGAACAGCACATATGAATTTGATGGGAATGTAAAAAGTACTAAATTAATTAAATTTCAAAGGTCACTGTAAATTTTGGTCCTTAATGAGTCACTGAATTTGCTTTAATCATTTTTACTTGATTATTCTCTGCTGCTCCAAACTACCAAATAATACTGCTTCTCCTTTGTGACTAATGGACAAAGAAAGGTGATAGAGAAAATAAGGTCAAATTTTTGACCACATTGATGGATACTTCACTGCAGCACGAAATGAAAGTTCACTATAGAGAGGTACTTGACAACTGCAGTTTGTTTTCCATCAAATATTGAATAGCCTATTCAGGATCAAAACTTGCTACAGTGTGGCACAAATCATCTCATGCAGTTTTATATGTCAAACATATAGCAAGACCTAATCAAAGAGAATGAGTTTGGTACCTGGAAATGAACTGCAAAATAGTGGCATAAGGACTCAAACATGCAGTGGGTTGCAATTCCTAGTACAGCTTACCTTTTGGACAACTGACATCTTCTTTTGTCCATGAATGGCCCCTGAATGAAACAAACCATCAGGAATAATTTCTACTCAGAAAAAAAAATAAATTATTTCAGAGTCAAAGGTGGAATTTGGATGTCCTTCCACTTGAAAAAGTGATAGGAAAACTGTGGCAGCAACTGGTGTCTAAATCATTCTGTAATCTTGAAATATTAAAGAGTAATCCTTTTGAAACGGTGCACATGGTGAATGTGGCAGAAAGAAAAGGATAAAGATGTGGCAGTGAATGCTGAAAGTTGTGCAGGGCAGTATGCAGACTTAAAAGCACTAACATGAAACCCCTTGAACTGTGAAGCAGCAGCTGATCCCACCCATTGCTGTCTGGATTTTTGGCCAGCTGAATGGGTCTTTTCCTCTTATCTATATCATCTCCTCCTGGACTGAGCAGTCCAGGAAGCACTGAGTGCACAGCTAGGAAGGAAACGCCCCACAGGCAGGGAAGAAGAGGGGAGAGAATTATAAGAATCAACACCCCAAAAGAAAAGGATTGCAGTACAGAAAAGAAAACCAGTTTTCGTGTTTAAAAAATAAAAATAAAAATAAAAATAAAAATAAAAATAAATACGCACAACACATTGGGACAACAGAGAGAAATTTCAAGAAAAGGAGTTGATACACATGGATTGTGGAGCATGAAGTTAGATAGAGAGATAGATAGATAGATAATATAAATAATTATGGAGCTGTTTGTTAGATATAAAAAATTGTAAGGTTAAACCCCAGGAGGATGGTGCAAACTTTGAGATTGCCCACATAATCTGAACTGGTTCCATGAGTACAAACACAATCCATGAGTTCATGTCTTATTTTTTAAATACAATTTTTTGCTTGCATGTTTTAATTTTTGCTTTTTCTTTCCTTCTCACAGCACTCTGTTGGGGGGAGGGAGGAGGGGATTTAAGAGTTGAATATTTGCGTGTAAATTGTATACAGAGAATGAGGAAGAGAAATGCTGTGAAAGGAAAAGCTTCTATGTAAGCTCTTCCATAAATCACATTAAGTGCCACGCATCGGCTCCTCTCACTATTCACTGCTTCTCCCTTTTTTCTTGTTCTTCTCACCATCCTGTATCAGTCATCAATCTAGAAGAAACATTCTTCCTATTCTCCATCCTTATTGCTGACCTTTAGGCTACCCTACCTGTTGTAACAAAGAATTTTAAAGACAGTGCAGTCCAGTTTCTGAAGGTTAACACTCTGTGTATGCTCAGTTCATTTCTGTGAGGAACATACATACACACTGGCTATAACAAAGCTGTTTAGGTCTGAAGCATCTCAAGTACAGATGGATTCTGAATAATTTATGTTCCAATCTCCAAATCTCAACATGAATCGTTTGAAATTTTTATAGGCTGAAATCTTGGCTAAATTTTTGTTGAATTTTACAAGAGCAGAAAATGGTTATTCATCCATTAGCACAATTTCACATTTTCTGTTATCATAGATATAAAGAGATGAAGTCTCAGGCTATCCTCTTGGTGGCATGAAGTCTTAGAACATTGTTTATAGTGAATGTTTGCTTCCTTTCTAGGATATTCTCGTTTCCAAATCTACCTTATTATTACACTGGCTACCTCACATTGTATCAAATTCTTTACGACTGAAAGTCAATATACTGCAATAAAAGGAATTTCCCTAGGGAATGCATGACAGCCATCTGAAATCACTCTTATTAATAGAAAACATATCATAAAAAAGTGAAAATTAATTTATTTTACTGAAATGTGAATTTCAAGAAATTAGCTTTTATATTTGGAAGGAGGTATTAATGAAATAATTATGCACCTTTACATCTATATCTTACTTCTGCTTGGCTTCAAAATTATTCAGTACTGTGTTATCAGCAGATTTATATCCAGACAGCTTCTATGATAATTTGCTGGAACTGAAAAACAATCCTAAGGATGTGTCTACACTAGTTTTATAATAGTTCATAGAATCATAGAAATACAGAATATCCCAGATTGGAAGGGACTCACAAGGACAATTGAATTCAACTTCAGGTTCCACACAAGACCACACAAAAATTAAGCCATATTTCTGACAGCGTTGTCCAAATGTTTCTTGAACTCGGGCAGGCTTGGTACTATGACCATTTTCCCCGGGGAGCCTGGTTCAGTATCTGATCACCCTCACAGTGAAGAGTCTTTTCCTAATATCCAATTTTAATTTCCACTGATGCAGCTTCATGCCATCCCTCAAGTTCTATTACGTCTTGCCCTATGTGATGTTAATGACAGGATGAGGGGAATGGCTTTAAACTAAAAGAAGGGAGATTTAGATTAGAGGTTAGGAGGAAAGTCTTCACTCAGAGGGTGGTGATGCACTGGAACAGGTTGCCCAGAGAGGTTATGGATGTCCCATCCCTGGAGGCGTTCAAGACCAGGTTAGATGAGGCCCTGGGCAACCTGATCTAGTGGGTGACATCTCTGCCTATGTCAGGGGGATGGGAACTAGATGGTCCTTGAGGTCCCTTCCAACCCAAGCCTTTCTATGATTATGATTCTATGTCCTACATCTTGCCCTCTAGACCTGTCACCATCTTTGTAGCCCCACTTTGGACACTTTCTAACAGTTTTATGTCTTTCTTATACTGTAGCACCCAAAACTGCACACAGAACTTGAGGTGAGGCTGCAGCAGCACAGGGCAGAGTGGGACAGTCACTCTCCTTGACTGGCTAGCAATGCTGTATTTGATGCACCCCAGGATACACTTAACCCTTTTGACTGTCAGGGCACACTGCTGACTCATACTCAACTTGCTGTCAAACAGGACTCCCAGATTCTGTGGGGCTACTCTCTGGCCTCTCGTCCCCATCTGTTGGGTGGCATCCCTGCCTATGGTAGGGGGGTTGGAACTAGATGGTCCTTGAGGTCCCTTCCAACCCAAGTCTTTCTATGATTCTATGATCCCCCAATCTGTACATATATCCAGGATTACCCCTTCCCCAGTGGAGAATCCAGCACTTCCTCTAGTTAAACTTCACAGAATTGACAATTGTCCAATCTAATCAGGGGTTGCTTTTCAGGCAAATTCCCTAATCATCAATCTTACCACACTTACTTTTGCATTCAAGTGTTAGACCACACAAACTGAATACCTCTGGTAAGATGCTGAAGCAAAAGATACACTCCAGAAAAGCATTTCAGCAGCACTAGTTGTCCACTACATTAAAGGCAGAACCTAAGCAGCACTAATCCTTAAGGCTTTATTTTTCTAAAATCATTTTCCTACACGAAGTGAAGATGACTCTGTTTATATCCCTCTTTCTTAACAGGTTTCTACTAAATTTGATGCTGAAGCTTTCTGAGATGAAAGTGTTTTTAAGTGATTCAATTAGGATATATTGTTTTTCACTTCTTAAGTTAAAGCAACTCTCATTTGTTCAGATACAGATATGAAAAAATGTCTTTCTCTTCATTAGTTTTCTATCAGATATTTTGCTTCTCTTACTGTCTTTCAAGTATCTTGTTTTATTAGTCCAAAGAAATTCCACCTAAGCTGGAATTCATTTGCCTACATTCCAACGGTTGCTCTAACAACTGTTCAGACATTTTGGATTATGAAGGACTAGGCTGGCATTTCCTAGTCCTGAAGATGTTAAAATCCCTGTGCACTTCAATTTAGCTTACAGGCTTCCTGAGTATATAAAAAGTAATACTCTAAAAATATGTAGACATGGTCTGTGGAGATAAGCATCTATCCTAAGATACAGTGTATTTCTGGCTTCAGTGAAACCACTAATATTTTCTGTAGATAAAGTAAAATTCATTAAATGTCAAACCAAAAATGCAGTTTTTCCACTTTCTATGAAAATTTTATATATTCATTTATATTACTAAGAAAATATATGTACACAAACACATATATATACATATAAGTATACACATATGCATACAGGGTGATTCCCTTTGTATACCCTTATATTCTCAGGATAAGAACTGGCAGTCTGGCTCCCAAGTGGAAGTAGATTTTCATTGCCTAACATTTTTTCTAAGCAGCTAGCAGAAGAAATCAACTAACTTCTGTGATCTGGATTATAATGTTAGAAAACTTATCTCCCTGGTTTGCTTTTATTTCTTAGTCTTCTTATTTTGACAATGAATATTAATATCTTAAGGTGACTTTTTTTTTTTTTTTTTTTTTTAATCCAATTTATTCTCCTTTCTCTAGAAAAATCCCTGAGAACCATTCTGGGAAAAGTTTGCTTCAGAGGTCAGTCTTTACAGTTGTAAGATATTGCATCAGACTTGGCTTCCTTTCTTTTGCACTCTTATCTGTCAACATTTTCATTTTCATAGGGTTTCCATCTTCTAATACCACTTGCAAGTACTAGTCCTTTCCATAGAGGCTATATCTGAGTATGATATGAACCATATATGATATGGATATATGGATATGTGATGTGAACCATAATATGAGCAAGTACAGGAGGGAAAACTTTAAGCACTGCAGATACATTTATTTATCTGCAGTAGTAAAGATGCAGAGGCGTTTATCAAATATGGCTACTCAGCAACATTTATAATGCAAAGAAATAAGTGATTGAAGAATCCATAGGTTATTCATAGGATCAGAATCATAGAATGGTTTGAGTTTGAATGAACCTTAAAGATCATCTAGTTTCAATCCTACTGCTATGGGCAGGGATACTCATTCATCTCATTCTAAAGTAGTTGTCTGAGATGTAAATTACTTTATGGACCTGCCTATTTTTATGTTTGTTTTTTTTGTTGTTGTTATTGTTGTTGTTTTTTTCTCCACTGACAATAAAGAAAGGATGAATAGCTTTACTCAGTCTTTCCTTTAACATTTAAGGATCCATCAGTAACCTGCTTATCAGCCTTGCTACAAATAGAAAGCTTCCCTTTCCCCCATATTCTGGTTTTACAAAATACTTTAAATATATTCCATAAATTATTAAATGACACCAGACAAGTCATTAAACAGCAGATAAATTTTCAATTTATTTGTCCTCAAGGGATGAGGATTTGCTATTTGCTTTTTTCTCATTAATGAAGAATTCCACAAAAACAGAACAAACAAACAAACAACAACAAAGTTTTCTGGCTGTCCCAGGAGATTATCCTCTTCCTTGTTTCTATTTTTAATTAATAAGATTATATATATCACTTACCTTGTCTCCCAGTAAGCACTATCTTTCAAAAGTTATTGCTGTTATTATTAGTAACATTTCATATATGAAGTAAATAAAGAGTCCTACTAATCATCAACTGAAATGAAGTATGAGGTAGAGTAAGCTGTAGCACCATGCAAGAAAAACAAACCAATCAAAAACAATATTCTTTTGTCTGTGATGTCATGAGTTTCCTGTTTTGCTAGTTACAAACTGACATTTTGTAATTTACTTTAGTATAGTCACCAAGGTGTAGTAAGAGGAACAGGGCACAAGGGATGCCAGCATCATCGCAGAATAGACAGAACCCCTTTGATTTAGCAGTAGTTCAATAACTGAAATCAAAACCATAAACTTTTTAATAACTAGATCCCCAGATGCCCCTCTGAGAAGACAATAAAGAGACAGAGATATATATTCCCATATAACAGTATATTTCCTATCAGAAGTTGAACTGAAATCCTATTTTTATGTGTTGTGCACAAGCCAAAGAAAATATGAGTGTAATAAAAACAAAGACAGAAAAGAATTTACACCAAAGAATTCCTCACAGTGCTATCACCACTAGGGAAAAAAAAAAAAAAAAAGTGATAATACTGCAAATGTGTAACTAATATGTTAGTATGAGAATAAGGTGTTCTGGCAAAGAAATGAAGACTCTGAAAATGAGCATTTCACCTTGCTTACAAGTTCAAACTTGAACATTTTTGCTGGAAACTTTTCCTACAGAAAGACAGGCAATTTCCAGTGTGGAAGTGTTTTCTTTTCAAATTTTTGGGGTTTTAACATAAATGATGATTTATGAGTGGGGAAAAAAAAAAAAAAAAAAGGTGTTGTATTAAGGAAAAATGTAGTTATCATTACATCTTGTATCTTCTGTGTTCCTCTTCCAACATCTTTAATTTCCTATGCATGCCTTCTATATAAACCTTTAGAAAGCTCTTTTTAGAGTTATACAATTCTACATAGGATTTACTTGTCCTAAATTCTGCATTAAAATCAGTTACCACATATTCTATTTTCACTAATTATATATATATGCTTTTAAATATGTCTGTAATTATACACATATATGTATTTATATATGCCTTTTAAAAAGATCGTCTCATCCTCAGAATGTTGTCTAGACAGGTGAATTAAGTCACCTGCTGGACATACTTCACTGATTAGAAACTGACAGCAGGTGGACTAGTTTACTGATAGAAGTTTGAGTTGTTTATTTATAAGACTAACTTTGAACTAGTGTTCAGTGATATGAAGATCTCTCTTCTATTTTACCATTTCACCTTATGTGCATTAAAAGGAGCATGGCCAGCAGGTCGAGGGAGGTGATCTTCTCCCTCTACTCTACCCTGGTCAGGCCTCACCTGGAGTACTGTGTCCAGTTCTGGGCTCCTCAGCACAATAAAGACAGGGATCTCCTGGATAGCCCAGCGGAAAGCCACAAAGATGATACGGGGCCTGGAGAGTCTCTCCTATGAGGAAAGACTGAGAGACCTGGGTTTGTTCAGCCTTGAGAAAAGAAGACTGAGAGGGGATCTTATTAATGTTTATAAATATCTTAAGTGTGGGAAACAGAGGGATTTGGCCAACCTCTTTTCAGTGGTTTGTGGGGACAGGACAAGGGGCAACGGCCATAAAATGGAGCACAGGAAGTTCCACACCAACATGCAAAAGAACTTCTTCACGGTAAGGGTGACAGAGCACTGGAGCAGACTGCCCAGGGTGGTTGTGGAGTCTCCTTCTCTGGAGATATTCAAGGCCCGTTTGGATGCCTGAGCAGGGCAACCTGCTTTAGGGAACCTGCTTTGGCAGGGGGGTTGGACCTGATGATCTCTTGAGGTCCCTTCCAACCCATACAATTCTGTAAAAAAAAAAAAAAAAAAAAAAAAAGTGGAAATAAGAAACAAAGTCTGCTGGTTGAGAGAAATTCTACTCTACAAACCAATAAAGGGGATAAGCATAGTCATAGGAAACCAATTAGAATCATTTGAAAATAATTTTACCTACTACTTCTTGGCAATAATTAATAAAAATATAGTGAAAAAACAGAGCAACCTATTGTTGTCAGAATAGGATTATATCCCAGAAGAGGAGTCACTCTTCAGGCAATTGTCATATTAACTCTGGGGCATATGATGGTGTTTAAGAGACTTAGATAACCAGGACTGCATAAAATGTAAATAAATATGAGGATCACCCAGAATGCTTGAAGCTTCTAAATTTACATAACTTCATGAAAATTCTCTTATTAGTCATGAAATACTAAAGGGTCAATAAACTTGACTCATACAGGACCTTGCACAGATGTCCAGTGCAGCAAAAACCTTCTAATTTTCACCAGATTTCTGTGAAGGTGTATTTTAATTACTGTGGTGCTGTCTACTCATAACAGATCTTTACTGTAATTGCATTACTTTGCAGTCAGCTGTACTGAGAGCTGTGAATTGATCCAACAGGACTGACAGCTGTTTATTCTGTTTGTCTAGATACTGACTAGGTAGATTAAAAATTTCTACCTTCCCTGCTACTCTCACTGTTCTTTGCTGCTATCAAATACCATCAAGAGAGGGTCCATCTCTTATTGGCAGAAGAGCAGTAGATATGACTCCCAGCACAAGCAATAGGTTTAGAATGCAACCTGCTCAACATTTTTATTCATTTATTTATTCATTTATTTATTCATTTATTTATTCATTTATTTATTTTAGGGTGGTGGTGGTAGTTGTTCATTTGATTGTTTGTTTGTTTGTTTGTTTTATTCCTGAAATGTGTTTGTATTTACCATTGACAGGAACCACAGGTCATATTTAATGACTTTATTGTGCTCCCTCTGTAAAAACAAAATCAGAATTTTTGGTCTAGTACTCTTGTAAATTACTCTGATTTTTGGAGAATTTTTTTTTTTTTCTGTTTTCTGAACAGCAATGTGGGAATATTAGAAGAACTGAAATTGAAGATTGGATGCTCTATAAAAAATAGAGAGCTTATGTGAGTATCATCAGATAGACAAGCTAGTTCACATGCATCTTCTTTTCTTTTCTTTCTTTTTTTTTCTTTTTTAAAACTGTTTTGTATGACCTAACTGTAAAATAATATATATAATATTACCTGACTTACTATCCTGCGATTCCTTTGAGTAGATGCTTAGCCTCTTTAAGAATGTATCCATGTGGACTAAAATATTTCGATTTAATAGTTGTGATATTTTTCTCCTCAGATAAACAAGTCTCCACAGTTGGTCAAGATAATTAAATTACTTATATAGGGCCCAAAGAAAGAGAAATACATTCATCCAAGAAGCATCCAAATTATTATTGCAATATTTATGTTACATCATTTTAATACTCCTGTCAACCATGTCACATCACGGGGCTGTTCAGACTGAAGAAGAGAAGGCTCTGGGGTGACCTCTTTGCAGCTTTTCAATACTTAAAGGGGGCTTATAAAAAAGATGGAGAGCAATTTTTTGCTCAGGCAGATAATAAATGACAAAAGAGGATGGTTTTAAACTCATATAAGAGATTAGGTAGTATTAGGAAAGTTTTCACTTTCCTATTAAGGGTGGTGAGGTACTGGAACAGGTTGCCCAGAGAAGCTGTAGATGCCCCGTCCCTGGAAGTGTTCAAGACCAGGCTGGATGAGGCCCTGCGCAACCTGACCTAGTGGGTGGCATCCCTGCCCATGGCAGGGTTGTTGGAACAAGATGACCTTTAAGGTCCCTTCCAACCCAAGCCATTCTATGATTCTATGTAGGAGAAAAGGTTATGCAGCTGGAATCTGGCCAGTGGATATAAAACTTAATATTCTGTAATATATACATATATACGCATATATATTCATAACATGGAATTAAAAACTCTGTACTCCTTAAGATACTATAGCACATCAAGCACCATGGTTTCATAAATAGTTGTAGTTCTCCTGTGGAAAAAATAGATGAAAGAAACAAACTGCTACCATAATGCATAGCATAAGCTTACTGAGTACATGGTGATAAGGGCCCCATTGCTTAGACTCTTTAATGATTTGTGCAAACATTTATTTATTTCATTGCAATTTCTGTGGCTTTAAAATGAAGCACATGTTTAAATACCTTTTTGAATGAATCCCTAATGAAGCAATTTGATTGCAGAAGACAAAAAAGAACTGGTAGGAGTTTATATTTTCTAATACAATAAGAATAATATCATAAATATACTTTGTTAAGCTAAATAATTTATTAGCTTTGCTGTTATTGCTTTGTCTTAGGTTGCTGATTTTATTTTAGTACTTAATTTTACCTATCATTTACAATGGCAACAGACACACAAATCCAGAGAATGTTGCATCTTGCCTTTCATAGATCTTAGTTCTAATTTCACAATCTAATACAATCCCTAAGGGATGGGGAGGGGATGTTTCTGCTCATTGACTATGAAGATAATTAGAAGATTAGCTTCAATTAGTTATGTTGTTTTCAGATACTTACATCAGAAGCTCAGCAGGAGTTTTTACAAAACAGTATATAGCCTAGGAGAAGTAATACTCTTACAATTTATAAGTTCAAGAAAGCATAGATTTTTGTTTTCTCATTCTCCAAATTATGCTTTTATTGTAGTTACTGTTGTGAAAAACAGCTGTGCTGCCTTTGATGTCTTCTCATTTCCTAAGTCAACATTACTACATGCCCAGTTTGGTCAAAAGTAGAAAGGGAATTCCATACATAGACAAGATACTTAGTTTTGAAAATATGTATTATATATGATAAATTTAAAATGTATAGGTGTGTAAAAAGTAGGCCTTTTTTTTTTTTTACCTGTATATTTATTTAACAGAAAGAGTGTTCACTACAATATAACAAAAAGTTAAAATCTGAATCATGCATAAAGCTCTTTTGAGGAAGGATATGTCAAAACAAGAAGTGTCAGGCCCCTGAGGGTACTACTAGGTCTTCCTGGTTCTGACCAGCCTTACTTAATGTCACTTATCTGTGCCTGTGGGCCTTGGATAAAATTTAGAGTAAAACTTTTAGATGAAGACATATTTAGAAAGGATTTTCAAAAACAACAGTTATAATTTAGACTAGCCACAGGAGAAACCTGTTTGGTCCAAGATATCATCCTCATCTGAAAATCAGCCACACAGTATAAAGCAAATTTGTCTTTAATTCTCTAAAAAGATAAAGCTGGTGCCTTCTGCAATCTTTCTATTTTCTGCTCCTAGGGAAGAAAAAAAAAAAAATTTGGTTACTATAAAATAAAAATAGAAACTGAGCTCTCCACTTGAAAGTTTGAACCACTTTTATTTCTCTAGTCAACATAAATTAGTTTCCCAGCTGACACTTTTCATCCATTGACTTTTGAAATGTGCATTATTTTATCATATAAAAAACGAGTATAAAATATTTCACAAGGGAAAGTGACACTTCTGCACAATAAGTAATCCAGCAGAATTCTCCACAGACTTCAGAGTTTAAATTATTGATTTTTATTGTTGTTGTTCCTGAATCATAATTTTTTAAGAACATTTTGCAAACTTCTTTTGTTTTCCAAACCAAAATTGTACTGCCAGTTAAAGCCTGCTTATTAGCTACCTCATGTGAATTATTAATTAGCCAGTTCTGATTACTTAAGATGTTGAGCTAAGATAAGAACGTTCATTGTTCATTGTATTAATTATCTTCGGCTGGTAAATTTGTAAATTACTTATAACAAGCCAGGAAGTATGATTTAGTGGGAATAAGGCAACAATAAAGGAAGCTTTTCACTTACAAAGATAACAAAGTATAAAGAAAAAATATATTGAAAAAAAAATAGCTTATTAGTTCACTACGTTGATCAGAACTGTTTATTTATTAAATCACAGAAGTTTAAGATTGCATTGTTTTAGCACTGAAAAAAAAAAACAATGAAAAAAATGTTTAAAATTAGTTAAATGTTTCTTTTTGTATTTTCTTTCCTTATCCTTCAGATAGATATCCCACATAAACAACTTTGCAACTCTTCTTTAGTGCATTTCAGGGCAAGAGCCTAATTTAGAGACAGTAACTTTTTGAGGGAGCTTTGGTTTCTTCAATGGCTACAGAATGAACACAAGATGAGTAAACAGTTTATTTAGTTAGCTAAATCAGTTGCTGAACTTTATGTAAATAGTTTTTAGGCAGCTGTAAGTAACTTAATTTTCTCTATACCAGGTCTATGCTATACAAATACACCTTTCTACCTCTATTTACTACACCATATATAGAGATTCCCTTTTCAGTGCTATTCTTATTACTTACATAACTGTCTATTGCTGCACTATATAGCCAGAGGAATGAACAGAATGGCACTATGTCAGAAGTACAAGTTTTATTTAATTTATATTCATGTTTTAGTTCATTTCTTACTAAATGTTATGTGGCCTTAGACTGCTTGAAAATTTGAAAAGCAAACAGACAAATAAAAACAGATTTAAAATAATCAAGGTTATAGTGTATAATAATAATCAGTTAATCAAAGAGTGCAATAGCTAACTACCTGAGAAGAATACCATATGCTACAAAGCACAAAATAAATTTCAGCATATTAAAGTGAATATTTGCATCAAATTTCCAGTTCATTTAATTTCGTTAGCTTTTTTTATATAATTTGCTTGAGAACAGATTTGAAGAGCTCATTTCATACTGTCAACTATTTGAAAATTTGTCTTTGTGAAATTAATCTATAAGAAGCCTAGGAAAAATTGATATAAAATGTGCTATTTAGACTTCATACTTTTTCAAACTCTCTGATTAACAATTTAGTTTACAATGGGTAGTATATTCCTTTTCATTTTACTTAATCAAAAAAACTATTAAAAAAAATCTCTTATGATATATGCAGCATTCAGGTTCAGCAAAGAACAAATATTTAGTGAAAACCATCTTTCTGGTAGTGATCAAGTTATGGAATGTCAATTAAATATGAAAAGAATATTTTTTATCATGTTCCTAGGACAGTAAAAATATATTTTCTATTTCAATAAATGTTTATAGGGTAAAAATATCTGTTTTATTATTTTAAATGAATGATTTTCATCATGTTTTCTCATATAAGTTTGAGATAATTAGGTCTTTTTTCCCCTTAATTTCATGTCTAGACAGAGATTTTATTTAAGTATGTGTATTAAAAAATTAAAAATAATTTCTAAAAAAGCCTAATGAATTTCCAACACTATATTACTATATGTATTTAATTTTTTTGGTTGTTCAAAGATCTATGAAATCCACTTAAAATTTCACATGGTATATTCACACCTACTATGTGACTATTAGCTCTCTCAATATTCTTTCTGTCTGCATCTCTTCAAACATTACACAGAACACGGACCCTAACAGGAGCTAATTATATATATTCCTTGCAGATACCCTAATACTAAAAAAAAAGAGACAGTTAAAACAAAAAAAAAGTTTCCAATCTGTGAACTCCTACATCTGTGGCTGTATTTGTTTTCTGTGGACAGAATATTTGTCTCCAAAAGGAGGCTTTCTTTCTTTAAAAATAAATAAATAAATAACTACTGGAATCAGAATTTATGAATACTGTTTTACATTTATTTCAGATTGTCATTATTAGAAGAAACAGTTCTTTGTGCTTAGTGACATAAACTAGTAGACTATAACATTAGGAAAATAGTATTTAATTGATTCCCTGTGAATAGATGTTGCAAAACAATATGAAGTTATGACTTTAAATTGTGGTTAACACTTCCTTTCTTAAACTTTTGACTTTGCAATTATTCTTATCATTATTATTATTTTGTATGATTGTTCTGAATGGGCTTTACAAAGTCATGACTACCCATTCCACCTGCAGCAAATATCTTCCCTTTTAATAAGTAGGTACAACCCAGTTCTGTATTGTTGTGAGCTGTCACTTTGGAGCTTAGTAAGTATCAAACACTTCATGGAAACAAGTGAAGGACAAAGCAGGCTGGATTTCAAGATTGAATTTAAAGAAAACACACAAATATTTAGAACTAGAATCAATCTGTGAAGAGAGTAAAAACCTTTTCCTGATGAGATAAAGAAATATGAAGGCCCAATGAAGAGTCCCCACAGACTGGTTGTTTCTCTGGGTGGAGGATGATGTTATAAAAATATCTCACTGTACCTAGTTTAGGAACTTTCCTGAAGGCTTTTTGGGAGAAGCCCAGGAGGTTCTTGTTACTCTGTTATTCTGAGAAGGAGAAGGAGAAGAAAAAAATCATATTTACAGGGCTCCTAAAGGTTGGATAAACTTTTTTTTTTTTTTTTTTAATGAATTTTCTGCTGCAGATCTCATGGAATCAGTCTTGTCACTTTCAGAGAAGACAGTGGAGGGATTGGGCTATACCGAAGACAAGATTTTTTTTTTTTATGTAGGAGCTAACAGTTCATTGAGAACAATTTTTAATGTATACCTGATTACAGAAGATTAGAATATGGAGTATTCACTATAGGAAAGGTTTAGTTTTAGATCTGAACCCTACAGTTATCTCTTCAGCAAATCCTGAAAGTACCTGATAGTAGCAAATAGCGGCCTATATCTTACCAAGTTCATCAGCCACAAATGAAGGCTGGTACAAAGCAGTTACAAACTCTCCCTAGTCACCTGCAGACCTGCGTAACCACTATGGACTTGTCCAGTGACTCTTGTCTGATTCTGGTTAACACTGCTGGAACTGATGTTTTTCCTACTCGGGTAGAGTAAGAGATCCCACACAGGGGAGGCCACTGCACCTGCCTTGCTGTCACAGCTGGTTCCCAGATAACCTGCCCCTGAAGAGCAGCATGTCCTTGCTGAAACCTCATATGTAGATCAATTCGGGGTAAAGACTAGTAGAGGTTTGGTGTTTAAAGTCTACAAATATATTTTCTCAAAAAAGAAACAAACACACAAAGAAAAACCTTTAACTACTGAATCTGTAGACTGGGAACAGAAAGACAAGTAGAATGCATACTCCTCTAAGTCAGTTCAATAGCACCAGCCCAAATCAGTCAAATTCAGGACAGAAAACAAGACATGAATATTGCTACTAGAATATATTTTTGTCTATTAATATCAGCTAAAAGTATGTGATTCTCAGACTTTTCAGTGGTCCTGGAATGTATCTGACTTCTGGGATTTATTATTATAATATATTTATTTTTAAAGTACCTGGTGTCCAGAGTCATTTTCTTCTCATAAAATTTTGTTACTAACTAAAAAGCAAACAAACAAAAAACCAAGCAAACAAAACTCTACTTTTCAAAAGCAATTCAAAAGCTGTCTTGAAATGGTCCTTGGGCAATCTGCTCTGAGTGACCCTTCTTGAGCAAGGGGAATTGGACCATATGATCTCTAGGTGCCCCTTCCAACCTCAATCATTCTGTGATTCTTTGATTTTGTGAACCTTACTCATGATTTATGTACATGTGCATACATACACAGACAAGAGCAACAAAGAGATAAATATTTATATATTAAACATTAGATTACATTAATAAATAAAAAAATAGAGGAAGAAGTTGGAGAGGGTAGTGTAATGGTGGAAACTGTGAACATCCACATTTGTGAAGTTAAAAAAAGAAAAAGTGATTAGAGGACATTGCTATAAAGCTAACCAGTTTGTTCAGAAAACATCTTTGTACACAAATACTTAGTAATGCCACGTTACTGCTTCAACAGAAAACAAAGATAAAATTTATGGCCAGTACTCTGCTATACACTTAAAATTCAGAAACCTTCTTTTGTGTTGTTTGTAAAGGTTTAATCACAAATGTTCAATACATATCCTGGCCTCTTGGGCTCTACATAATAAGTGTGGAGCTGGGGTTTCTTTGGACTCCTTAATTTCTTTGGTAGCAAACAAAAGGATCAATCAATCTATATTTCATTATTTTTCAATAGATTCCCAAAAGCAATGTAACAGACACTACTAGATGCACTCTGCCATAATCTTTATTGATGCTATCTAAAAATGATGTGAAATACCCATGGAGGTATTTAACCAGTGAGAAAAATGAGAGGATGACTATACCTACATACATAAGATTATCCTCAGTCTGTCTTTAAGCATCATTTGCCTGAGGAAATGGAAGAGAAATGAAAGCAATTTCTCCAAAAGGCCAGTTATACATACATATATAAATATAATGTTTTAGCAATCTGGAAAGCATATACCAGAAAGTAGTAAAATGCACTGCAGTATTTTAATACTGAGTCTCAATATAACAATGAGAAAATGGGAAAAAAAATCGTGCACAAAGTTTTTTTTTTAATTATTATTATTAGTTTGTTTATTTGTCTGCTATCTTCTTCTGTAGAAGTCATGTCTAAAGATCATAATCTATTTAAAAGGGGTCTGTAGAGTCATCAGAAGAATTTTGGAACCTACACCTTAGTGCAACAGATTAAACACAGAATTATCTATGACAGAAAGATTATCCTGTATATGTCCATAAGACCCATATTTTTGTTTTTTTCACCAGCCTGTGTAATATTAATGCAAAGCACTTCTTTGGTACCTTTCACTTTTGGACTTCGAAGCATTTTATGGACATTAAGAAAGTTCTCACTACCGTAACTCAGTGCCAAAAATCATCTTCCATCAATTCTTCGCATCTGTTAAGTATGATTCCTTTCCATCTGGTAAAGCAGAAATGCTTTTAAAGATAGTGTAAGTGTACAGATATACAAAAAAAGTAAGCTTCATTTTTCTTTCATGCTACCATCTGTACCTGCTCAGAAAAAGAACATCACACAGCTTGTGGTTTTCCAGATTTTTTTGTTTCAGTGCATCTAGTATTATGTTAATTATTGTTTTAATTTTGTCTAGTGCTTAGATGATACCAGTGAACAATTTCAAAAGATCTAAATTATGTTTTTCTCAGAAAAGTGGTGCTTTTCTATTCAGACTTGGAGAAGGCATCTCTTTTTGCTTTGGGTTCATATAGACCTCAGATTACCCTTTATTTCAGCAGAGTGATGCACACTTCTATCAAAGAAAAAGACAAACACACAAGTGCACACAAACACACAGAAAATCCTATGAAAAAGAAATGATGACAGAACAATTTTATAATCACTGGATTTTAGTAGAGATGTCACCAAGTATAAAACAGAAAAAAATAAGAATTTGGGATATGAAGAGATTTGGACCCATGTTTCAATGTTTCCATGGTTCAATAAAATGTCATAACAAGCATTTTCTATAAAGTTCTCCCTAGGGTTTGATCTTTGTCTCTTTTACTGAGACCCATCCCCTCTACTTAAGCAAGGGATTTCTCACATACAAGGTGCTCTGATGTATTAGGCTGACTATTAGAGGAACTAAAACTATTGTAGACATGGCCATGGGGGGAGGGCTATGTGGGGATGGATTCTATTACACTTATCTCAGTAAATAATTTGGCTAACATTTAGAAAATACTGGAAAAAAAAATGGATTCACTGAAAATGATATAAATATGTTGAGCTCAACAGGGTGGCACAGTCTTGCTGTGAGTAGAATTAGGTCTTGTTATTACCATGCCTCATAAAAGATAAAATATACTATTCATAACATAGTGCTATTGAAGTTGGTTGACAATGTCTAAGTTATAAGAATTAAGACTAGGATTTTTAAAACATCAAAAGAATCAAACTTCCACTGGAAAAAAAAATAATGGATAGAGGAAAACAAATTCCTTTATCAGTTTTCATATACTAATTGCTTGTAGGCATTTGTTGGTACCATCTTTGCTTGAATATTTAATCACATGGCAGAAAACTGGCACCAGAACTTTAACCCTGGATATGGGGAGAGCAGAATTCATGCTGCCTAGGGAAATAGTTAGTAACACCACCTGGGAAACTGCTTTTGAAGGCACTGGAGTTCTTCAGTGCTGGTCAGTTCTTAAGTACCACCTGTTAGGAGCACAGGAACAGACAATTCCAAAATGTCACAAGTCAAGCAGGAAGAGAAGGTTGGCTTGTCTGCCAGGGATCTTCTTCTAGAGATTAAGTGGGAAAAGAAAGTGTATGGTCACTGGAAGTGAGGTCAGGCAACATGAGAGGACTACAGAGATGTCATTCAGCACTGCAGAGAGAGAATTTGTGCAGCCAAAGCTCATTTAGAGTTGAAGCTGGCCATTATTTTGGGGGACAACAAAAAGATCTTTTTTAAATAGGTTAACATCAAAAGGAGGACCAGAGATAACAATGGTCTGTTAACTGATCAGGATGGTCACCTCACAAATAGCGACATAGAAAAAGCAGAGATGTTAATGCCTTATTGGCTTTTGTCTTCAACACTGACAGTGGGCCCTGGAACCCCCAGAGCCCTGAGTTGGAGGGCCATGACTGTGGGAATGATAAAATCCCAGCCAACTCCAAGCTTGTGTATGATTTGCTGCTCCAGCTGGATGCACATAAGTCTATGGGGCCCAATGGAATTCATCCCAGGGTACTGAAGAGCTGGCTGATGGCATCGTGAGACCTCTCTCAATTACTTTTCAACAGCCTTGGGAATGTGAAGAGGACCCAGTTGACTGCAAGCTGGTAAACATTGTTCCAATTTTCAAGAAGGGCAAAGAAGAAGACCCTATTAATTACAGGTCTGTCAGTCTCCCTGCTGCTAGATTTTAGTGCCTGCTGAAATTATGGAGATTATTCTAGGATTTATTGAAAAACACCTGAAAGACAACACACTCATTGGTCACAGCCAACATGAGTTCACAAGGAGAAGGTCCTATTTAATGAACTTAATTTCCTTTTATGTTAAGGTTATCCACCTAGTTGACAAAGGAAAGCCAGTTAATGTAATCTTTTTGGATTTCTGTAAAGCTCTACATACTGTTTCTCACAGTATCTTTCTGGAAAAAATGTTTAGCATACAGCTAGATAAATGCGTATTACAATGGCTGAACAATTGGCTGATGAGTCTAGCTGAAAAGGTGGTAGTAAATGGGGTTACATCAGGCTGGCGGCCAGTCACATTTTAGCTGCCACAGTATAAGAAGAGCATAAAACTGTTAGAGAGTGTCCAAAGGAGGATTACAAAGATGGTGAAGGGTCTAGAGGGGAAAACATGAGGAGTGGCTGAGGTCACTTGGTTTGTTCAGCCTAGAGAAGAGGAGACTATAGGAAGGCCTCATGGTGGCCTGCAGCTTCCTCATGAGGGGAGCAGAAAGGCAGGCGCTGAGCTCTGCTCTCTGGGGACAGCGACAGGACCCGAGGGGGCATGGAGCTGGGACAGTGGAGTGTCAGGCTGGGTGTTAAGAACAGGTTCTTCACTGAGAGGGTGGTTAGGCAGTGGAACAGGCTCCCCAGGGAAGTGATCACAGCACCAAGACTGCTGGAGTTCAAGAAGCATTTGGACAACACTCACAGACATATGACTAGATTTTTGGGTGGTCTTGTGTGGAGCCAGGTTTGGACTTGATGATCCTTGTGAGTCCATTCCAGCTTGGGATACTCTGATTCTATGATTACCTTGTTCAGAATAATACAAGTGTCATCACACCTGACTTCTATTATTACGTATTTTCAGACTATAATGATTGAAAATGGAGTTAATAACCTATCAGTAAATTCAGTAATTATTTTGAGGACTCCTGCTTAACAATGAAACTGCGTTGCTGAAAAGTCAGTTCTGGGCACAATACTAAGATAATAACTGAAGAGCGATACTGTGAGGCTGTGGGATATTTACTAAATATCATCCAAATACACAAATGGATATGTAATGCAATACAAGACACAAAATACCCAATATTACCCAAGCTGTGAAAATTAGTAGTTGCATTTTAGGTTACTGCAGACAGTTAATTTACAAAGATTCATCAAATGAATTAGATACTTTTTTCAATAATTAATAAGTTCTTTCTTATATGCTCTTTAATGCATTTGATTTAATTAAATGCTCTTGTATAAATTTTAACTTAGAAACTATTACATCTTATTATATTTCCTGCTAAAATCATTCTCTCTTTTCCCCTCCTTCTCTTTGTTTCTCATTGATTTTATGTTACATTTAAAACAAGTATTTTTGCATTCAATCTCTAAGCGAAGTGAACTGGGACATTTGTATTGGTTTTCCATTTGGAAACAATGAAGGCTTGATTAAGACAATTTATACTAAGGAAATTTTGAACTAAATGCCTAGTTACAGGAACTGAGAGTGAGCTCATTTAGCATTCAAAGAATTATAGACTGGTGTAGGTTGGAAGGAACCTTAAAGATCATCACATTCTAGTTTCCCATCCCAGTTTTGTGTCACCATCAAACTTGCTGAGAGTGTACACTGTCCCACCATCCATATCATTAATGAAGATGTTAAACAGGACTGGAACAGTACTTCCAGTTACTGGGCTCTGACTAGACTTTGCTCCATTGATCACCACGTGCTGGGCCCAGCTGTACAGCTTGTTTTCCATCCACTTCGCTCTCTATTCATCCAGTCCATACACGAACAGGTTGTCTACAGGGTTCTTATCTTGTCCGTTAGTTTCTTGTCTACAAGGGGGACAGAGTCAAAAGTCTTCCTGGAGTCACAATAGAAAATATACTGTTCTCACCTTTCCTACCAGCCCCCCATTGTATCATGGAAGTTTATCAAGTTGGTCAAGCATGGCTTTCCCTTGATGAATATATGCTGACTTCACCTGGTGATTTTCTTGTACTTCATGTGCCTGCGAATGGTTTTCCAAATTTAGCTGCTCCATCAAATTACCAAAGACTGAGGTGAGGTAAATTCAACTGTGTTGTTGGGCAACTGGCTGTTAGATTGCCACCAGGCCACTCTCTCAATTCCCTTCCTCAACAGCACAGTGGGAGAAAAAAAGAAGAAAAACCTTTTGAGGCATGATAAAGGCAGGGAGATCATTCACCAGTTTCTGTCACGGGCAAAACAGACCTGACTTGGGATGATTAATTCAATTTATTGCCAATTAATTAACACAGAACAGTTGGAATTACAAGAACATACCTTTCCCCATCCTCCTTCTTTCCAGGCTCAGCTACCTCCTCCCCAACCCCTCTAGCAGAACAGGGAGATGCCAAATGGGACATGCAGTCAGTTCATAACACTTTGTCTCTGCCAGTCCCTCTTCTTCACACTCTTCCCTCACTCCAGCATGGGGATCCTTCCGCAGGATGCAGTCCTTCATGAACAGGACTGTTAGTTCTGCTGAAATAGTATGAGGATTTTTCAGTGGCCTTCAAGGCCAGGTTGGATGGAGCTTTGGGCAACATGATATAGTGAAAGGTGTCCCTGCTCATGGTGTGTACGTGTGTGTGTGTGATGGATGATCTTTAAGGTCCCTTCTAACACAAACCATTCTGTGATTCTACAATTTTCCAGACAGCTGAAATGGGAGATACATTAAAATATACATGAAGATAAGGAGGAGCTCTTATATGATCAGTTCAAATTATAAAGCAATAGTACTTCCTGAATTTTAACTTTAAATATATTCCTTTCAATTCAGGTTCACTTTTGCACACTAATATTTTTCATATGATGGACCAGTTTTAAAGAGTGTGTATGCTTTAGAATAGCTAAATAATTGCAGTGCAAAAATTATTACAGCATTTTTTGTACTTTCCCTAATTATCACTTCTGGACTAAATTCATAAAAAATGACTTTCATATATTATTAATGTAACGCCTTTAATAGCATTCATACATAAGTAATTATAAATTTTAACTTTTATTCATTAAATTGAAAAGGTTGAGAGAATTGCTGACATTCAAAGGGGTTTCAGAAGACTATTTTTAGCAGCTTCTTAGGCAAAAAAATGAATATAAAATCCATACAAAATTACTTGTATTTAATTGTTATGTTTATTTCTAGAGATACCTTCAGCGTAAAATGTGTATAAAGCTTTTTTGTTTCTTATTAGGAAATCTTCTCTTACAAAACTCCTTACTGTAGAGCTAGGATAGGTAACAGTTTTCTTTGGGGGGGCTGACAATTTCTATATTTTTTATATTTTTTCCTACTGATTAATTACATGTAATATTAGAGATCCTAACCACAAATAAGAGGCTGAAGAAGCAAAAATCATACTTAAAGACAAAATGATGAAAGCATAGGATAATTATAATTTCTTATAAAATATGAACTAAATCTCTGACTCATAAAAGTATGTAACACAGTGCTAGTTTCACTGGGTTTAGTTCCAAGGAGTAAACAGAGAAGGCAGGTCCTTAGGGCAGCAGACTTCTTCCTTTATTAATGTCAGAGGAGATGGTGATTATCCTTTCTGTCAAAGGCCCTTACCTCTAATTTGACCATGTTTTGTTTTTTTATTGCCCTCCCCGCCCCCAGGTCACAGACTTAGTTGTGTGGTATACAAAACAACATTCCTTCTTGTCCTTTTGCCACTGACAACAACATTTCCATCCAACTTTTTCCATCTTTCTTGTAGCTGATGTATGCCATGAGATTTGTTTGTTCTTCCAGGAATAAGAAGGAGGACTTTTTTTTAGGAAAAAAATAAAAAAGAGGTGGGGGGTGGGGTGGAACTATGTTATAGATAGTCTTGGGATACAAGTTACGTGAAAAGGGAAAAAAGTAGAACAAGGCCCCCTCCCAGAGGTTGATGTCCCCATTTCTTCTTGCTCCCCTCATCCTATTGTCTTATGCTGTTGTCCTACTCCAATTACCCTCCTGGAAATCTTGAAAGCCTGTCTTCAGCTTCCTGAAACATAGACTGTACAGCTGTCCTAATCTTGTTACATAATAGCCCTCCGTTTGGTGACATGTTCAGTGAATGCACTTCTGTCACAGTAATATTTAACATTTGTGTGGCCTCACCTTGAATATTGTGTACAGTTTGGAGCTCTACAATATGGAAAAGATTTTAAGATACTCATTTGTGTTCAGAGGAGCCAAATGAAGCTGGTAAAAGGTCTGGAAGGCATGTCCAGAAGATGCTGCGGATACTTTGGTTATCTAGTTTGGAGAAGAAAAAGGCTGAGAGGTGAAATTGCTTTCTACAAATTCCTGAGGAGGGGAAGTGGAGAGGGAGGTGCCAGTTCCTTCTCTCTGGTAACTGATGGTAGGATGCAAAGGAACAGCACAAAGCTGAACCAGGTGAGGTTCAGGCTGGATATTAGGAAAAATGCCTTTACCATGATGGTGGTCAAACACTGGAACAGTCTTCCTAGAAAGGTGGTTAATGCCTCATGCCTGTCACTGTTCAACGGGCAGCTGGATAATGCCCTCAACAATATACTTTAACTTTCAGTTAGCCCTGAAGTGGTCAGGCAGTTAGACTAAAATAGTCCCTTCCAACTGAACTATTCTATTCTATTCTATTCTGTTCTGTTCTATCCTATCCTATTCGATTCTAAATACTTTCAATTCACAGACTGTGAATCTTGCTCTGACAATGATATCAAGCCAAATTTTATACCCTCCAACTATTCTTATTCTCTCTTATTTGCATTATTCATAGACTTCAGCAAAAGTTATTTATTTCAATGGATACTTTAGCACATACTTAAAGAAAACTAAATATTTAAATAATCATTTGCTTAAACTGTTGTTTTAACTAAATACCTGTTAACTAGATAACATTAATTAAATACTCCTCTGCTGAAGATCAGCCTGACTGAAGTTTTGTCAAGGGAAAACTCCCATGAACTTCAGAAGAGTTTCTCTGTGTTGCAAATGAACTTAGTACTTGACTTTGATGAAGGATTGCAAAGATGTCAGAGAAATAGATGAAATACTGTGTCAGAGAAATAAACATATAATGAATGAAATTCTGATTTCATTGCAGTCAAAGACAAAATTCCTATAGAATGTGATAGGGCAAGGATTTCATGTCACATCTTTAAACTCACTGACCTGGATAAATTTTCAAGCATCTGACTCCTCTGTTCTTTCTTGTGCTAAATAGTATTTTATAAATAGACCTATTGAAGACAATAGCACCATTTGAAGTACGGCATTAGTTGGCATGAATAAAGGTAATTGAAATGTATCTATTTTTACTAACAGGCATGTTTTTAGCTGCCAGGTATATAGCTAGAGAAATTTACAACAGATAGAGATTTGTGGGTTTTGTTGTTGTGGTGGTTCTTGTTGGTGGTGGTGGTGGTTGGTTGGTTAGTTGTTTTTAAGTGGAAATATTTTTTCTTTTTTCCTGAAATTAATTAAAAAGAAAATCAAATCTTTACTTTCATGACATAAAACCTTATTATTCACAATTTTGCATTTTTTTCTACTTCACAAAAAAAAATAGTTCTTTTTTCCATAGAAATTGTTACACACCTGCATTTTTGAGAACACATCCTTTATTTGTAGCGTATTCTCTAACAGAGATTGATTTGATGAGTTTGATGGATATATTTCCAGTGTTCATAGATGAACTTTCATTTCTAAGAACTAAAAGATTATTCTGATTATTAAAAAAAAAAAAAAAAAAACAAAAATTCACTGATCATAACTTATTTTAAAACAGTTAAGAATGTTCTTTTAGTTCTGACAAGAGAAGACTAAGATGCTTTGTCCAGATCAGTGAGTCCAAAGATATGATGTGAAATCCTTACCTTCTTGCATTCTTTGACTTCTACAAAACCAGAATTTCATCCACTATACGTAGACTTACTTCTCTGACTTTTCAGACATAGACTTTTCCTTTATCTCTCTGACACCTTCTCTCTGAGAGTGGTGAAGCACTGGAGCAGGTTTCCCAGAGAAGTTGTAGATGCCCTATCCCAGGAGGTGTTCAAGACCAGGTTGGACAAAGCAATGTAATCTGGTGGGTGGCATCCCTGGTAATGGCAGGGAACTAGATGACCTTTAAAGTCCCTTCCAATCTAAACCATTCTATGATTCTATGATATTTGAAATCTTTTATCAAAGACAGATACTATATATTATATAATAACTTATATGCTAGGATATGTGTATATGAACAGTACTTACTTTTTAAAGTATGTTAAAAATATTTAGAAAAAAAAATATATAATATATAAAAACTCAGAAAGGAATCTTCCATCAGGACAAACATCCATGTAAAAAAACAAAAACAACAACAACAAAAACTATTTTTGGAGCTACTTGATCTGTTAATAAGTTTCGTGTACTTCATCAAAATTTTGGACAATGTTTCATGCATTACAGTGTATCTGGACTGTTAAGTTACATCCGCAATACCGCAGTATAGATCCTTACTTCAAACATAAACTTGTGTGATGGTGTACTCCCCCCACATGCTTCTCACCTTGAGTCTGGCTGCTACCTTGCTTGTACACTGGTTGTTGCACCAAAGGCCTTGCTCAGGCAGATAATGACCACATTATTGGCTCAGATGGGGTTCTGGAAAATCTGCCAGACAGGTATCTTTTTCAGCAGCTGATCCATATCTTTGGTTGTATGCATATAACTCTTAGACATAAACCATTGACCAAGTCTGGGACTAGGAGTGCCGCACCTAGAATCATAGAATCATATAATGGTTTGGTTTGGAAGGGACCTTAAAGATCATCTAACTCCAACACCCCTCCCACATGCCACCCACTAAATCAGGTTGGCCAAGTCCCCATCCTGCCTGGCCTTGAAGACCTCCACAAATGGAGCATCCACAACATCCACAACTCAACAACCTCAGGTGGATCCCATCTACCCCCATGGACTTGTGACAGTCCAGGTGGGGCAGCAGGTCTCTGACTGTTTCTGCATAAACTATTCTGCTCCCCGTTCCAGACTACCAGTTCAGAAGGTTGAGTGGATAAGTGGTCTGGCTTGTAAAGACAAATGTAAAGGAGGCATTAAGAACCTCAACCTTTTCTTCATCTTCAGTAGTCATGTTCTCCCCTGCATCCCATAAAGGATGGAGATTTTCCTTGGCCCTCCTCTTACCGTTAATATATTTGTAAAAACATTTTTTGTTATCCTTAACCACTGTGGCCAGGTTGAGCTTGTGCTGGACTTTAACCTTTCTGATTTTCTCTCTTCATATGCTGGCAACTTCCCTGTACTCTCCCTGAGTTGCCTGTCTCTTCTTCCACCTTACATAAACTCTCTTTTTCTCCCTGACATTCAGCAAAAGTTCCCTGTTCAGCCTCGCCGGTCTTCTTCCCCTCTGGCTCATCTTACAGCATACAGGGTATGCCTGCTCCTGCTCCTTTAAGACTTCCTTCTTGAGGAGCATCCAGCCTTCCTGGACTTCTCTGCCCTTCAGGACTGAATCCCAAGAGACCCACCCTACCAGCATCCTGAACAATTCAAAGTCTGCCCTCTGGAAGTCCCAGGTAGCAATTTTACTGATGCCCCTCCTGACTTCACCAAGAATGGAGAACTCTACCATTTCATGAGCACACTGCCCCAGACTGCTCATCTGAAAATTTATGTAGGGTGCACTCTGCCCCATAATCCAGATCATTAGTGAAGATGTTAAACAGGACTGGACTCAATATTGACCCCTGAGATACTCTGCTCACTGCTAGCCTCCCACTAGACTTTGTGCCACTGACTTCTACTCTGTAGGTCTGGCTGTTTAGTGAGTTTTCCATCCATCTCAGTGTCTGCTCATCTAGCCCATGCCTCAAAAGCTTCCATATGAGAATTTATGGGGTACAGAACTTAAAACGGGCACAAACTGAAACAGAGGAAGTTTTGCCTGTACATCAGGAAAGACTTTTTTGCTGAGTAATGGCACAGGTTGCCCAGAGAGCCTGTGGAGTCATTCTCGTGGAAGTTACTGGAAGTTTAATTGGGTATTGTCCTAGGTGACCTGCTTCAGGTGGCCCTGCTTGAACAGGAGAGTAATATGGTCTCCAGAGGTTCCTTCCAACTCAAGCATTTTGTGAATCTGTGATTCAGTTTCTTGGAATATACTAATTTAAATTTCTTCTGAATATGTAGTGTTTTTTTTTATCTTTCATACTGTGTATTCTTATAATATATTCTTATAATACATTACGTATATTTCATTAAATATATTACTAATTAAATTATTGAGTAATTTATCATATATTGTATAGGATAATAAATCTTAATCTTCAAGGATTCTTTTGTTACCTTTACCGTGAAATACAATTACATATAGTTTTGGAACTATTCTTCAGTTTCTTATTTGAGAGGCTACCACTTCTCTGTTGTTTTTGTTCCAGTTCTGGAAGTGCTGTACCACATTTTCTTCAACAAGTAACATCCTATATATCAAATTTACTTTCTTTCAAATTCATACAGAAACAAACCAAAAAAAAAATGTTTTTGATATGAGCATTAAAGATAAGAAAACCTTTAAAGAAAGCATGAATAGGTTTAAAGGTAGGCAAGAAGAAAATAGAAATATTATAACAACAAAAACTGCTTTAACTGCATGAGTGCATATAGACATAACACAGAGATGTAATTTCTCACCAGAAGCCCCAGCACAAAAATTGTCAGAACTTAACTCATCTCACTGAAACTGCCACCAATATAAAAAATCCAGGCTGAAATATCTATCTGATCATTATATATATGATAATGGTTAATGAAAATATTTACATGTGTAGGTTTATTCATAGAACCTGTATTTTAGACATGTGCCTAAATATGAATCACCATGATTTTGAAGATACATCCTAGAGGTAGCTACATCTTACAAAAGCCAGAGTTAGTTGTACTGAGTGTTTGGCAAAGCTGTGGCAGGAAAAAAGAAAAAAAAAGAAAAAAAAAAGTTGCACTTTCCAGACCCTAAATAGATATGTTTCTGGGGAATTAGAAAAAGATTTAAACACAATACTGTGAGTATTACTGTCAAGAAATGGTAAGTATTTGCTGGCATGTTTGTAAAGGGTCAAAGCAATGCTTTGTCTCTATGTCAGATGTTAGAAATGACAGTGTTACCAACCTGAAACAGAAATAACACTCAGCAGAACTCAATGAAGAGCTAGTTGTTTGTTTGTTTTTCAGTTGGAAACTTTGTACAAACATCTTTTTTTTTTTTTTTTTTTGCATTTCCAGAAAAGTTCTCCTTCTCCATTCAAGGCATATTTCCAAAGATATGCCTTGAAATGGTAAAACATTGTGGCTAGACAAATATCTCTCTGCCTGCCCTTCAAGTGATATGGTCCACAGATCTGTTACAAAGAATGCTTTAGCTTGCTTGCAGACTTTGGCAGAACTAGACCTGCCAATCACCTGTCACAAAGCACATCATAAAGAGCAGAACAATTCAAACCTACTTTCTTAAATTACAGATTTTTTCAATATATGCTTAGGAAAATGCATGATAACTGCTTCTATTCTAGAGAACAGCAAATTCCATCTAAATGTGTTCATAAATCTAAATATTTGAATAATGTTTCTATTTTTATGGTGGGTAAGCTACTTATAACGAGAATGCCACACCTGTCGTTATTCTTACTTAAAGTGAAAGAAATGCTTTGGTAAGCACACCTGTATTATCCTTTATGATAAAATCCACAGACACATTACAGTGAAATCTTTATGACAATGATGTCATGTCTTTATGTGGAGTCTTAATCTTAAAATATAGGCATCTAGGTTACTTAAGTAACATAAATCTCTTCTACTTTCTCATGAGCACTAATGTATGTGGAAGAATTCTGTTAAAGGACGATAAACAGAATAGGTTAAGATCAGAAGATCAATACACACATACTGCTGAATTAATAGATATTTGCTAGCTCTCAAAAGAGGGCATGTAATTACTTTGCTTTAAAGAATGACTTGAAAGTTCAACTGAAGGAGAAACTGAATGTGCTTATGTAGTCAATGCTGTGATACTTGTTAAGGACTACCTGTCTGAATTAAAAGTACAGTATCCGTTCTAACTAAAATGGCTCCCAAGTCCCAGTTTAAATAAATAGACAAAGATTACATTTATACCCGTGTATGTAGTAATATACAATTCTCTGTCCTTAAGACTTGCTGGCACAGTACAACTCATGCTCATTCATCCAAATTCTCTTACCTTATAGAGAGGTGTGTAAATAACGCATTCAACCTAATAGGAATGATCTCTGATCTGCACAAATTTCCATTTTTTTCCTATGAAATTTCTGGGAGACAGATAGATGGCCAAAGTAAAAGTCATAACTATGACCAAGATAAGGACTAAACAGTGTGAATGAACACAATCCAGCACTTCATCATCCTTAGCTTACATTAAAAGCTATACACACACACACATCTATTAGGATGCCTGTCATAGGTATGGATACCAATATGTTCTGTAGCGATTTCATAAGGTTTGGAAAGTACATATTCCATTTGGTTGTAAGAACTGTCTATTAATTTCTTGCCTATTCTGGAAACAGAGACTTTTTTTATTTGGACGCTTCTGTGTGATCAAAATGATGTCCTTCTGGAGAAACTCAAGTTCATTTCTTCATTGATTTAACAATGTTCTGCTTCAGCCAGTGGGATATGTTCTTCATAATGATTTGTCTTTGGGGTTCAGCAAAGTCAGAAATTACCACATATATGCATAAAGGAATAGTACAAGCCTTTGTGATGCTTGGACATATAAAGCTCTAGTGTTAAGTTAATAAAGCTTGAAAACAATAGCTTTTGGAGTTAGTAAGACAGACAGTAACAGCCTGACTTTCTACTCTTTCATATTGTCCAGCTATTCTGGTGCAGTCAGATCCTGCCCTGAAGGATAAACAAATCCTTTGCAGACAGTGCTGTGTCTTAATGAAAATGGGAGGTGGAATATTGCAGCTCCCCAGACTGGTTCTAGACTCATGTTTCTTGCTTCTCTCCTGGACCTAACAGGGAAGGTTATGCAGAGGAGGTATCAACTGGAAGTCTCTCTAACCATTTGACCTCAGTCCTACTTACTGAGCTCTTTTTCAGCAATGCACAGTAAACATGTAAGAAAGGGAAGTAAGAATCCTAACAGATAAGTTTGGAAAAAGTGAAGAATGCGATGTAGAAAGGTAAGGATTCCTGATAAAGAGATAAGTACAACAGGCTTACACAATGATTACAAAATAATTACATGGTGTAATCATTATTCTACTTCCTTTTTAGCCCAAATTGCATCACTCTCAAGTATGACTTCAGTATATTCAAGCCCAACCTATAAAATCATCACAAAACCAGAAAGATTCCAGAAATTCTTAAATAACGTTTTCTCACTTACATGTACAGTTAGGCTGACATCACCAATATAGCTGCGGGAATGAAGGTCTGCAGGAACTATCTATCTGAGCCTGTGTTTATTCGCCATGATCTCCTGGCAGATTGCCCTTGTTTGTAGACCATTCTCTGAGCTCACAAGTACAGACCTCCTTCTTCTCTACTGTTTGGAGATGTAACCACAGATAGCCACAGAAAAGCCACTCTCTAATGTCTCCTCTGAACTTACAAGGCTAATAACCATGATAGGTAGAAGTTCAAATGAATATGATATTTGTAATTCCTATTTAGCAGTTATAGACAGGTACACCATTAAAAGAAGGAAAGCAACTTTTTCAAAAATACCTTATTTATTTTACTAAGAAGTAAACAGTAGCCGAAATCTACTTTAAAATGACAAGGGACAAACCTGGGAGACAGTAGTAGGGATATGTTACAATGTATTCCAGACTGCAACTCTGGAGTTGATTTATAGCACAACAGCTACACTCATAACACTCACTAGTTCATATCCTTCTGTGTCCCTCACTTTAGATGTACCCAAGAATGTATATATCACACTTGTGCATGAATGCCTCCCCTATTCTATAAGAAAACTGTATTTAGCCTAATTCTTTTTTTGTAGCCTAATTTCATTGTTAAAACTTACTTTCTACAGTTTGTGTCAGCCTACAGTGATTGATCACAGCCTTCTCTACTCTTCTTTACTAAGGATCTTTCCACAGACCTGTTTTCCTGCACTTCTTTTATATCAGCCTTGTCAATACATCTTTTCACATGACAAACTGACGTGATAGTTCCTTGCCACCATAAACCTCATGTTTTTGTTTGGGCACTCTTAAGTATGCTATCTAAGCTCTAGAGTCATTTTTCCTGCCTTATTTCTGTAAAAGTTTTTACAGTAATATACAAATACAGTAATAATACAAATATGTCTGCACAAAAATATCAGAAAAATACTAAGTGACATGCTTAAAAAAATCCTACAAAGATATTTTCATTTTTCTACATTAATCCAAAGTATTCTCTGAAGTTTTACCTTATTAGAGGTTAGGACTTAGAACTATCCAATTTTAGTTCTCTGCAGAATTATTTTATAGTTCTTATCAAGAAGCTAACCATTTTTTTCCATTTATTTATTTATTTATTTTAATTACATTTTATGGTATAATAAGGGTACTGATAGAGCCTGAACAGTATCATTGTGACTGTGAACTGTAATTATTGATAATTGCTACTTCTATGTGTAAAATTGTCTTTTCACATGACACAGCAAATTCTACAGAAATAGCTCTAATATGTATGGAGTCTTTCAATACCTTTCAATTTCCTTTGGAGCATAAAGAAAAGTGATTATTTTTAGGAAAAAAAAATTAGTAAAATTTAACAGTAAGTAACGGTAATTTCTTGGAAGATACCAGAGTTCTTGTACAGCAGTGTTTTTAAAGAGACACTTTTACATCAAGATTATCTTTACAGTGTATCAGAATATACGGATGCATTAGTCTTATGTAGGTATTTCACCGTCTTTCCACAGTGTTTACTGACAGATCAGCTCAGTTCTCACAGCTACATCTCCAGCTAGGCAAAGCTGGTCAGATCTGAAGCCAGTTTAAATAAAATAAGGAGCTACATCCTGATGAGAAAATAAATAAGTGGATTGAAAATCTGTTCTACCATTACTTCTTGTAAGGAAGATGAGATAACTAAGGCTAATATATAAACTTGGCTCATCTCCTCTGGTCAGGAATATTACTATTCATACAAGAAAGGAGGACAAGGAAAGAAGAGCTCTTAGAAGCTCCCCCCCCCCCCCCCCCCCCCCCCCCCCCCCCAAGTCTATCTTTCCCTCTTTTTGCTCTTTTAAATCTGGAGGAGTACATTGTATTTCTCCCTCCTCTGTTGCCACCTGGAGGAGAGGAGAGAGAAGAGCAGATGCTAGAATATACATGAGTATATGCCAAGTCGGGATCCAAACCAGAAAAAACTGAAAGTGTCAACTGGGCAAACTCCTGTAGGAATAGGAATGGAGGAGGACATGAGCTGGTGGACGGACAGATGGGAAACAGTCCTTACAGCAGAGGCTTTGCCTGTGTAAATTCTCCTAGAAGTCCATTAGTAACAACCAGGAAGAGCTCAGATGTTAATTCCTCACCCATTCATTAATTTTGTTATTGTTACTGAGAGAAGTCTAAACTATGTACTTACAAAATAATGCATATGTGCTTTAGTTTTAATCTAAGATACAGACTTACATGCTGGTATATCTGAGGACTTTAAAGAAGCTGTAAAATAAAGGCTTCTGCTGTTACTACCCTATGTTATAGGCTAATACACTTGAGTAAAGGGGGAAGAGCAATTTATAATGATAAAGGCTCAAGATAATCTGGCAACAACTTGGGAATCATATCAGAAATAAACAATCTTATCCAATTTTTACAGCAACGGGAAAAGAAATATTGCTAATTAACCAGTTTCCTTCCACAAAGCAAACAAATATATAAATAAATCAAAATATTTTAAAAATTTGAAGTATCCACCAAAGCATTCAGATTCTGTACGGATTTGAAAGGCAGAAAAATCGTTGAAAGCAGATACAACCAAAAGCTTGTAGGATATTTTTACACTAAGGAAAATCTTAGGAACAAGAAAAAAAAAATGGAATGCTGAACAACTTATGAAAAACTGTGTTCTACCCAAATTATATCAGAGACATTTTGTACTATCAGTGGATGAAACTGAATCATATGATTATACATAAATATAGAATAGTAGTGCATTACAATCACTGATTTAAATATTGAAAAATAAACTTCTTCTTGACTTTGGATACCAACACTTACCAGTTTTGTAGTATACTCAATGTAGCTGCTTTATGATGACTATTATTATTATTGTTATTATTATTATTTTATTACTGATGGTGTTGTTTTAGTTGTCATGATTTACTGGAATCAGAATTTAACCTGTAAATTTTCATGTTCTAGTATTCTTTATCTTGTTCCACAAATATTTAAAATGTGGCATACTTTTGAAGTTCAATTTATGTCCTTACTTAATCTTTCATTGGAAACACAGTAAAAGGTAAAAAGAAACCTAAATAAGTTTAACACTCTTTAAAAAGTTTGTATATGCCTTTCAGATTAAAAGGGAACATTAACTACAACAGGAACATTTTCTGTTTCTTTCGAGGAAAGGTCCTAGATATTGGATATTCAACTGACAATATACTCCATAAAGACAAAAGTTGCCCTAAAAAAGAAAAAAAAACTAACAGAAAAGCAAGGAAGTCATGCAGAAATGTCTCTACATCCAGTTTTTCTTTTTCTTCATGTATTTGAAAAATTCTAAAAGCGTGATCAAAAACTTACTAAAATCAAAAGAAAACCTTCACTACCTTTGTAACAGGCCTCAAATGTAAAGTTTGGTTTCCTAACAAAGGTTTTCTAAGATCCTCTGTATGGAATTAGAAACTTTTACAAATTAATCTATATTTAATGAAAGATATTTTTTTTTGGGGGGGGGGGTGTCAAACAATTTAAATTAAGATGTATGACAGGACTGGTAATGGGCTGATTGTCTTCAGATTTGCAGTTTAGGATAGAGGAATGAGTTTGACTTCTTTTTTTAAACAGATTGATATTTAACCTTTACAGCTATTCAAGGCCCCCTATTGCTGACAGTTGCACTTCTTCCACGTTGCCTGAATTTTAAGCGAGTCAGTAATACTTCAGGTTTTATTACAGCTATTTACTAGAGTACAAACACTGACCTCCACATGACAGTGGCAGAAAGACGCCTATTTGAGCCATTGATGTGAGATTGCACTAAGCTCAGATCTTTAGCGGTACTTTTGTGGTGCAATAACTAACATTTTCTGTGCCTTTTCTTTGGTGGAATCTTTAGAATCAGACTGGATCCCAGACTCCTTTCGATATGCACTGAGAGATTTAGATGGTTAATAACAAGAATTGTAGAAGACAGATCAGATATATAAATTATCAAGGAAAAAAGAAAGAAGAAGAAAAGAAGAAGAAGAAGAAGAAAAGGAGATGAAAAAGAGGAAGAAAGAGGAAGGAAAAAAGCAGCAGAAGAAGCATAGCAGAAGAAGAAGAAGCAGAAGAAGCAGAAGAAGAAATAGCTGAAGCTTATGCAACTAACAAGTTGACTAGTGCCTAAAATTATGGCAACGTTCACCTTGTTTCAGTACTTCAGATAACTAAGCTAGCTGCAATATGTACACAGGACAGTGCAATATATAGACACTGTCTTGGTTCTTCATTTGTGAAGAACTGGCTTCAGGCTCATTAGACATTTCTCATCTGAAGCTGGACACTGGAATAACCTCCTAAAAGGTCAAATAGAGTAGACCATGTTTTAGGAAGGAGGCTACTAAATTATGAAAGTAATAATATACAGTTTCATCTGGTGGTGTAAAGGGGCACGATTCAGTGATCAAGATCTAGTTTCCATGAGAACACAGATCTACCCTGTGTTAGTGAAGGCTCAATTCATTTAGCAGTTCCAGACTAAGGCATTACTGTTTTCCTGAGATAGTTTAAATGGGCCTGCAGATACCTTAGAATTAGGACCTGCTGTCATGACAGAGGAATAAGAGAAACAGAAACTTATTTCTTTTTGAGCTCGTTAGTTCAAGTGCGAAAGACAGTCTCCTATCTGTTACCCATCAAACCCAGCTGCTGGTGAAAAGATGGCAGTGTCCATCCCCACCACTGCAGTAAGTAGAGAAGGGGAAGGGTGGAAAGTGGTGACTTCTAGAAACAAGAGGATGGCTCCTACCTTACCTTAGGGCATGCAATACCTAATAGTTTCACTGCTGTCAGTGTTGAAAAGTATCTAGATACGCCTACTAATAATGAATCTAGTCTACCTAAACCACACAAGGCAGCTTGGAAGAAGCAGCAAGTCATTGTAAAGGGTGACTCCCTGCTGCAGGGGACAGAGGTCGACCTGATTTATTCATTAGTGAGCTGTGCTGCCCTGCGGAGTGTATTCAGCATGTTGCAGAAGCACTGCCAAGCTGGTCTGGTCCTCAGACTACTACCGTCTGCTCTTACTCCAGATGGGTGCAAATGATATTGCTAGAGGAAACCTTGATATTATCAAAAGAGACTACAGAGCTCTGGGGGCAGAAGTCAAGGGCATGGGGGCTCAGATGGTGTTCAGGCAGTCCTGATGATGAGAGGAAAGGATGCGAGAAGTAGGGCAGTGATAGGAGAGATAAACAATAGGATTGGGTGCTGAGGATCAGCATCTGCTTGGGACAGATGGGACGCACATCTCTAAGGAGGGCAAAGACATTTCTGCCAATAGGATGTCTGACCTCATAAGAAGGGCTCTAAACTAGAAAGGAGTAGGGACAGAGAAGATAACCAGCAGCCCTGTAAAGGAATGATGCAGAGGGCTGATGAACCGGCAGAATGGGGTGATGTGATATGGAGGGCTTCATAAAATCAATGAAATGAGGCTTAATCAGGGCCAATCTCGTTAGGTTAACTCGTAGGTTAACAAGGAAATGCCTACAAGTCACTGTTGAGGAGAAATCTCCCAAACACTTTCTAGGAACACAACTTGTGGGGCAGGGGGCCGTCTTAAGTTCCTGCACTCTAACACATACAGTATGGGGAATAAAGAAGATGAGTTAGAAATGTGCTAACAAGGGCAATAAGATGGACTTCTACAACTACGTCAGTAATAAAAGGAAGACTACAGAAAATGTGGATCTTCTACTGATGGAAACAGGTGACCTGGTTACCGAGGACAATGCAAAGGCTGAGGTACTGAATACCTTCTTTGCCTCTGTCTCTACCAGCAAGACTGGCCTTCAGGAGTTCCAGGACCCAGAGGCCATGTCTATAAATACCTGAAGGAAGGATGCAAGGAGGCTGGACCCAGACTTTTTTCAGTGGTGCCCAGTGACAGAACAAGAGGCAAAAGGCACAAACTGGAATGTAAGACGCTGTTTAAATATGAAGAAGCACTTCTTTACTGTGAGGGTGACCAAACCCTAGTACAGATTGCCTCAAGAAGTTGTGGAGTCGTCCTCCTTGGAGACCTTCCAAAGCCATCTGGACACGGTCCGGAGTAACCTGCTCTAGGTATACCTAATTGAGTAGGCGGGTTCAGTAAGATGATCCCCCAGGGTCCCTTCCAATCTTAAGAATTTTTTGATTCTGTGAAAAACATCTGTGCAACTTGTGTTCTTGTGAAATATATTGACAGGCCCATTAATAAAGTGGCATCTCCACATTAGATGTGACCAGACGTTCTTAGAAGGACAGGTGTTTTTTAAAATACATATTCTTTGGGGCTTTGCCCATTGCTTTCATTTCTACATTCAAAGGGCAACAGCATTTTGAATGTCAATGCAGATTGATGTCATCACTAACAGGATAAGCATTTGGAGTGGCACTCAATGGATGATTGACATTGGATATACAGCGAGTTCTTATTCTGTCAGAATTTGGCATGCTTCTAGGTGTCAAAGTTAATCCACTGCCAGCTATTTGACAGGATTGTACTTAGTGCCTGATGCTAGTCTCCAAAATGTTCATGATTAAGGTTGCATACAAATGCTGTTTATTCAATTGAATAAATAACAGTTCTGCTCACACAAGAAAAGGTGGAATCTCCATACTAACATGTTATTTCCACATAAAGTAAAAAGTTGTGGCATGCAATACCAATGTGTTTGTGCTGAGTGTGAATTGGTCTGTCAGTTGTGAGAAATATTTTATCTATGTGAAGTGTAACATCAGCAAGAGAGCTCTGTAAACATCATAAGCAGCAATAACTGTCCTAGATGTACAGAAGGAATAACAAGTTGAGTTCTCAACATTTTTGCTAATGCATATAGGGGTAGGATGCTAGAAGATCTCTTTGGGATTTGTACTGCTTCAAGTAGTTCAACAGCTGATAGCTGTTTTTCCAACTAGCTCTTGATATCATGATGTATGTAAGAGGTCTTTAGAAGACTTCTACACAGGAGAGAAGGAACCGTGTCTTACCTCTTCAGGTAAGATGTTTGGATCTATGCATTGCCCTGTGTAAATGTCTCATTCACACTTGCAAAGTATGCCTACAGCTGTCATGACTAAAACAAGTTAGTAAAAGTACAACAAAGCTGTGAATAAAAAGAAGATTGAAATCCTGTCCTCTCTTTCTGGCACTCTCTTTCCTCTTTATTCTTCAGTCTTATAACCTGCATTCTATGTAAGCACATACTGCTTTTTTATGCTAACAGTAGAAATTTTGGAAATTGCTTTCAAGATAGCAGCACAGAAGAGGCTAACAACAACAGATGCAAAAGACTAGCCAAAAAGAAAGCAGTATTAAAGGACAAGACAGGAAAAGGTGTGATATATAAAAGGATCAAAAGAGAATGGGATAGGAAGAGATGATGAAAGCAAAGGAAGTGATGACATAGACTGAACGTTTTAACTAAGCATTTTGTACCCTACAAACATTAAAAAAAACTCAGACTTTCATCTTGTTCTATCATACGCTTTTCACATTTCTTTTTATCCACCATCTCTCATGTAAAAAATCGTAAGTTCCTTGGGACGAAGATTTCTTTTCAGCAGTGGAACCCCAACTACTGACTGGGCCATCTAAGTACTTCCATAAATAATAACTGTGGTTCAAGTATTTTCTCTGTATATCATCTGGAGAAATTGATTTTCCTCAGATAAAAATCGTGGGCTTGTTTATTTATTTGGTTTTATATTCCCTGCAGAAAAAGAGAGACAGTAACCAGTTTGGGGTTCTATAACCTAATTATATATATATATGTATATATATAAAACCACCTTCTATAAGTTACTAAGAGCTCTGCTTTACCTTATGGTAGTAATCATTATGGTTTTCAATGGGATCTATTTTTCCTCTTAAACTTACCTGTGATCTAATTTTTCTCCTCTACCCTGTGTCATACTGTCTGTCAGTCATGTACAAGTGGAGTTAATACTGGTGTCAAGACAGGAAATGGAGGTAGCACTAAGAAAGGCAGAAGTGAAAAGAAATGCAGTTAATTATTTACATCAGAAGTGCTTGAAAAAGAAAATGTTTATGTCTTTCATTAAAAAGGATTTTTTGTTGTTTTTATTATGAACAAAATGTCAGTATTTCAACTCTTCATTCGTCATCTGCAGTGAAAGTAATACTAACATGTTCTACATTTCCTTGGCTTTAATAGCAGCATGTTGGGTTGGTTCTTTTGAAGCCATTTCACATCTAGATGTCCTAAGACAGGCTTTCTTTTTCTATCACATATATAAGGACAGCTTTCAAGTACTTTTTTTATGTTTGTCCAAGACTTACAGATGTCTGCCAGCAATGTCACTTTGTTGTTACTACACAGCAGCTCACAACTAGCTCTGTACACTCAAAGGTCCCAGGTATGTCCACAGTTGATAAGTATTGATTTGTTCAGTAAGTACAATATTTCTCTAAGGTGTCAGAAGGATTTTTTATCACATGCTCAATTTCCCTAATTACAAGCCTGTAAAGTCAGACCTATCCTGTATACCCTGCAGAGGTGATCTGTTCATATACATTAAAACTTGCAGAACTTAAAAATACTGGATACACCAAACTGATACATTTTAAATGTATTTCAGGATGCAGAAATAGTATTCTACTCAGGAAATCTCAGACAACTGAATGAGAGCTGGGCAAAATCACGTGAAAAAATAACTGTTTTATCTGATAAGTTCCAAAGTGCCCCCCACATAAAATAATTATAAAATTTGTTCCAAATCATACAGCTTTCTTATAGATGGGTTGTTATGCCTGAAAAAGCAGTCTGTCTACATATGTCACTGTGGAAAGATAAACACTGCATTACCCTCTGGCTTCTTACTTGTTCATAAAGTAATGGAGTCCCATTTGTCACAGGTTGTTGGTTACAGTACTTCCCAATCTTAGCACCAGAAGTTAGGTAAGATGATAAGGGTGAAGATATAGATATGTTTACAGATGGTCTCTCAAGTGGCCATTATACTGTTAACCTTTAGCAAGCAGCGCTTGAACCTCTTTGTCACTACACTCAGTACTTTTTAATAGATTTCTGGTCAGAGTGTGGCAAGGGAAACAGCATAGCAAAGTGCTGGCAAAATTTATCCAGAGCATGTCCATTGATTATTAGTGTTTGCCTTTCTCCTTCCTGTTATTTGTTGCTCACCTGGGTGATTTTTTTTTACTTGCACAATATTTCTCAAAAATGCAGTATGTTTTCCTGGAGGAAAAACTTGAGTTTTAAGGTCCGGTTAATCAAACATATGTATCAATAGCACAAGTGCAGAGCTGAATGGAATTAAGTATTTTGGTATATGTATTTTTAATATGCTAGCCCAGTGTTATGGTTGTTATGGGCAAAAGGTAACACACTATACAGACGCAACTGAAAACTTATTATCTAACTGAAGTTTTAGGGGTCAAATAGTAGAAATTAATATAGAAAATTATCATTAAAATACGGCTAAAATTGGTATACATAAACTTTCTTATACTTCTGTCTTTTCAACAGTCTTATGTCTACCCTTCTGATGTCCCTCTGTGTCCTACAATTAGAAGTCTCCTCATAAGAACAAGTGGTAGTTATGATGAGCCATCAGCAGCCTAAGGACTTTACTGTGAGTTTAATGTTCCAAGTGAGGACTTCTCTCTCCTAGTCTTGAGTTGCTTGGGTTTATTTTTTTATAACTTATTAACTGTGGATTCCCTCTGCCTTCTCCCAGCCAAGTATGAGCATGGCACCACAACCTCTCCTAGGCTCAGCCCCCCAGGGGCTCTTGTTTGCCTCTGTCAGGGGCAGCAACCCCCTGGCTTTGCCAGACTCTTCCCACGGAGGCACTGGCAGAGCCCAGCTCAGGCAGGGGAGGCAGCAGGCACTGGCCCCTAGGCAGGCACTGGAACCAGCTCAGCCCAGCTGCAGCCAAGGGGATCCAAGGCCAGCCCTGAGACCTCTGCTCACAGCTCAGCACAGAACATTTCATTAATTTTTAGAGGCAGCCCAGTCTTGTGATCTTCATGATTCAGATGGATTCCTCCTTTCCTCCTTTCCCTTGTGTGAGAGCAGCGACTACCCCAAGTTAGCTGAGCAAGTATTGCAAAAGATGTGTGCATATACGTGCACATATGCACAATACACAAGACACACACAAGTTGGGCACACAGATCAACACAAAGGAGCACCAGCATCATCATACACTAGACTCTCATACACACCACCTGCTCCTGCTCTCTGGCTGATCAGGATGGATATCTACTGGCAGAGTGTGTAAACACACAAATAATATTGGTCTTTCCAGACAATTAGACTTTTTTTTTTTCAGTGTCTGCCCCTCAGCCGTGTCATCCCTCCCCACACTTTTTTTTTTTTCCCAACTGCATGGATCTTCTACTTCCAAGGAAATTTATTTTGAAACCTAAATTAAGAATGTAAGAATGCCTTGTTTCCTTCATCATTCTTATTGTGAGACTGCATTCCTTTGCATTCTCTACAGATCTAATTTTCTTATAGATCATTACTAGAGTAATTAGAGTACATTAGAGTACATTACTTTTTTTGGACATTAAATTTGCATTTTGAAATTTCCTTACTTTCTTAAATGACAGGGGATCCAGTTATCATCCAGTGTTTTATCAGTGGAAGCATGTTGATCTCAGAGATTTGGCTCTGAGATCTCATTCAGGTTTGCAGAAACATTCTCTTTACTTAAAGAAGAGAACCACTACATTCAGCACATCCATTACATGAAACATTAAAACAACTTTTTCTAAGAGTTTACCTGGTTATTTGGACAACTGAGAGATACTGGAAAATAAAGTGAAGAATGTGTTTATTGCACAAAGTTGTAAACTCTGTATTTTGTGCTAAACATGCCCAGACCTGTTTAAGGTCAGGTTGTTGTAAAGCTGGGGAAGAATGTTCCCTGTTACATCGGTCCCACTTCACTACACAAACAGGAGAATAATGAAATAATAATCCTCTTTACAGTACACTGTAGTTTGGTTATTCTTGGTAGCCTCTTATCAAAAATAGTAAAAACAAAGTGAAATCTGCCTTTGCCTGTTCAAGTTTTGTTCAGAAGCAAGATAAGCTCCCACAGAATATGAAAATAGGAGGATACACTAATAAGGGGCAGCGAGGTCTGAATCTTTTGTGAAAACAAAAGCAAAAAAGCATCAAGTAATAACTGAAATGATGCTTTCTTTCAGATAAGGGGACACTAAAGTTTCAAAGATTCTGCACAGAAGACACTTTCTCTTCTTATGAATCTTGTATTCCCTATACAATCCAACTTGGATGGAATCAAAACGAGGAAGACTGCATGGTGAAGGGTGCAGCATAAAGTATGCTGACAGCTTCCTTTCGCTGAATTTACAAGTTTCCCAAACAATCCAGACTCCTCCTATGACACTGACACCATCCTCTGAAAGGTGCAGGTCTACCTTTGTGTTTCTTTTAGGGAAAAAGAAAGATAAATACCAGGCAGGATTGGACAAGAGGCAGAGATCTGTTGTCAGCATTTAGCACATTAACATCACTATACGAAAGAAAGTGCAAAATAGGTGGCAATGGCTGGGTGCAGCAGCAGATAATTAACATCAGGGATGTACATAAATCAATAGAAAATTACTCACAGAATCGCTGAATCATGGAACAAGTTAGGTAGGATAGTATTTCTAGGAGTCATCTGATCCAATTTCCTTTTCAGAACAGCTTGAAAATTAAATTCATCTTCAATGTTAAGTCAGGTTTTTCAGAGGCTTGTTCAGTCAAATTTTGTCTTTTTCCAGGACTGAAGTTTCTTCAGCTCCTCCTGAAAACTTGTTCCAGTGCTTGACTACCCTTCTTGTAAAGTTTGGTTTCTTCACATATAATTCAAATTTCCCTTCCAAAAACTTGTGTCTGTTGCCTTTTATGTTTTTACTGTTCATCTCCAAGAAAAGTCTGGCTTCATTTTCTCCCTAATTTCCTGTTAGGTAGTTGAAGACAGCAACAAAATCCATGTAGCTTTTTCTTCTTCAGACTGAACAACCTTCCCAAGCTTCCTTTTACATATAATGCAGCCCACCAAACACCTGTGACCCTTTTCTGGACTTGCTGCAACATATCATTTACTCTCTTGTGCCATGGTGCCTAAAACTATGTACATTCTCTATAGACAGTCTCATAAGTGCCAAAGGAGGTTCAGACTGGATATCAGGAAAAAAGAAAAAAAAAAAAAAAACAACCTTTACTGTGAGAGTGGTCAAACACTGGAACAGGCTTCCTAGAGAGGTGGTTGATGCCCCATGCCTGTCAGTGTTCAAGAGGCACTTTGGAAATGCCTAGACAAAGCAAGGCGATCAGCTCTGGGGCACACACGTTCCCTACATCAAGGCCACTCAAGACAGCTGAGTGAGCCACCGCACCTGCCAGCCCTCGTGAGGGCAGCGGATGAGGCGTGAGTGGAGCCAGAAGCGCCCCTTCTAAGTTGTACAAAGGTAGCTCCTGGGAGCACAGAGTATCCCTCCCCACTCAGGCAATTGGCTCACCTATTGGCTGCCTCCTAGGCAGCAAATCCAGACATGGTCTCCACCAGGCAGAAAGCTCTCACCAAAAAGACTGTGGCAACCTAGGCCAAGTGCCTGCCCCAAAATGCAGCTGTTCAGGACTCTGGTTGTTTGACATTGCAGGCAAGCCCTCCCCCTTCCACCTGCCTTGCCTCCCCAGATGCCTTTACACAATAGGTTTGAGGCTCTGGAGCTCAAGGGACAGGGTGGTGAGGATGTGGGTGAAGGTCCACCCAGGAGGTTGTGTAGGGCAAGGAAGTCAACTCCATGCCTCAAGACTTCCTCCACCAGGAAGGAAAGAAGGGTAATTGTTACAGGCAACTCCCTTCTGAAGGGAACATAGGGTCCCATATGTCAGCTAGACCCTACCTGTAGGGAAGTCTGCTGCCTCCCTGAGGCTCAGATAGGGACATTACTAGGAAACTTCTTGGCCTGGTTTGCCCCTCCGATTATTATTGCTTACTGATAATTCAGGCTGGCAGCGATGAAATCACTGAGAGAAGCCTGAAGGTTATCAAAAGGGACTTCAGGGGATTGGGGTGGTTACTGGATGGACTGGGAGCATGTGGTGGTTTCCTCTATCCCTTCAGTGGCAGGGAAGGATACTGAGAGGACCTTGAAAACCCAGCTGATAAATACATGGCTGAGAGGCTGGTGACATCTCAGGAGTTTGGGGGGTTTTGATCATGGGGAGGTTTACTCGGCACCTGGCCTGATGGCTGCAGGTGGGTTCCATCTGTCTCAAAGGGGGAAATGGATGAGCCCTGCCAGCCCAGAAGCTGGCAGGGCTCATTGAGAAGGCTTTAAACTAGGTACAAATGGGGACAGGGGTGAAATGAGGCTCAACAGAGATGAGCCAGGGGGAGCAATGCCAGGGTTGGGGATGAGGGCAGTGGTGCAACTGAAATGCATCTACACTAATACACGCAGTATGGGCAACAAAGAGGAGGAGCTGGAAGCCCTTGTGCAGCAGGCAAGCTATGACCTAGTCACCATCACTGAAAGTAGGACCACTCCCATGACTGGAGTGCTGCAATGAATGGCTATAGGCTTTTCAGAAGGGACAAGCAACAAATTAGAGGCGATGGAAAGGCTCTTTATATTAGAGAGTGTTTCAGTGTTGTTGAGTTCAGGGCTGGTAATGGTAAGGTAGAGTCCCTATGGATAAGGAACAGGGGGAAGGCCAACAAGGCAGGAATCTTGATGGGGGTCTGTTATAGACTGCCAAACCATGATGAAGAGACGGATGAGGCATTCTACAAGCAGCTGGCAGAAGTTACTGCAGGTGCCAGCATTTGTTCTCATGGAGGACTTCAACTTTTCAGACATATGCTGGAAATACAATACATCCCTGAGTAAGCAGTGTAGGAGGTTCCTGAAGTGTGTGGAAGACAGCTTCCTGACTCAGCTGGTTAGTGAGCCTATCAGAGGGGGTGCCCTCATGTTCACGAACAGAGAAGGACTGGTGGGAGATGTGGTGGTCGGGAGTTGTCTTGGGCAGAGTGCCCATGAAATGGTAGAGTTCTCCATTCTTGGTGAAGTCACGAGGGGCGTCAGTAAAACTGCTACCTGGGACTTCCAGAGGGCAAACTTTGATCTGTTCAGGACGCTGGTGGGGAGGATCCCTTGGGAGTCAGTCCTGAAAGGCAGAGTTGTCCAGGAAGGCTGGATGCTCCTCAAGAAGGAAGTCTTAAAGGAGCAGGAGCAGGCATACCCTGTATGCTGTAAGATGAGCCAGAGGGGAAGAAGACCGGCGAGGCTGAACAGGGAACTTTTGCTGAATGTCAGGGAGAAAAAGAGAGTTTATGTAAGGTGGAAGAAGAGACAGGCAACTCAGGGAGAGTACAGGGAAGTTGCCAGCATATGAAGAGAGAAAATCAGAAAGGTTAAAGTCCAGCACAAGCTCAACCTGGCCACAGTGGTTAAGGATAACAAAAAATGTTTTTACAAATATATTAACGGTAAGAGGAGGGCCAAGGAAAATCTCCATCCTTTATGGGATGCAGGGGGGAACAAGACTGCTGAGGATAAGGAAAAGGCTGAGGTTCTCAATGCCTTCCTTACATATGTCTTTATAAGTCAGACCACTTATCCTCAGGGTATCCTCCCGACCTGGAAATCTGGGACAGGGAGCAGAATAATCATCCCCCTCTCACCCCTTCAGTTCAGGCTGAAACAGTCAGAGACCTGCTGCTCCACCTCGACTGTCACAAGTTCATGGGGTCAGTTGGGATCAACCCAAGGGTGCTGAGGGAGCTGTCAGATGTGATTGCTGAGCTGTTTTCCATATCTATCAGTGAACACGGTCATCCAGAGAGGTCTGGGATGAAGGGAGACTTTGTAATGTTCCACACGTCTATAAGAGGGGTCATAAGGAGGACATGGGGAATTACAGACCTGTCAGCCTGACCTCGGTGCTAGGAAAGGTCATCTTGAATGCAATCACTCAGCATATGCGGTACAGCCTGGGGATCAGGCCCAGTCTGCATGGGTTCATGAAAGGCAAGTCCCGCCTGACAAAGCTCATCTCCTGTGACCAGGTGACCAGCCTGCTGGAAGGGACAGCTGTTGACATAGTCTACCTAGACTTCAGCAAAGCCTTTGACATGGTCTCCCAAAGTATTCTCCTGGAGAAGCTGGCAGCCCATGGCTTGGACAGGTATACTCTTAGCTGGGTTAAAAACTTGCTGGAAAGCTGGGCCCAGAGAGTGGTGGTGGTGAACGGAGTGAAATCCATCCTGGCGACCAGTCACCAATGGTGTTCTCCAGGGGTCGGGGTCGGGACCCATCCTCTTTAATATCTTTATTGGTGATTTGGATGAGGGAATTGAATGCACCCTCAGTAAGTCTGCAGATGACACCAAGCTGGGGAGAAATGTTGATCTGCTGGAGGGTAGGAAGGCCCTGCAGAGGGACCTGGACAGGTTGTATCGATGGACAGAGGGCAGTGGGATGAGGTTCAACATGGCTAAGTGCTGGGTCCTGCACTTCGGTCACAACAACCCCATGCAGTGCTACAGGCTTGGGGCAGAGTGGCTGGAAAGCTGTTCAGCGGAAAAGGATCTGGGGGTGTTGGTTGTTGCTCACCTGAACATGAGCTGGCAGTGTGCCCAGGTGGCCAAGAAGGCCAACGACATCCTGGCTTGTATCGGGCATAGTATAGCCAGCAGGACTAGGGAGGTGGTTGTCCCCCTCTACTCTGCTCTGGTGAGGCCGCACCTCGAGTACTGTGTTCAGTTTTGGGCCCCTCAGTACAAGAAGGACATCGAGGCCCTGGAACATGTCCAGAGAAGGGCTACAAAGTTGGTGAAGGGCCTGGAACACAAGTCCTGTGAGGAGTGGCTGAGGGAAATGGGGTTGTTTAGTCTGGAGAAGAGGAGGCTCAGGCCTCTTCTCTCAGATAACTAGTGATAGGACTAGAGGGAGTGGCCTGAAGTTGTGCCAGGGAATGTTTAGGCTGGATATTAGGAGACATTTCTACTCAGAAAGAGTAGTCAGGCATTGAAATGGGTTGCCCAGTGAGGTGGTGGTGTCACTGTGCTTGAAGGTGTTTAAGGAAGTGTTGGATATGGTACTTGGGGATGTGGTTTGTTGAGTGGTATTGGTGATAGTGGAACTTTTTTAACAGATGATCTTGGAGGTCTTTCCAACCTCTACGATTCTATGATCTTTCTAAGTCTCTTCCAACTGAACTGTTCTATTTCAAATATAAATAATCATTTCCCTTAAACTCTTGACCACATTGCTACCAATGCAGCTTAAAATTATAAACTTCAAACATGATGTATCACAGGAGAAATAAAGCACATCTGAATATTTTTAATTTCCAAAGTGACAAATGTTTTAAGAACAGCTTGTCTTCTCCCTTTCATATTTATTCAAATTGAGGAAAAAGATCCTTTTGCAAAAACAAAACAAAACAGGACAAAACAAAAACACCTTCAGACCTTCAGACAAATTGTTCTTTGAGGTATCTCTTCTGAATTTTAGACAATATTCACTTTGTCCTTTAAACAGTGTCAAGAGGTTTTGATCAATCTACATCTCTAACAGCTAACATTTTTTTTTATCAATTGTTATACATTAAATTATCAATTGAAATTAAGTAGTGAAGAAGTTGAAATAATATAATCAGAAATTTAAACATTTTTTTTTGCTTATCTTTAGTATTCTATTAATAGGTGTACAGACAGTATAATATTAGGTGTATAAATTTTAGCTAGCAATTCTTCAGTGCTGAAAAGGGGCAGAACTGGTTTGGTTTTGTTTTGCTGGGGGGGTTGCTTTGTTTGTCTGAAAACTGAAAAAGGAGCTGCTGAGATCAGTAAACTGAGTTATTTACATTACTAATACATTTAAATTTGATGCCGTTGCATTGAGAGATGCTCATTTTCAAATATCTGTCATGTATGTAAAGGTAAATGTCAAGCAGTACTTATTAATGAAAAACCTTACTCTTGAGAATTAGTATGAATTTGAAAGGAAGGAAAACAAGATAAAGTATAGCAGATGTGTCAGCAATGAAAAATTACTCTGTTTCTACAGACACATGTAAGAAAAGACCTACATTTTGGATTTTATGACTGCTCTCTAGGAAAGAAATTTAAATTTCTTCCAGTTGCTATCATAATTTATTGCCAGTCACTTTTTATGTATAAAATGGAACTTTATCTAACTTATGAATAATTAATACACAAATAAAACCTCTAAAATAAATATTTAGTCAGTTCATATTTTTATAGACTCTGACAAGAAAATAGGTACCCATCCTATGTTTTATAATAATGCAACTTTGACATTGTTAGTCAGTTTATGCTACTTCTGTTTCTAATATGTTTTTTAACTTCTATTCCTAGATGGAATCTCAAATAAAGTTTTGATGTATAATTATGTGTATTACAGGTTAATTTAAAAGTTTCAAGATTAGGATTCTGATGTATGAAGTATTGCACAAATCCAAGCAGACATCCATTCTACACCTAGAGAGTAGGTATTTTTTCCCCATATATTTTAATATCTATTTAATATTCCTGGGGAATTACATCACAAAATTCAGTGTTTAATCAATCCAGTACTGATTGGAGAAGCATTATATGTGTATACAGTCTTGCATAACCTATTGCAAGAGACATGTTGAAAATGAGACATCACAGAGGTGCAAGTTGGATGGTGATATATTTGGGAGAGTGCTACCTTAAAGCAAATATTGGCATTCCCCAAGTGTTTTGTTCAGTACAGTTCAGATGTCAATGGCACAATTATCATACTTAGGTTACCTAAATTGGGTAGAATTATGAATCCCATAGAATTACTGGTACCAAAAATCGCATTTGGGAGATGCTAAAGGTTACTGAAGTGGGCACCGACTTTATTTAAATAGATCTTAATATGATTTAAAGTTTACAGTATAAAGACAGAATGAAGAAAATGAGAAAACTGAGCTGACAGTATTTGATCCAGGTCTCCAGGTGTCCCTGGAGCCTTCTCTAGACTGAACAATCCTGACTCTCTCAGCCTGTCTTCGTGCTGAAGTGCTCCAGCCCCTTGATCATCTTTTGGCCTTTTTCTGGACTTTTTCTAATATGTCCATGTCTTTCTCATTCTGGGGCCTCTAGAGCTGAACGTAGTACTCTAGGTGGGGTCTCACAAGAGCAGAGTAGAGAGGGAGATTCATCTCCTTTCACCTGCTAGCCACACTTCTTTTGATGCAGTCCAAGATATGGTTGACTTTCTGGGCTGCAAGCACACATTGTCAGCTCGTACTCAGTTTTTCATCCACCAAAGAACATACGTTATACCTGGCATAGTGTCTGCAGCTCAGACCAGACATTTTGAACCAGATGGCATTTATTCCTTGTAGGGAAATATGTCCTGGCAGATTGAAACTACTTTGTTCACTTAACCCTGCCACCTTCACCTCACAATGAAAACCGGAATATGAGCAGGACCCAAAGAGCTGGCTAAGGGCTTGGAATCTCAATCTGATCAAATGGTGATAAACAGAAGAGAAAAGGGGGAGCTTTTAATCCAGTTTCCCCTTATTTTATATTGGCTCGGAGACAAGGTGCTTGAAAATAAAATATCAGAGCAATTATATGTTCTTTTGAAAAGGAAATTGAGATGGATAAAATTACCATAATTATCTTCACTGACTCATCTTATTTTTGTTTCATTAGTTTTTGTTTTTTTTCTGTTTATCATACAAGTTCAAATGTGTCATGCCATTATCATTAGCTAACACTATTGTGGTTAGATTATAGAAATCTGTCATTTTCTTTAATCTCACATTGTTTGATCAGTTATTAAAGGTACCTCAGTCTCCCAAATTATGGATAAATGGTTTGCAATCAAATGCTTTACTAAAAAGGGGAAGAAACAAAAGCACAATTTTAAAATAGAATTGTCTCTGTCAATTTATTAATTCAAAGTACCAATAGAAGTAAACAGAAACATACAGACATGAAAACTTGTTTAATATTGAATCTATTCCAATATTTAGGAATTGTCCTACATGGACGCAAACAGAAATCAAAACAATTGCTTTGAAATACACAAACTCTATCAGAACTCATAAAAAAGATTTGTTTTATTTTTCAAAATACGTTTTTCCTCCTTTCTTTGTTGCATGTTGCTTATCTCACTTTTTTTTGTGTGTGTGTGTGTGTGTTTGTACGTGAGAAAGGCAGAAAGACAAGGGTTTAACTTTTCCTAAACAATGGTAGAAAAAATCAGTCTCAGAGGTTACTCTTAAGATCATCATTTTACTATATTTCTGTGATGAACACTTTGTAGAAGTGCATTTTTTTATTATTGCTTTCAAAAATTGTAATGAGATCATGTGAAATTATTTTAACAGTACATTAGCCAACATTTTGAGTCTGGAAAATGTGTAAGTTCATCATTTGCATTTTGTATAAATAAAATATCCACAGAGCAGAGGTTTCCCAGTGGTAAATGTATTATGTTTCTGCCAATTTTGAGGTTACATATGCCTTTGTTACTCTGATCTAGCAGTAATGAGAAGTTGTTATTTATAGCAGAATTAGAAATGACCAAGAGACCTATCCAATTCCAATGTTGCACTGAGTATAATATTCAACATGAGTACTCGATCTAATAAGAATATGATTGCAAGAAATACTCACAGATTTATTTATTTATTTATTTATTGTCCTCACAAATCTAATTTGAAGGCTGTTTTATCAGCCTTGCAAGTCTAATAATTGGGAGGCTCAGTCCTAGAAACATCTGGCCTACCACATTGGAGGGATTCATTTGATCAAATATGCTATATAAATAGAAACATTCTACCCATCCATTCTCATTGATAGAGATAAACAGTCACTCTCAAATCATGATTCATCTCATGGCTAAAGGTAAACATTTAAAATTTCCTAGGTGAACTGAATACTCAAGTGCTTGCATATTCCAACTGGCTACAAAGAGACTAGACACCTAAACCCAGGTACAGGTGTTGGTGTTACAGATGGGTATCAGGATCTGTACTTGTTAATTCTTACAAGACAAACTCCTCTTTCTAATTCTGAAAATCCTTGGGCTGTCTCTATCCCTAAGGGATCCTGCTGGAAATTAAGTGGTTTTGAGATTCTTATCTGCAGATGAACTCTGATAAACCACATTCCCTTGTGGTGAAATATATTTAGTGGTACTGATTTCAGTAGTTTGCTGCATTTGTCCACAAATAATTCTGGCTTAAGATAAAAGAAGAGGCATTTGTATACCTTAATGTGCCAGTGTCTTGGGTAAGTAACAAAGTAGTGTTTCTGCTTAGCTAACCTTAATCTAGCATCTTCTCTCTTGCAATTTCATATACCTTTTTGTGGGCCAAGTCTAGAAAGACTATGTGAAATGGTTACAGTGAACCTGAAGTAGAAGTTAGCTTCCCCAGATATAAAGAACAATGAATTATTTCTTTGAGAATTCATGGAAAATGCATCCTTAAGAAACAGCATCAATTAAGAATAACAAGCATTATCATATAGCATTTTTAGATAGTTCTGTGCAATCTGATTAAATATTTTAATTTTTTATGTAAGTATTCCTGACATTCAATCATTAATACACAGTCCAAATCACTTGATACTGGTTTTAGAGATGATGAGGGAGAGTGGTGTATTGATTAAATATTAGGACTTAATTGAATGGTTTAGTAAAAAATATTACAGGATGGACAAATAGAGAGTGTTCTTTTCCAGGAAACAGCATTAAGCAAAGTATTTAGCATAGCCTTGCAGTTGGATAATAGGAGATCTGATAATCAGCAATACCAGTTAAGTATCCTTGGATATAATATTTCTGTCCTATTTCAAGTGCAATGATAGTTGGCCTCTGTTAACTTCAGTATATATTAGAGTTTTGTATGCAACAGTTTCCTAAGGAGGTAAAAGAAATAGTAAATCACTGTAATTTAGATTCTTCTGTTTCAGATGTTTCTTGTTTTGTTGGATCTGAACATTTTCACTGGCTGTACATAGCAAAGGTACCTTACTTAGAGATTATTTCTTCCTCTATACACACTGGATGATGATGAAATAGATGCTGTTCAAGTCAATAATCTAGTGTCTGAACTGTTTAAAAAAGTTATCAAAAATTAAAAGTATTTTTCTCTGAATCAGTCTCAGAATAATCTTTGCATGAATACTCTAGACCAAGGTGTGATAACTGAATACCAGGGGGGTCATGATTCCTGTCTTGGAAGAGCCACTCCTTTCAAAACTGAAAGGCTGAAGCTTGGTGGTTTAGCTAGGGTTGAAATAGCTTCCAGTTACCATGGCTCCTAATGAAGTCAAAACTGATAAAAACAAATGTTCTGGTATTCAGAACAGTCTATACACAACTGAATGATTAAAAAAATAATTTTAAATATGATAGCATTTAATTAATTATTCTACTTTGAGATGTTATATATTGATATGGTAGGTTGCCTAGGAATGTAGTAAAGTACAGCAGCAAGCCAAAAGAAGTTGATACCTTCTACTCAGCACTAGTGAGACGTAAGTGGATTGTTATGTCCTGTGCAAGGCTCCCCAGTATGACAGAGATATGGACTTGCTGGAGCAAGTCCAGCCCAAGACAATAATGAAAAAAAAAAAAAAAAACCTAACTGATATGAGGAAGGTCAAACACAGGGACAAGTTGTCCAGAAAGTTTGTGAGGTATGCATAACTGGAGATATTAAAAACCTTTTTGGACACAGCACTGAGCAACCAGCTCTAACTGTTGCTGATCTCCAGGAGTCCCTGACAATCTCATCTATTCTGTGATTCTGTGAATTTTAAGCAACCTCCCAAAGATGTTGGTAACCATCAAAAAGGAATCAAATTCCTAAAAAACTCTATGTATCTTGTTAGTGAAGAATGCTTTATAACTTTAAAGCAACAAAGAAAATTAACCAATATGCAAGCAAGGAGGAACAGTTTTGGGAAAACAAACATGCAAAGAAACATTTCTAAGATCTTGAATCTTATTTGATAAATATATTCCAAAAGAAGCTAAAAAATTTGTTCAGGTTACTTTCATGATAGAGTAGGTTGAAAGAGCCTTATCGAAAGGGAATTTGTTCTGAAAACATAATATAGAAGAGAGGGCACACCAGCACATTGACTAATAACTTTCATCCTAAATGAAAACGTATTTCACAGAGAACCCTCACAATTGTCTACCACAATGCTGGTTTGCAATATTGAAATGGGATTTCCGTCTATTACCAAGAAATGTATCTGAGTAACAAGTCATTCAGTTCTTCTGGAGATTTGCTAAATGATTGCAAACAAAACTCCTAAAACTTCTGAAATAATATATACAACCATAGTATACAAACAGGGATACGGTAGAAACAAGGATACAAAGGTCAGGGCTGATACTCATTGCAGCTACAGCCAAGACTATGCATACATACATTCTGAAAACTTGGTTTTGGTTTTGATGCAAACTCATATTCAGTCCTTTCCCCATTTTTCTGCAGAAAAGCATCTTTTAATTAGGAATTTGCATAGGAGACTAAATCTTACACATTTAATTAAAAAATAATAATTTGATTTAAAATATAGAAGTTCAGACTACCTTCTTTTATTAAAATACAGAACTGCTGGAAACAGATGCTCTTGGATTAAAAAAAAAATGCAAACTACAGGTGCAAAAAAACAAAGGTGGAATTTATATTCATTTCCATGTATTTTTAAGTCATACAAATAAGGTGCATATTATATGGTTAATCTAAGACCAAAAGTCTCTTTTGATGGGTTTAACATAAAAAATTAAAGCAGAGATCAGCATTATAGAATTCCAAATTTTAAACTAAATTTCAAACTTATATTCAATTAAAAAAATAATTAATGAAATTAATTTTCAACTTTTCCAAACACAGTCATAAAATACTGTTTAGATATGATCATAAAATAGGCTATTGTAGTTATGTATAAAAACTACTGAATAGGAGAATTAGATCAGATTCTGCCAAGGAAGATCTCAGGCATTTTTCCAGCTGTATGTGATAATGAGTTATAAAATAATGTGGACAAAAATACCATGTAGAGGGTTTAGGGGTGCATGAGATCTGATTAATTTTCAAGAACCACCTTTTAAAAGTGCAGAAGCAGACAATCTCATTGTGTCACAAGTGTAGCAAGTGGGACAGAAGACTGGCCTGGCTGAACAGGAAACACGTACTGGAACTAGGGCAAAAGAAAATAGAAGCAAAGTCTGGCTTCATAGAGAATACAGAGCTGCAGTTCAAATCTGCAAGCAGAAAACAAGAAAAGTCACAGATCAACTTGAGTTGACATTGGGCAGTATATTGTCAGACAACAACAACAACAAAAAAAGGATTTTTTAAGCATCTCAAGAGCAACAGGAGGTCTAACAGGAAAACATTGGACTGGAAAAAAAAAGGTAGGTTTGTTTTTTTTTTTTTTGTCTCTATTTTTTAATATTAATGATAGATCCTGAGCTGACTGGTCCTCTGAGTTGGATGACCACAACTGGGAGAACAGTGACTTTCCATCTGTGGTCAAGGAAATTTTAAGAGAAAAGTTGTATCAGCCAAATGTTTAAATCATAGAATTGTAGAATGGTTTGGGTTGGAAGGGACCTTAAAGATCATCTAGTTCCTACACCCCTGCCATGGGCAGGGACACCTTCCACTAGACCAGGTTGCTCAAAGCCCCATCCAACTTGGCCTTCAATACTTCCAGGGATGGAACATCCCCAACTTCTCTGTGCAACCTGTTCCAGAGCTCCAACATCCTTAAAGAATTTCTTCATAATATATAATCTAAATCTTCTGTCTTTTGGTTTTTGGTTTAAAGCTGTTACCCCTTGTCCTATCACTACACTCCCTGACAAAGAGTCCTTCTCTTGGTTTCTTGTAGGCCCCCTTTAGGTATTGAAAAGTTGTTAAAAGGTCTCCCTGGAGCCTTCTCTTCTCCAAGCTGAACAACCCTAGGCTGAACAATCCTTTGGCCTTCCTCTGGACTCATTCTAATACTTTAATGTCCTTGTCCCGGGGGCCCCAGAGCTGAACAGTACTCCAGGTGGGGGCTCATGAGAGCAGAGTCGAGGGGGAGATTCATCTCCCTTGACCTGATAGCTGCAATTCATTTGATTCAGCTCAGGATACAGTTGGGTTGCAAATGCACATTGTTGGCTCATGTCAAACTTCTCTTCCACCAACATCCCCAGGGCTGTTCTCAATCCATTCTCTGCACAGTCTGTATTTGTGCTTAGAATTACCCCAGCTCAGATGAAGGACCTTGCACCTGGCCTTGTTGAACCTCAAGAGGTTTGCACAGGCCCACCTCTCAATCCTGTCCAGGTCCATCTGGATAGCATCCCTTCCCTCCAGCATGTCAACCGCACCACAGAACTAGTAAGGCCTTTGATACCATCTCTCACTGTAACCATCTGTACAAATTGTCCAACTGTGAAATAAACAAGTTCACTCTATGCTGGGTGACAAACTTTCTGAATGGCAGAGATCAAAGTGTTGTAGTGATGGGACTACATCTGGCAAGTGTATGGTCACTAGCAGTGTTTCCCAAGGCTCAGTTCTAGGGCCAGTCCTAGTTCAACATTTCTATCAGTGATATGGGTGCAGGATCTGAATGCATGTTCAGCAAGTTTGCTGACAATACTAAACTTGGAGGTGTTATTGATTCTCTACAAGGATGAGAGGCCTTTGCAATCTATATAGATTGGAGCATTGAACAGTTAACAATAATCAACAGTGGCATGAAATTCAATTAAAGTAAATGCTGGGTACTGCACCTGGGACAGGGTTATGTCAGCCACAAGTACAGACTGGGAGACCTGGCTGGAGAGCAGCTCAGCCCAAAGGTATCTGGGGGAGCTGGTCAACAGTAGGTTCAAAATGTGTCAACAGTGTGTCATGGTAGCCAAGATGGCAAACTGCATGTTGAGATGCATTAAACATACCATAGCCAGATGATCAAAAGAGGTGATTCTCCCACTATATTTAGTGTTGATGCAGCCTCACCTTGACTATTGTGTGTAGTTCTGGGCTACACAATATAAAAAAGGACATTAAGGTTCTTGAAAGTGTCCAGAGGAGTGCCACAAAGCTGATAAAAGGCTTGGAAGGCATGTCCTGTGAGGAAAGGCTGAGGACACCTCTAATTGTCTAGTCTGCAGAAAAGAAGGCTAAGAGGTGACCTCATCACTCTCTTCAACTTCCTGAAGAGGGGAAGTGAAGTGGGAGACGCCTGACTTTTCTCCCTGGCAATCAAAGACAGGACACATGGGAAAGACACACAGCTGCACCATTGGAGGTTCATGATGGATCTTAGGAAAAATTTCTTTACTGTGAGGGTGGTCAAACACTGGAACAGGCTTTCTGTCAGGATAGATGACGCCCCGTGCCTGTCAGTGTTCAAGAAACATTTGAATAATGCCCTCAATATTATACTTTAACTTTTGGTTAGCCCTGAAGAGGTCAGGCAGTTGGATTAGATGATCTAAGTCCCTTCCAACTGAACTACTTCCATTCCATTCCATTCCATTCCATTCCATTCCATTCCATTCCATTCCATTCCATTCCATTCCATTCCATTCCATTCCACTTTATTATATTCTAAATAAAATAGTAATTCCGTTGTTAAATAGTGTGACAGCAGCTGGACAATCAGACAATACAAATGAAGATCTGAATCAGTTGCAGCACATTTTTTTTTTTCTCAGTGGAGATGAAATAAGTAAAATAGTGGAACAAGTAGATAACAAGAATTGAGATTCATACACCACACATACCTAACCCCTCAGTTGTGAAAGAACAGACTTAAACTCTACTACAGTGTAGATGAGTTTGAAATTGTAATCCAACTATGTGGATGTTTTTGATTTATACTAAACTAAAAAAGAATTGAAGAAAAAACAGGAGACACAAGGGTCAGGAGTTAGTTAAGGTAATCACCAGCTTTCCAAGTATGGAAGATTTTTCTAATAAAGAAAAGAAAATTCTAACCAAACCTGGAAATATTTTCCAGCATATTTTCCAGAATGGGTTAAAGATTAATCTCTCACAAGCAGTGTATAATGCACATTGTACACCAACTATGGACTTTGTAGAACTATGTGTTACATATCTAGAAAAGAATGAATTTGAAGGCTGTCATATTATGCCTGCAGGTGGCCACAACTCTGAAAGTAGAATGAAAATTTTTTATATTAGTAAATTATCCTATGACAAGACAGATGAATTGCTTCATATTCCTTTCTTCCAAATTTATATTCAGTATGTAACAAAAGATTTTTTTTTGTTGCTTCAAGAAAATATTAAACTATTAAATAGTGCTTAAATTAATTAATTAATTAGCCAAATGCCCCATCATTGTCTTAGCTAGTTTTTGTAGGGATGCCCTCCTACAAAATCTTCCCTGCCAGCATAAAAAAAAAAGGATAATATTACTTCAAAAATGAAAAAAACATTTATATTGCACATATCTCAGAGCACTGAGATTTTATACGGTGACTCCATTAGCTGAATCCATTTCTTCCTAAAACACATTGCATGTACTAGTGTTATAGAAGGGATATGTAGTAAGTTCACTGTACATATTTATAAATTTACTGTTGTGGTTTAACCCGGCTGGCAGCTAAACACCACACAGCCGTTCGCTCACCCTCCCCCCTCCCTCTCTGGGATGGGGGAGAGAAACGGGAAAGTGAAGCCTGTGAGTTGAGATAAAGACAGTTTATTAAGACAGGAATATAATAATAACAATAATAATAATAATAGTGATAATGATAATAGTATTAATAATAATAATGTGTAAGAAAACAAGTGATGCACAATGCAATTGCTCACCACCCGCTGACCGATGCCCAGCCTATCCCCGAGCAGCCGGCCCCCCACCCCGGCCAGCCACCCCTATATATTGTTTAGCATGACGTCAGATGGTATGGAATACCCCTTTGGCCAGTTTGGGTCAGCTGTCCTGGGTCTGTCCCCTCCCAGCTCCTGCTGCACCCCCAGCCTGCTCGCTGGCAGGACAGAGCGAGAAGCTGAAAAGTCCTTGGCCTGGTGTAAACACTGCTCTGCAACAATTAAAACATCAGCATGTTATCAGCGCTCTTCTCATCCTAATCCAAAACATAGCACCCTACCAGCTACTATGAGGGAAAATTAACTCTGTCCTAATTGGAACCAGGACATTTACTTACATAATAAGCACTTAAATTGTTACTACTTGCTATGTTTCTGACAGTATGTATACCTATGTACAGAAAGCAAAAATGATAAAAATCAGCAGCAAGGAATTTGAGGATTGTCTGGTATTATCTTTTGGTGTTATTTTTGGTGTTCTGGTGTCTCCAGCCCTTCCCCCCCCCCCCCCCCCCCCATTATTAACAACTAGCAATTTAGTGTTATTGTTTCTTTTGTTTATTTGTTTGTTAATGAATAATCAGTATTCTAGTTGTTTATTTATTTGTATTGTCATAGGTAACCTTCAGTGAACTTCTACCAGAAAACCATTTAAATATTTTTTCTAAGATTTTGTAGGATTTCATTGTGCTTCTTGGGTAGTCACTGAACAAATTGTAATGTGGAACCTGGGTATGAGCAAGATAGAAAAATCTTTAGTCTGAAGACAAAAGTCGTGTATAAGCAGCAGGAAATTCAAGCAAGTTCAATGTACTTACTTATATATGGACTTAAAATAGACTGACCCATTTGAGAACATCTGTGTCGTCTATACAGCTGGAGAAAATTTAAAGGCCAAGTGTTGTGTTTTTAACAAAGAAGCAAAATGGAGCTAAAATTCAGAGTTCTATTCTGAGTTTAACATCATAATATAAATGAACCCATAGAAACATGACTCCACTGGCTACCTTCATAGAACAGAAAGCACATGATATAGATCATCTTATGAAGACAGAGACTCAGTGTCCTCAGGTATTGACAAGTATCATTTTAAAGCTAAAATTGAAGAAATAGGGAATTCTGAAGGATCTTTTCTGTCTCTGAAGAGCAAATTCCACATATAACAGCAAGTGAGTTGAAGCATCAGAGAAATTGAGGAAGTACAGTATATTCAGAGGAGCTCCTGATAATATAATTAGTTATTAAATCATCTATTTAGTCTACAAAGTGAAAAGAAGTGATTAATTTCTTTCTACTATTCTTCCAAGGAATACCAGTGAAACATTTTCACTTTTCTTTCATTTTTATTTCTCTTTTAAAAGGCACGACATGGACCCAGCAAAACCATCAAAAAAGTCAACAATGATGCTTATACTACCATATGCAATTGTGACAACAGTGAAGATAATGAAAATTAGTACCAAGTGAGTAAGGATGTCCCTATTAAGTAACTTGTCATCCCATAATTAAAATTATCCATTTGCTCATCAAATGTGTATCTTATTTTTTTTTTACATTCAAAAAAAGTTTAGTGTTTATTAATTTATATATTGCCAAAAAAAATTTTTGGATATTTTACTATCTACATAAAATTAAGTTATTCTGTTGTGCTATGTAGTCACTTAACAAAAAAAAAAAAAAAAAAAAAAAAAAAGATAGCAAACTACTTTTTTCTGCAGTGTAGCAGTGTGAGTAAATATCTAGAAATGTTTCTGAAATTGAGTGTTTCCTATACACAGATCCAGTTACAAAGTCTCATTATATTCTGAATATGGAAATCTTTACACTCAGGACCTCCTTCGATGAGTGTTATTGATTCAAACAATTGGACTGGAGACAAGAATAAGGCCCTCCTAAAAGAGGGCCTAAAGCAGTTTTCTGGTGTGGTAATAAACACAACTTTGAAAATGTTTCTCTCTGTGGAGCAATATTTAATTTTTATTGTCCTCGCAATCTTTCTGAGAAAAGTATAATTCTTAATCTATAGCCTATACGTAGTACTATTCTGTACAAGAATATTGCTAACAAATGTTTATACTCTGTGGCATATTTGGAATGGAAATACAGTTAAAACTGCAGCATCTCTGAGTAACTATGATTTTTTGTCTCACGAACAGCAATACTAAAATGCTATAGAAAAAAAAATCTACATCTCTTGTTAATTGCTAACATTATAACGGAAGAGAAGTGGGAAAAAAAAAAAAAAAGTATCTTTAGAATGTAGAAATTTCATATCTTTGTGTATTATTTTCCATCTAGTTTGGACTTCACACACAGCCAATCATTTTTATGTAAAAGTTGTGTGTACTGTATGGCAATATAGTGAGAGATCAAAGACACCAACTGATTAATTTTAGTCTGATTTTATGCAGGAAATGTTGTGAAACAGCACCATCTGCTGGTGGACTATCATAAATTTAATGTTCTTGGTGTAGTTGGACTTCATTAATGTCATCTGGTTTATTTTTGGTACAGAGTTGCTGTTTGCTTTTGAACAAAATCCAGCAGCAAGGGAGGTATGTTTTGTTTTTATTTTTTTTTTAGCAAAACTTTTGTTTGAAATACCTCAACCATTTTTTTCCAGCAAGCCTTTTGTTTGAAAGACTTCTCTTGTTGGAAAATCCTTTTGTTTCTAAGAACTGAACAAACCAACCTGTTTTGTTACATGCTCAGTGTAACAATTTCTTATACAATTATACCACATATTTTTTTCTATGTTGCAAATATATGTATTTTTTACTTGTTAAATGTTAGACATCATAGTTCTGAGACCAAGCAGAAAAGAAAAAACAAGTCACTATGATGCTGTATGAGATGCTTGGGAATAGATGTTATATTGCATTAAACTGCTTCATAATGTACCATTGAAAAGTAGCATTGTTGCTTTAACAAATAAATAAATAAATAAATAAAATTCTTGTGATACTCCCAACAGAGGGCTTGCTATTCTTATAGAGACTATTTTGCCTCACTTTCCTCCACCTCCACACTCTCCAACCTGTTGTAGTTGTTTAGTGTAAAAATACAATAATACTATGTACTTTGAAAACGGGTCCAGTTACTATGTCATAAGTTTTAAAGAGCAAAGAAATGGATTATGTCATCCATTTATGTCAATGTTCATGCATATTTACATTTTTAAGGAACTCTGGCCTCTAATTTGGTTTATTTATTGGCCTCTAATTTATTTAGCAGTAATATAACCCAAATACAGGCCTGGGGGAGAGTGGCTGGAAAGCTGTTCAGAGGAAAAGGATCTGGGGGTGTTGGTTGTTGCTCATCTGAACGAACATGAGCTGGCAGTGTGCCCAGGTGGCCAAGAAGGCCAATGGCATTCTGGTTTGTATCAGGCATAGTGTAGCCAGCAGGACTAGGGAAGTGGTTGTCCCCCTCTACTCTGCTCTGGTGAGGCCGCACCTCGAGTACTGTGTTCAGTTTTGGGCCCCTCAGTACAAGAAGGACATCGAGGCCCTGGAGCATGTCCAGAGAAGGGCTACAAAGTTGGTGAAGGGCCTGGAACACAAGTCCTGTGAGGAGTGGCTGAGGGAACTGGGGTTGTTTAGTCTGGAGAAGAGGAGGCTCAGGCCTCTTCTCTTAGATAACTAGTGATAGGATTAGAGGGAGTGGCCTCAAGTTGTGCCAGGGAATGTTTAGGTTGGAAATTAGGAGACATTTCTTCTCAGAAAGAGTAGTCAGGCATTGGAACGGGTTGCCCAGGGAAGTGGTGGCATCACTGTCCCTGGGGGTGTTCAAGGAAAGGTTGGACATGGTGCTTAGGGCCATGGATTAGTGGGTGACATTGGTAGTAGGGGGACAGTTGGACCAGGTGATCTTGAAGGGCTTTCCCAACCTTAATGATTCTACGATTCTATGATTCCATATCTGTTCAAATGATGCAAATAATTATTTCTGTAATTGTTATAATGTAGAGCTTTCCATGTCAGTACAAAGCCTTCCAGAAAATATACAATAATGTCCCTAAATCCTATTTTGGTGTACCTACACATCCTACACATGGATTTAAACTCCACAACCTTCTGAGCTGGTCATCATGTAATACGTACGGAAAGAATAGAAACGGAAAACAAAACAAACCAACCAACCAAACAAACAAAACCTTTCCTACTCGTGTGTTACATGTTCTTGAGTTTAATACAATGCAGGGCTCAACCAGTCCCTAACAAAACACAGAGGAAGCAATGCAGCACTTACACCCTGAAATAACACTTAAGGGCTTTAATCCTTCAGTGCTCTTTGTTTATGCCTTTGTAAACCAAATGCAAAGCAAAGGTAAAGATATCAAAATATCAATGTTTTACAGCTATTTTCTCAGTTTTGTAGTGCATATTTCAGAGAAGTAATATTTTGACTATTCTTTACTGAATACCTAGTTAAAAAATAAATAAAACCAGCTCAGTTAATATAGACTGCTTTTAGTGTTTGGAAATACAGAACTATTTTCCAATGTATTTGTGTAAGACTTTAAAAAAACACCAGACAAACAAAAAACACTGCCAAGAACATGTGTAGACTGGAGACTGAGGCAGCTGGACATTTCTCAAGGAAGCTGATTTCTGCTGGAAGGTAAGACCCATTAAAATGGAAACGATGGCTATGGAAAAATACATAGGATGGGATGCAGTTCAACTGGGAAAGCACATTACTGTTGTTGTTTCTAATCTGTATTTCTGCAGTTGAGGAGAATAAAGCATATGTTTCTTCTTCTACCACATTTCTCCATGTGTCTCCTTTCCATTTCTTCATCTTAGCCTTTTTTAGCATAATTTTTTACCATTCAACATTCTACCCACCATTCTGCATATTTTAATATTGAAAGGAAAAAAAAAAAAAAAAAAAAAGAAAAAAGAAAGAAAAAAAAGAGAGAGAAAAAGAAATTAATAATAATAAGAAGACTAAACTGTATTTCAGTTCAATACATTCAAGGTTCTTTCATGACTAATTTGGCCCAGGAATTTGAAACTTTTTTTTTTTCTGTAACTTGTGTCAACATCTAGCTGATTATGCCTTGAGTGTCCATGTGCATTGTGCAACACCTGAAATCAGGAAAAGATTAAAAGGAAGGAAAAACATATTTCCTTCCAGCCCTGCTAGGGAATAAAACATAAAATTTGTAATTTATTTTATTTTATTTTATTCACTAAAACTGCCAAAACATGGCCAATATGAGCAAGTTAATGCCAGAATTTCAAGGTTCAAAGACCCATAAAACTTGGAAGTAGTTTGTATTTCTGAAGCTATTACATTGCAGTAGGATTATTTTTTTTTCAGATTTTTTTTTTATTTTCTCATATACAAAACAATTTTGTTTTGTATAACATCTGAAGATATAAACCTAAAGTTATTATTACGTGACACTTTCCAAGTCTCCTGATAGAAACTCAAAACTCAGTTGTTTTGTGAGACGTGAAGTGATTTCGATAAAACAGTTTATTTCACTTCTCTTGTGCATCATACCAAGTTCTCCTAGCATTTCTTATTTTCAAAATTAGAGAAATTAAATCATTGAATGGCTTGGGTTGGAAGGAACCTTAAAGATCATCTAGTTCCAACACCCCTGCCATGGTCAGGGACACCTCCCACCAGACTAGGTTGCTAAAGCCCTATCCAACCTGGCCTTGAATACCTCCGAGGATGGAGCATCCACTACTCTGGGCAACCTGTTCCAGCTCTTCACCGCCCCCTGAGTAAAGAATTTCCTCCTTACAACTCATCTAAATCTCCCCTCTTTTAGTTTAAAACTATTCCTCCTTGTTCTATCATTATCTGCCTGAGCAAAAAGTTGCTCCCCATCTTTTTTATAAGCCCTCTTTAAGTATGGAAAGGCCACAATGAGGTCTCCCCAGAGCCTTCTCTTCTGCAGGCTGAACATGCCCAGCTCTCTCAGCCTTTCTTCGTAGGAGAGGTGCTCCAGCCCTCTGAACATCTCTGTGGCCTTCCTCTGAACCTGCTCTAACAGGTCCACATCCTTCTTGTCCTGGGTGCCTCAGACCTGGATGCAGTACTCCGAGTGGGACCTCACAAAGGCAGAGCAGAGGAGGACAATCCACTCCCTCAGCCTGCTGCTCACTCTTCTCTTGATGCAGCCCAGGATGCAGTTGGCCTTCTGGGCTGCAAGCACACACTGCTGGCTCATGTCAAGCTTTTAATCCACCAGAACCCCCAAGTCCTTCTCTGCAGGGCTGCTCTCAGTGAGTTCTTCTCCCAGCTTGGTGTCATCTGCAAACTTGCTGAGGGTGCACTTGATCCCACTATGCTAAAGATAAAGATATTAAACAGCACCAGTTCCACGACAAACCCCGGAGGGTCACTATTTGTTATTGGCTTCCACCCAGAATGTTTTGAATGGAAACACTTTCCCAATGATTTGCTTAGTTTGAAATTATCTCATGGCAGTTCTTACTACATTTTTATGTTAACTCTGAAATTGTAAATAAACTTTATTTTTTTATATCACTGGCCTCCACATGAACACAGAGACACTGACCACCAGTCTGGGTGTGGCCTTCAAGCCAGTTCTTTATCCACTGAATGGTCCACCCTTCAAATCCATATCTTGCCAATTTAGAAATCATTATGTCATGTGGGACCATGTCAAACGCCTTAGAGTAGATAAATGACATTGGTCAGTCTTCCAATGCCAACTGATGCAGTCACTCCATCATAGAAGACCACCAGACTGGTCCAGCACAATTTGCCATTGGTGAAGCATCCTAATGATTTTGAGGTGCATTTTATTAGAAATCAAAATGAGGTGCTACAAAAGTTCCATACTTCTAGAGGAAAAAAATAAAAAGACTAAAAAATGTCTTATGTGATGACAGATTATGCTTGAGGATTGATTTTCATTTACCATCTTTTGCCAATTTCAAATTGGGAGAATATTAACAAATCTAAAAACTTCAATTTTTTATTTTCATTCATTTCTCTTTCATTTTTATACTTTTCATTTTAAAAACATACTTTAGAAACTGACTTTTCTGATTTCTTGCTTATTTGGTGACTTCTAACCTCTTTCTAGTAACAGCTTCTAATAGCTTTCTTATAACATCTTTTTAATCCAGGTTTCAATGCAGGAAAAACACTTTCATTAGAATGCATCACACATCAGAATACTTAGTACATGCATGATGCCTTACTCGTGACAGAATTGATAGCTACAGTGATAGTCTGGATGTATCACATTCTTCTATATATATTGAAATCAGAGTACAAGTAGGCAAATGGACCTGGTATGTCTGTGCTACCACAGAACAATTTCATTTCCAATGTCCCTTTTCTTTCCAAATTTCAAATGGAAGTGTGGAACCTGAAACTATACATTTTCACATACATATAATGCAACTACTTGTTTTCATACATTCTGCATTGGTGGGGACAGTGGATTTATGTCCATCTCCACTACTCATCAGAGGTCAGGATAAATCCTTATGTATGAGCTTTTCACCACTCCTTAGGTATGGTTCCTGACTCAATGAACACAAAATGTAGAATCCAATGGAAAACAGAGATCAAAGGACAAAGAATTTAAGTCATGGAAGTTAATGGTTGTCAAAGTGCAGTTAAATCATCATTCTTTTTAAGGAGGGAGTACTTGCTTTGTATGTTTGCTTTTAATTAATATAACAGATAGCAGGGAAATGAGATAGTAGTAGAGATAAGGTAATGCCATCAACAAAGAGATTAAAAGCAGAAAATGGAGAAGAGACATTGAAAGAAAAAAAAAACACAGGACATTGGGGAAAGAATGGGACATTTTATGCTTCGGAACTACAGCAGCGTTTTAGAGACTGTATACATAATGAGTTTACAACACCTTGCTGAATCTACTGAAATTTTGTATGCTAAAATGTGAATCAGAAATGATTCTTGAAGACATATTTATCATATAATGAATCCCTAGCAAACAATTTTACAAGGTCTTCCCATACTTTGACTTCTAATATTATTTGTATCAGTCTTCATACAAAATCACACCAGTGTCTTCACAGAGTTTCATGTACACTGCTTAACTATTTTGACATCCTAACATCATTCCCTGGTTTAGATGACAAGGCTTTGATAATTTTATGGCAATAATTAAATCAAACTAATTTCACTCTAAGCCTGACGAGAAAATGTCAACAGCTTAGTTAAAATTAAAGGGATAGGGTCTGGAGAGGAGGTGCTAATAGTTTGAAGGTTAAAAAAAGTATTGGGGAAAGATGTTGAGAAAAGACAGAAATATCATACACTTACATCTGTGTATAGACAAATAAGTAGTAAGGTGTCCTCTATAAAAACAGACATGTATAGATACACTCATTTACATATATTTATTTATACATATCAGTGGGTGCTTTCACGTCTCACTCTGAGGAAAAGTTCTGTATAACATTTGTTAAGATAAGAATAGACATTATGAGTGAATCTAACACCTAACTGCCTGGAAGGACATCTGCTCCAAACTGGTAACATTAGAGATGAAGATGGGCATCAAGTGGATCAATGGGTTTACCAAGAGACCTTTTTTTTGGAAAAAAAAAAAAAAAAAAAGTGATCCTGAAAAGAAGCTTGAAAGAAATGCAAAGATTTGCAAGGGGGAAGAGACCCCAGGGAGCAAATAGTGCTAGCAGTGCTTGTTGCAGCACCAGGGCCCCACAACACTATGTACTGGCACCACCAGGGCTTTCTCAGTGTGGGGCAGCAGGCATGAAGATTGCAGGGACACCCCTGCAGACAGAGCACCCACACTGCCCACAGGAGGGGTGTGAGGGCATCCACATGCTTGCGGAAGGGCTGGGGAGAGGGGTGTGTGTGTACACATTAGAAGCTTTTAGGATTAGTTATAGAAGGATGTTTCAAGAAATTAAAATGTTTACTAAAGTTTCATAACTGTCTACTATTGTAGTTTATCTCTTGACATTGATCCTGAGTCTATAGTTAACTGATTAGTATTTGCTTAGATGTCATTAAGAAATCAATACTACAATTTGATCCTGATTTGTTTTAAACTATATGCAATAGACAATGCAACATCTATGTATCCATGTGGACTGAAAAAAATCTGTTTTACATATTGAAACTGACATTTATCTGTTTATCTATAAAAATCAGATAGTTTTCTATATATGTATCTCCGAATACCATCCGAGCTTCATCCATATGGCACCCTAGATAAGAAAGTTATTAAACCTGGGAAATCATTAGGTACAACAGAAAAGTAAAGTTGATTTTCGGACTACCACTGTCAGTACGTTGCTTGTGATGGAAGCTCAGGCTTAAATTCTAAGACATGTTGCTTCCTTTCTACTACAGCTAATCCTGCATGTACCCTACACAACCTGGCCACCTGGATACACTATGAGGGGAAGTGTACTTCCAGGGATCCTGGCAGAATGATACTTGTGCATGAACATAAAGGACAAGATTAAAAACAGCCTCAGTTTAATGAGTCCTCTTGAGACATGGACATTTCAGCTCTGGTCTCTCTGACACTCTTCATTTACATAAAGAACCAGTTTTAAAAACCAAGGATGTGCCAAGTACCAAAAATATGCAATATCCACAATTTCTTTCCTGGGAGCACACACTTGACAGAAAACCTCTCAACACACTTATGTACAGGGAAAACTTACAGCTTTCCCAAATAAGTAAATTACAGAAAAAATATGGATAAATCTGCTTTGACATTGGCACTAAACCATTTTAATTTTCTATAGAGATTTTTACTCATTTGCAGTATCAAATTTATAATTAAACACTATTTTCCATAATCCGTAAGTACACTTAAATATTTTTATTACCTTTCAGCTGGGAAGATGATATTCTAATATATCTGGCTATAAGCAAAACTGGAACAGATGATAATCTTACATTTTTATAAGGTTCCAAATACATTTCCAGAGCTCTCAAATAATCAGCTTTGGAAGCAGCCCATTGTAAGTATGAAAAAAAAAAAAAATCTACCAAAAAACACCAAACCAACCCAACCAACCAACCCAACCCCCCCCCGAAAAACCCTACATTATATATACTGGATAAGCAAATAGAGTTAACTCCATTTTCATAGATTTATTGATAATGGTTTATCACTACGTATAAATAGTGAAAATATTTTTTTGATGGATGTTAAAGTCTATTTTTACCCAGACTCTATAGACCTAAATATATCTTCTACATTGACATCTCTCAGTGTAATTCTATGATGATTTTGTGTGGTTGCTCTTTTTTAGGATATTGTATCACTGAACATTAACAACAACAACAACAAATTAGATAAACAATTATGGTGCTTAGATAACAGTAAATACAATTTAAAGTTAACCATACTGAAAGTGTATTTTTCTGTTTCCAGAACACACAGTGAGTAAGAAGTTTGTTAGAAAATGCTAAAAAACATTTTGGAAATATTAGGAAATTACCTGTTGTGGTAATAAGATAGTTACTGGGTTTTGTTTGTTTATTTTTGTAAAACAGTGTATGAATGAAGAGATGAATTAAATTGTTAATTAACAGTCCAATATATTAGAAAATGTCTTGTAGTAGTGAATGTGAACCAGGAAAGCATCTTTCAGCAAAACAGTCTCTTTTGCCTATTTTCCTCCAGACTGGAATGCTCTAGTCTCTTTCAAAGGTGCCTCTTTGCTGTTTCATTAATTGATTTTGCTATAGACAGCTCTTCAAAACTCTCTTCAATGCTCTTTGCATTTAACTCTGTTCCTTTGTTTCTGTCAGAGCAGCATTGTTGTTTCATACAAGTATTTCATTTTCTCCTTGTATCTCCTTGTTTTTGTTTCACTCATATTCTATTTTTTCTGAGTTCTTTATGAATACATCAAATATAAAAAGGAAATATGTAGTAATACATTTCCATAGATCAATTAAAATGTTTTAATGGATTTGGTTTTGCCCAGAAAAAGCCTGATTTCCCTCATGAATAGGCTATGAATAGCTGTCATGTGACTGGTTGTAGAGAAACAGCAGCTAATCAGAAAACTGCAAATTAATACTATAAATTAGGAAAACAAGTCTGTTACTTCACCTGAGCTGATAGGATCCTGCAAAAGTTTATTTTGAAGCAATCTGTATGCAAGTAGGACCACACTGAGAAGGTCTAAGCAAGCACTGGTATTCTTTTGAACTGGTCCTCAGGAATGAATGACAAACTTTGGGCTGATATTCTTGTAGAGGTAGGGAAAAATGTTCCTACTGCAACTGTGTTTTTCAAAAAAAAATAATAAAATAATAATAATCCATGTAACTATAGTAACGAGATTTTGCTACATCTTTAGCACTGGAAATTGTAAATGGGGGGCCACAGAGAGATAGAAGTGAAAAAGACTCTTTCCTAAGAAACCTGCAATCATGCCACCAGAGTACTAAAGGGACTGAAGAGTGACAAAGTGTTGTCTGCTTATAGCATACCAAATTTTAGTCCCTAATATGTTTCACTTCAGATTTACAAAAAAAAAAGCAAACATAAGAAAACACACCAAGGGAAGAGTGTCCAAAACAATAAATAAATAAACCTTAACTACTTCTTTGTTTTCTTCCTTGTGGTAGTGTAGCTTGCTCCAGTTTGTCCAATTAGCATATGGGTTATTTTATGGAAGCTTAATATACACAGCTTAACTCACACAAAAGTGTGGTAGACTGTGTGTTTGCTATCAAACCAACCAGCAATCAAATTTTCAGAGGTATTGCCTGAAAATATTCAGGCAGAGGGAGTTATGTCACATCCACTGAGAACACATTTTGTTATATGTGTTGTCTAGAGGGTTATAGGTATGTTTCTAAGAAAGCCTTACATATTTCTCTTAATTGTTTTGAAAATGTTGTAATATATGTAAGTGTTTTACATGAAATGAACTATCAATGGCACTGAAAATGTGTTCTTAAATGTATGTTGAGAGAAAAGCAAAATAAAAATTTGAAGTAATGGTAGAGTTAAAAACACATGATTATTCAGTTTCTGGCAGACTAAAATATAAAATATAAAAATCTTTTAGACATCTACATATACCTTTTATTAAGGAAATATCTCTTAGCAGTATATCTCTTCATAGAGAATCCACAATTTTGATTAATTGGAAAGGCTTATTGGTTTACTTAAAACTGAGCATAATAGTTTGATTTCAGTTGGATACTACTAATATATATGTATATATATATTTAAATCAAAGTCAGGGACATAATTGCTCTAACTGTAATCAATTATGCAGTATGTACTATACATTCAGATATGGTTGAACCATGTTTAGGGCTTCTTAAGACTTCTTATAAGTAAGCCAAAATATGAGAATCATACATCCAGATGATGTAGTGAAATTTTGCTTATAACTACAGGCTAAGAACCAATTTTGATTCAGTCAGACTTTCAGTCCTTCATTCAGATAAATCTGCTGAGCCAGTCTCACAGGACAGCAGGGACTCATGTTATGTGAGCTGCCCAACTTGGACTTTATTATTTAATAAGTTCATATTGAGCCAAATAGTAACTACCAGCAACACTCTCTGGAAAGAAATTTAATAATTTTATTTTTTATTTTTAGAGACCTTTACTCCTGAGGTGGAGTGGAAGATGCAGTGCAAGTATTGAGCATCTCCAAACGTATCTAATTTGTCATCATTGAGGCCAAGGTGCATTTCAAGTTGGGTCTTGGATTGGCATATCATGGTACCTTCTTTATTTATTTTTTCTCTAAGAAGTTTGGTACAGTTCTCTAAAAGACATGAGTGTCTTAACTATGCCAAAGACACACAGGTTTTCATGTCTATTTCACGGAATCACAGAATCACACAATCACAGAATGGTTGAGGTTGAAAGGGACCTATGAAGATCATCTAGTCCAACGCCCCTTCCAAGCAGGATCACCTAGAGCACATTGCACAGGATGGCATACAGTTCAAAGGAGACTCCACAACCTCTCTGGGTTGTGCTCTGTTCCAGTGCTTTGTCACCCTCACAGTAAAGAAGTGTCCTCTCACATTCAGCTGGAACATCTCATGCTTCAGTTTGTGCCCGTTGCTGCTTGTCCAGTCACTGGGCACCACTGAAAAGTGTCCATCCCCATCCTCCTAACACCTTCCCTTCAGACATTTATACACATTGATAAGATCCCCTCTCAGTCTTCTCTTCTCCAGGCTAAAGAGGCCCAGCTCTCTCAGCCTCTTCTCATATGAGAGATGCTCCAGTCCCCTGATCACCTTCGTTTCAATTTCAATTTCAATTTCAATTTCAATTTCAATTTCAATTTCTCTAGATCATCAGAGTGCATTGAGTAGAAAATAACAAGATAGGACTAAAATTATCAGTCTAGAAGACTAGAAACTACTGCTTGTGAGTTAGACTGTCATCTGACAGGTCTGGTTAAGTTCCCAGTTTCAGGCTTGAAGCAAAGAAGCACACAGCAGTACTGAGTTAATTTCTTATTGATACTACCCAAGCTGTGTGCTGGCAGAAAGATGTGCCCTCACTTTGGTATGAGTCTTGCAGTCGTCACCTAAGCTTTTATTTACACAGCGTCTATTCCAGTGCTAACATAGGATATTTTTCAAAGATGTTCAGGGCTTCATGTAGTTCTTGTATCTAGTTAGAAAAAATGTGATGTCTCTCCAATCCTACACAATTCCCCACAAACATAGCAGTCACTAAAATTAAGAGTCTTATTTTTTCTCTTCTTCAGAAAAGACAACGTGACAATAACTTAAGAAAAGATGATATTCACTGAGCCACGCAAACTGAGAGGCCAGAATTCTTACACTATTTTGCTTAATGATACATCATCTGCAGGCTTTAGTTTCCTCTTGTGATTAGTTTTACTGCAGCAGTATTTATACTCTGGCTTACAGGCTGCCTTAGAGGATTCTTACCATCTGTTGGCTTATTCATATGTGGAACTCTGCTCTGGTCTATGTTTCATAATATTATAAAAACAAAACGTGTAGATTCTATGCATATCACAGATGTTTAGTACATATATTAAAAAGCTTTTTTTTATTAATATATATCTATGTTATTTTTTATAGCTCAAGTGATCTTATCTCTGTTTTAGAATTTGATGAGTTTTGTTTTGTTTTCCAAAGAAAAATCTAATAAGGTAGTTATAACTGAATACTTCATACCAAGCATGAAGTAAAATATCAGCAAACTACAGAACAATTTCTCTACAACAAAGAAATACATAATTTAGCCATTTTTTTTGTTGTCGTTGTTCCACTTTTCAATCCAACAACTGAAAATAGTAATACCTATGCTAGATCCAATTCTCTATGAAATAGAAAACTATTTAATTGTTTATATATATATATATGTATACACACACACTATTCTACTGCAAGGAAATTCTGCTGTGTTTGATGAATATCAAAGACATCAATGTAAGGAAAACCAAATGAGTTTGTAGGTAGGATAAACATCTTGTGGGCTCTCTTAAGAACACACAAAGTTTTTGTTACTGTAGAGACTGAGCAACAATACTTTTGCAGGATGTCCAATTATGACATCTCTTGTTTTAGTTAAAACTGTATCTCTAGGTTTCTTCTTTCCAGTATTTCAGTTCTGTACAAAAGTGATACAAATATATTTTGCACCTCTCTGTTTTGAAAAAACATATTAGAAATGTTTTCCAGCAAGTATAAAACAAATGTATTGTTTTTGTTCAAGTCCAATAAGCCTATTCAGTCTCTATGATGCCAAAAAGCTTTTGATGTGGACCTCCATTTCTGCTATAGTGGTCTACATATATTATTCATAAAAGAGAATTAGTCACCACTATGTAAAGTACTGTACAGCTAGGAACTTTGGACTGCTGTTCTACAAGAAACTTGTGGTCCAATAAATATAACGTCCTGCCTCTGGCAATAGTTGATGCATAACACAATGGGGGAATTAATACTATTTGAAGCCTTCTGAAATAAATAATAATAACAATTAATAATGGTAATATTATAGGATGCTAAACGATAGAAATTACTGTACTTTCCAATTGGAATAGTTTTTGTTAAATGAGTTTCTGGCATTTCTTTGATTTAGAATTCAGCAATTTGCAGGGGTTTCCAGTCTTCAAGGTTGCAGCACATACATAAGCATGAGAAAACGTTTGTTCCCAACATCACTTCTCATTTCCACTTTAACATCACTGGGTAAGCCTAATGTGTTTTTTGATTGATTTACATTTGGTTGGTTTGATTTCGTTTGTTTGTTTGTTTTTTTTTCCTTGGCTACTGAATTCAGTGAATCCTTCATGACTGTGGGTTTGTCTTTGGGACTGAATACAAGTTCTTAATTTCTTCATTTAAGTTTTTCAGCAGGCAGCTAAGTGCCACACAGCCACTCACTCACTCTCCCCAAGTGGCAAGGGGGAAAGAATAGGAAAAGTAAAAGTGCAAGAAATCCTGGTTTGAGATAGGGACAATTTACTAGGTAAAGCAAAAGTCACACACACAAGCAAAGCAAAACAAGGAATTAATTCACTACTTCCCATTGGCAGGCAGGTATTCAGCAACTTCCAGGAATGAAGGGCTCATCACGAATAATGGTTTCTTGGGAAGACAAAAGCCATCACTACAAATGTCCGTCGTCAACCCCCCCCCCCCCCCCCCCCCCCCCCCCCTTACCGCAGCTTTTACGGCTGAGCATGACATCATATGGTATGGAATATACTTATGGTCAACCTGAGCCAGCTGTCCTGGCTGCATCCCCTCCCAGCTTCTTGTGCACCCCTAGCCTACTTGCTGGCAGGGTACCATAAGAAACAGAAAACTCCTTGGCTCTGTGTAAGCACTGCTCTGCAACAATTAAAAACATTGGTGTGTTATCACTTCTACTTTCATCAAAAATCTAAAGCACAGCTCACGTTGTGTGAGCCTCTATGACAAAAATTAGCTCTATCACAGCCAAAACCATGACATGTCCTAAAGAAATAATCCCCCTAATCCCCCTAAACCCCCTAAACAGTTTCTACCTTTAAAAGAAGCCAGACTCAAAGAGTATGATTTATAAATGTTTTAAACAGAAATCAAATCACATTTACTAAAATTCAAGGTGGGGGGAGCAAAAACAAACCTTTATTCAGAGTAAAACAAATACTTATACAGCTACAACTGAGCCAAAACTACAACACCTATTGTGTATTACAGAAGAATTATAGAGACTTAATTATGCACATACAATTAAAAAGTTAAAAGAATTGCATAGTGGTCATAAATTGCCCCTTGCAAATAGCTACTAATCAGTCTATGAAAAAATGTAATACTTCTAACAAATGTCTTGCATAGCCGAGAAGAAAGGAAGGATTAATGGCATTGTTACTTTCAAGTGTATGTAATTTGATGTAGGTGATATCTAACCACAGAACATGTTTCAGAAGTAAAGAATAGCTACGCAACTCACCCTACTGGTCTGTTTTTGTTCACTGTTCTCCTTTTTACCATTCTTTTTAATGATTTGATCCATTTAAACAGCTTCAAATCATCTCTGTAACCAAACTGAATAAAAGAAAAGGTAGTATGACAGCACATATTTTACTGTATGTTTCAGACAATTCTTGTTTAATCATTTTTAGTGTTTTGTGTATTCTTGAGCATTGGCTACATTCTCTTACCGAATATAATTCAGATGTTTCCTTTCAAGTGAAGAGAGAGGAAAGGCAGCATAATTCAAAGTATTTTATGCTATCTTCTGAATATTATGATCCCCTGCATGCTCTATTCGCTCCTCATCTCACGTATTGAAATCAGTGCTGCATTGCTACTAAATGTCTATAAGACAGTCATATTGGTCAGAGAAGTGGTGCTGTTAATCCAGCGTCCTGCTTTTCACAAGCAGACGCAGCAGATGCATATCAAACAATGTAAGTAGGTAAGTATGAAACATTTTTTCCCAATTATTTTCTCCCAACTTCTAAAAATTATTAGTTTTTAGACTTCCAGAAGAATGACATCTTTGTTGAGAAATGAAGTTTTTGCTTATGTTTCTTCTGTCAAATAATATCACACAAATAGTTCATCACTAAATCCAATCCTCAGATTAGGTCATTCCCATGCTACCTTTCTGATTGAAATATCTACTTTTTTTTCAGATAAATCCTGGATGATTGTTTTCATGTCCCTCCATGAACCATTCCTTAGAATCATTATAGACAAAACTGCGTCATTCTTTCCTCCCTCTGAAATCCTATTATACTGTCCCAGTGAGTGACTTGTCCTATCTTTGGTCATGACAGTTCCCAGCCCACACTTCCACCAAGGCTGTATCCAGACAACACAGTCCTCTCAAAACCCTCATTTCTGCTACTTGAACCAGGGGCCTGGGAAAGGGTGTATATATACATATATATATATATATACATATATATATATATTTATAAAGTCTAAAATTTAATGTTTGTCCTGGAGTTATCCTGGACCCAGTGTAACGTACTGACTGAGTCCCTGATGATACCTGGGACTCGGAACACTCAGTATGCGTGTACCAGTCCACAGTTCATCTCCTGGAGTGGGTTCCTTTACCAATGGAGATGTAGCCTCTGAGCTTAATAGTACCTGAGGGACATTTCTTCCACAAATTAGCCAAATGAATCTGTTAAATGTCAACTGGAGATCTAAGAAAAAGAAAGAAGGAAAAGTAAAGGTTATGGAAACTACTTGGCAGGATATGATAAATGTACAAGATAATAAGCAAGCAAAGTTGAAAAATAAACAGAAGTCCATACAAGTCCATACAAGAGGTGAATTAATTTCTGTTAACATGAGATGCTTTCATTCAAATTTACAAATTTTCAGCTTATCAAGCTTTTTCTAGATTGTTGGGTTTTCTGATTCAGTTTTGTTTACCCTTGGGTTATTTTTCTTTTTTCTTCTAATATTTCTTTGAGTTGAAGAGGTAGAATTCAGCAGCGCAAGTTATCCTCAAACCATTCCATCTGAATTTCAGATTGTGCAATACTACATATTTAGAATGTACAGTGTAAATTCTTTTTTCTATTTAAAAGCAATCCCAGAGAATTTTAACTTTAATTAACCTGATAGCAGCCTTCCAGTATCTAACAGGGGCCTACAAGAAAGATGAGCTCCTTGATCTTTGTCAAGGAGTGTTGTGATAGGATAAGGGGTAACAGCTTCAAACAAATTATTATTTTTAATGTTCAGTATAAATTACTGTAGATAAACCTTGTATGTATAAGATGATCATTTATCCCAAAAGGATAATATTATATGAACAGGCGTTAATACAACAGAACGCAGCAATTTTTTTGGCTTAAGTTCTGAAAGCTATTCCAACTACAAGGAAGTTAATTCTGCATCATGTTACAAATTCTTTACCACTGAGGTTGCAGTTGAAAAATAGTGGATTTTTTTGGCTAAGTCATCAATACCGTCTTTTGGAAAAACTACATCTTTTCAATTTGTAGGCCTTCATATACTGTATAAATAGGCTTTGCAGCAGTTGAGAGATGAGCAGAATTGCTATCACTTTGCTGTTTTTGTTGGATTGCTCAATGCAGACAGAGAATAATAGGTAACTTCCATCTCTGCTTCACAGACTGGCAAATTTCAACACTGAAATTTCTGTCACTAGGGAGTGCACTGAGACAGGTCATTTAAGAAGCACAGTAAAACAATAGATTTAAAAGATCAAGAGGAATTGTTAACCTGAACTATTTGTTTTAGAAAGTTTGTAAGGTAGAGGAAAATAGAAGATTGCAAGGTACAAAATCTTCTGTGGTATTTATATATATATATATATAACAGCAACTTTCAAAAACATTATGTCTTAGAATGCATATGAATTCTTACTTGAAGAGTATTCTTTCTTTATATTCTTTATATGCCCAACGTTCTGTTCTTTCAAGTTTAACTTTGCCATGATGAGCAAGACTGCACTTCAGGTACCTAAGAATATGGATTTTAACTCTAAAGGACAAAAATCTGTTTTGATAACCATGTTGTCTGTGAGAACTTTTAGCATTCCATGAGAAATGAGTTGCAGTGGAAGCTGTCAATATTAAGATTATGAAGTCAGCATCTCGATAAGCTTGTCCATATCATGATATTCACTAAATAATGCTGTCCAAATATGAGCAAAGACCATTTGTAATAACATTTAGGGAAGGTTCAAGAAGCCATTCCAACAACTTGATGCTATCAGAATCAGGAGACCTTCCAAATGCTCCTGTAGAGATCAATGTGTACAGAAAATTCTGTTTATATGAGAATGGTGAAATGTCAAAGGTCCTAACTAGTGTTCTGTGTGTTGTATTGATGAAGGAAAAATGCTATTGAAGTTATCATGTTTAGAAAATAAGGAAACTAGTAGATTAACAGTAATAGAAAAGATACTCTGTGAACAGAATTGTACCTGCATGTGTATCCTGTACAGCATGTCTTATGACATACTGAAACAGATTGCTGAAACATTGTTGGCTAGTTATTAGATGTGTCTGATATAATTATTGAAGAAGAAATGGAACTGTTTGTTTTTAACTCAAATCCGAGCCTTATGAATTACTGGCATAACACACCTGAAATGTTTGTAAGTGCTCATTCAGATTTATTTTTTTTTCTTAAATAACATTTTGATATGAAAAAGTTTTTCACTTCTGTTATGCCTCTAGACTGCCACTGACTTTGTTCTACTTCTTGGTTTCACAGAACCACAGAATCACAGAATGGTTGAAGTTGGAAGGGAACTGTAGAGGTCATCTTGTCCAACACTCCTGGTTAAGAAGAGTCACCTAGAGCAGGTTGCCTAAGATACATGTCCAGACAGCTCTTGAATATCTCCAAGATAGACTCCACAACCTCCCTGGGCAACCTGTATCAGTGCTCAGTCACCTGCACAGTAAAGTGTTTCCTGATGTTCAGACAGAACTTCCTGTGTTTCAGTTTGTGCCCATTACCTCTTGTCCTGTCAATGGACAGGATTTTCAAACTAATTTCAAAACTAATTTCAAAACAAATTTTCTAACCATTGAAAAGAGCCTGGTTTTGCACCCTCCCTTTGGGTATTTATAGATATTGATGAAATCCACCTGTGATTCCTCTTCTCTAAGCTGAAGAGTCTCTCAGCCTTTCCTCATAGAAGAGATGATCCAGCCCTTTCATGATCTCCGTGAACCTTCACTGGATTCCCTTCAGTAGCTCTGTGTCTCTCTTGTACTGGGAATCCCAGAATTGGACACAGTACTCCAGATGTGGCCTCACCTAAGCAGAAAGCAAAGATCACATCCCTCAACCTACTGACAATACTTTGCCAAATGGAGACAAAAATACCATCAACCTTCTTTGCTGCAATGGCACATTGATGACTCATGTTCACTTGGTGTCCACAAGGACCCATAGGTCCTTTTATGCAAAGATGCTTTCCAGCTGGGTGACACCCTGCATGTACTAGTGCAGCTAGATCATCTAGTTCCATCCCCCTGATATGGACAGGGATACCTACCACTAGACCTGCTTGTTAAGGACCCATCCAACCTGGCCTTGAACACTTCCACGGATGGTGCATCCACAGCTTCTCTAGGCAACCTGTTCCAGTGCCTCACCACCTTCTGAGTAAAGATTTTATTCCAAACATCTGATCTAAATCTCCCCTTTTTTTTTTTAATTTAAAGCTATTACCACTTGTCTTATCACTACACTCCCTGACGAAGAGTCCCTCTCCAGTTCCTGGAGTGCCAGGAACCTCATAAAGTTCCTGGCACTCCAGCGTGACAAGGTCCCTCTGGATGGCAGAATGACACTGGGGACTCAGCCAGTGTGTCTTGTTGTGTCTCCTCCCCCCCCCCCCCCCCCCCCCCCCCCCCCCCCCCCAGTTTCTCTATTGAGTGTAGGGAGGACTTGCAGACACATCTTGAGAAACTAAGAATTAAGAGAGCTGGACAATCACCAACAATGTAAAGTTTAAGGGGATCAAGTGCTAGATTCTGCACCTGGGAAGCGGCTGCTTTCTGTAAGTGGGGTAAATTACAGCATACTTCATTAAAATGGCTTTGACATTCATAGGTAAACTCTGACAAACTACCTCACACTGGTATTTTTTAGGCATGAGCCTAAATATATGTAATCAGTATAATCTGGAGAAAGCAAATTGCAGTTCAGTTCCCTGGCCAGATACATTAACTGTGAAACAAAAATGTACATTGGGGGTGGGGAGTGAGCTGTGACAAGTATAACTACAACTATAATCATGAGTATCATTTTGTTTACATCCACATTTCTGAATCAAAACAAATGTTTCTTAGAAACTGATATATAAAACACCAGGCATTAAAATCATTAATTTTTACACAGGAGGTAAAATTAATCTTGGACTAAACAATGTCATCTCCAGAAACTTCTAATATATCATTAAAATCATGAAGCTGTAAGATCAAAACCACAAAAGGTACAGATAAATGGACAGATTTTAGTTTCAAATAACTAATGAATATTCAAATTTTTGTTAAGAAAATCGCCAATTTTCTGCTCTCTGAGGTCAGAAGGGGGTACCGAAATACTGCCTTAGGTGAATTCAAGGTCAAGTAGTCAGAGGAACAGAATTACACCACTGGGTGACAAAATTCCAGATTAATTTACTAAATAAGATGTGTATAGAGGGTGGTTACTGATTTCTATTCTAAGATTTCAGTTCTGTGTGACACTGTGACATACACACATTTGTGCAGGATACACACACCATTCCTGGCCTCTGTTCTCACTGCAACCAGCACCATGGACTCAAGATGCCCAAGTCCTGCTGACTTTTACTCCTCAGCCTCAGTATTCTACACAGTGGTGGATGCCTCTAGCCGGGTTCTTCCTTTGCTATGCCCAAGGAGATTTTTTATTTGATTTTTAGTTACTTATTGCTTCCTAATTAAAAAGGGTGGTTAAAAAACGGTGTGTTTCCTGATCAAATAACCTAGGGAGAATCTCAAGGGTCTATTTCTCCATATCTAAAGGCAATAACTGATTTACCACTTTGGTCATTATCTCCTTCTGGCCTCTTGCACTAGATGTGTTACAAGGGTATAAAGTTGTTAACCATTCCTCTGAGATTCCCTGCCACCACCCATATTTAAACAATCTGCAGGGCAGATGAACTGTAAGGGCAGACGCAGTTCAGATCTTTCAGGCAGGGGTGGCCCCACAAGACAACTATCTGAACTTTAATTGTTTTCCCAGAGCATATAATGAATTTCTGATGAGTTAGAGCTGGGCAAGTTTGGTCACAATCTCGTTATATCTGAGCATTTGTAATCAAGCTTCACTTCATAACAAGTATTACTATGGAATACTTACCATAGGTGGTGGTTTTTTGTTTGTTTGTTTGTTTTTGTTTTTACAGATACGTGAACTGCCAGCTAAACACAAAATAAAATGTATTCAAAATGTTCAGAATATTCAGCATAAATGTAACATTTTAGCTAAGCCTAAAATATTGAGTACATTTCAAAATACAGTTTATGATTTTTAACCACTTGTATGATTCAAAGCAAAAAAAAAAACACAAAACAAAACAAAAAAGAAACATATTTGCCTATTAAAGCTATTCTATAAACAAAGCTGTCAAATAAATAACATCTCTATTACAAATTATTTTAAGCACAAGAAAAAATCTTTTCCAATGACTAATTAAAATAAGCTGCATTTTACACTGATGTCAATGAGCTACGTAACTATTGAGAAAATTTACAGCTTCACATCTCTGACTGGTGTCAATAACATCTGAAAATGTTGCACATTAGAAATAGTGTGTTTGATAGCATTAAATAGTGTTTGACAAATTCTTTCTAAAATGTTTTGGAAAATTCACAGAATCCAAAAAAGACTGTGTTGAAATGAAATGAGTTTTAACTATCAAGATCAGAAAGAACATTAAACAAGAGACATAACAAACTCTGAAACATTTATATTTTAATTAGTTTTCTGAAGAATCAAGATTTTATGGGCAGATAAATCTCTGGTGACTGTAATGATCTGGAAAAAAGATGGCGGTAGTCAGCAGAAAAATCATTCTGTGACAGGAGTTACAGGTAGGAATAGTTGTACAATATTAAGTAGCACAGTGGCATAGCATAAGTTCCATTCTGTTTCATGTATCCTTCTGTACCATCTTCTCCCAGTAGGTACACACATGAAAACTTGGTTATTTGACATAATGAATACTATATTTTTCAATTTTTAATACGCATCCACAAGAGGCAGTATTGCCATTTAAAAGAAAAACAAATTTAAAACAAACTAACAATAACAAAATAAAAACAACTAACTCTCTGGAGTTCTGTTCCTCATTTTTTACTTATGAACCATTTTCTTTGAAAGTTAAATTGTGTTTGGTTTCTTATAGTCATTCCTATTTACCACTATAAGATCTCCCAGACAATATCAAATAAAGGTTTAAACCTGACATTATGAAGATTTTATTCATGTTACGCAAACACACTTCAAACATAGTGTGCAAGGTTTTTGAGACTGAATAAACAGATCAAGGATAACTACATATTCTAGATTATAATCCCATTTGCGTCAGTGTTAGTTACCTCCACTGACTAACTTTCTCACTATATAGCTTGAGTTCTATAGGTCAAGTATACAGAGATTGGCCCATTCTAGTCTCTGCCTAAAGCTCCACAGTGATCTAGGTCTAGGCACACAGTATCTGAATTTTATCCTAATTTTTCTTTCTCAGGAAAGCCTCACAAACCAGTAAGTGCCCAGAACAATGATTAGCCTAATAAGAAGAAAATCCAACTTCTGTATTACAACGCAGTGGTCACAACATCCTTGAGGCAAACAGAACTGAACATCACAAGTCCATAAGTCTTGGGATACAAGGTGTTCTCCATATGATCATTTTGCTGAATCCATTGCTGAATACACTATAGATACTCCAACAGTTAAGTTTTCAATGAGTCTGCACTTTATACAACTGTACCAAGCCAGAGAAAGTTTTTTTTAAAGGTATTCATCTTTATTTTGGAAGAGGAAAAGTGATCTTTCTCTACCATCTTCCCATTTGTTTGAATGGAGAAGACATCTGTCATCTGTGGTAGCAGTCTTACAGCTGCATATGCTCTTCTGCTGCTTCTCCATTTTACCTCTCCACTTAAACATCTCCATATTTAAATTACGTTGTCTGGATTACTTATTTATTTATTTATTTATTTATTTTTTCATTACACTGTAAAACTAGAGAAGTTAGCAAAGTTCTGGGGGCCCCACTACTACAATTCTTCAATGTCTTGTATAACAAGAAGATGTGAATAGAATCTGACTTGTTATTTACAGACATTATTAGCTTAAACAGTTTAAACAATTAAGTATGTTCTCTAGCACTATATTGTTCTGTAGCAATAATTACAGAAGCATGGAAATACACATGCTCATGCTCCTTGTGCTCAGTGATTAATGCAGAACCACCTCTGGAAGCAGACGTACTGCTGACTGTCTCAGCTGAGAACACATGTATATCCCAAATTAGCACAAAGTCATGGTATTATAGCAAAGCAATGGGTAACAAATGAGTGTGCTGTTGTTTCTATTAGTCCTACAGCTATGGTAATGCATCAGGGCAAATTGATGTACAAGCATTACACAAGTTTTTGAAAAAAAGTTACGGAAAAACAAGAAAACCTGCCCTAATGAACTGACAGTGATACAGCAACAAAATTAGACAAAATTCTCTACCCCTTTTCCTCTCCTTATATCTGTGCCATCCAGGTGAGTATTCTCCTTACAAATTATCAGATTTCCAAGTGCCAGAGAGAAGTTTTACTTGGCTTTCCTAATTAAAATCTAACCAGTTCCAAACTTTGAATTCATTAACTGCACTATATGTAAAATGAACATAAAAATCTGCAACTTAATGAGAACATCATTCGTTAATTTCCCAATATGGAACATAGAAATAAAAATATAAGGACACTAAAATTATTTTATAGACCAATAAAAATAAATATTTCTCAGATTTTTTTCCCAATTAACTATTTTGCAAGAGAAGCAAACAGCCAAAATATTTTCCTTATAAATGAAACATTAAAGTAGACATCAGAAAGAGTAATCAGGCATTGGGACGAGTTGCCCAGGAAGTGGTGGAGTCACCATCCCTGGGGGTGTTCAAGGAAAGACTGGACCTGCTGCTTAGGGACATGGTTTAGTGGGTGACATTGGTAGTAGATCTTGGAGATCTTTTTCAACCTTAATGATTCTATGATTCTATGATTTGACTTTTATCTTATATGCTCCCCACTACCACTCCATGATTTTAGTGGCACATCTTTATGTGGCACATTTAAGCTAAACACTCTTAAATCAAATTGGAAACTGAGTTATGAATCAGGCAAATGTGGATCTCTGTGAGAAATATTTGGTAGCTGCATTAGGAACAGAATTTAGTGGTTGACAGTCAGTAAGACACTTGACTGACCCATTCTGGACTATGAAATACAGAAAAAAGAAAAATTATAAAGAATGAAATGAAAAATGAAAAGAAATATAATGTTATCATCTTAGCTATGTTGTTAAAATCTTTAAAGATACATTTGCCATTTTGGCATATATTACTTAGTCCACTTTATACACATTAGAAAACTATATTTCTCTTGGAGATAGTATCTAAAGCAGCATTAGGAGATCCAGATATGGCAATAAAATCACAAAGAGGAAAAAAAAAAGAAAAAAAAAAGAGGTGGATTTTTTTTGGATCTTCTGTTCTAATAAAAGTAATAATAATTCCATTCACAAAGAATTAACATGGGAGATATCTTTTCATGTACATCCATATACTTGGGTCATACCTGGGTAAGGTATGGGTAACACACCATAAAACTGGTGCCCTTTGAGCCCTGCCCGTCAGCCAATTGCTCACCCATTGCATGATGTTTTTGTTTAGCTGTATGCTGGACATTTTGTCCAGTAGGATCCTATGGGAAACCGTGTCAAAAGTCTTGCTGAAGTCCAAAAAGATCACATCAGCTGGTTTCCCTTGATCGACTAGATGGGTGATCTTATAATAAAAGGAAATCAAATTTGTTAGGCAGGACCTACCCCTCATGAACCCATGTTGGCTGGGACCAATGACTGCATTGTCCCCCAGGCATGCTTCAGTAACTTCAAGGATCATCCTCTCCATAATTTTACCAGGCACTGACATGAGACTGTCAGGCCTGTAATTGCTAGGGTCTTCTTTCTTACCCTTCTTGAAAATTGGCACATTTGCCAGCTTCCAGTCCAATGGGACCTCTCCAGATTCCCAAGATCGTTGAAAAATAATTGAGAGAGGTCCTGCGATGACGTCAGCCAGCTCCTTAAGCATCCTGGGATGAATTCCGTCTGGACCCATGGACTTGTATGGAACCAGGTGGAGCAGCAAATCCCGCACACATTCAGGGTCGGTTGGGAGTTTGTCATTCCCACTGTCATGGTCCTCCAGCTCAGGGTACCCTGGGTCCCGAAGCCCATCACCAGTGTTGAAGACAGAGGCGAAGAAGGCGTTAAATGTCTCTGCTTTGCCTATGTCATTGTCTGTGAGGAGACCTTCCCCATCTAGTAGCGGACCTATGTTTTCTTTGGTTCTTCTTTTTCTGTTCACATATCTAAAAAAATCTTTTTTATTGTCTCCCACAGACATGGCCAGCTTCAACTTTAGTTGGGCTTTAGCCACACAAATTTTCTCCCTACAAACACAAACAGCATCCCTGTATTCCTTCCTCGTCACCTGACCCTCCTTCCAGCAGCCGTACACTTTCTTTTTTCGCCTAAGCTCCAGTAGAAGATCCCTGGTCAGCCAGGCCAGCCTTCTGCCCCGCTTGCCTGACTTCCGATATTTTGGAATCGCCTGATCTTGTGCTTTTAGGAGGCAGTGCTTAAAGATTGACCAACACTGATGGACGCCAATGCCTTCAAAAGCAGTTTCCCAGGGGACCTTGCTGACTAGTTCCCTGAGCAGCCTGAAGTCTGCTTTCCCCATATCCAGGGCTGAAGTTTTGGTGGCAGTTTTCCTTCTGTCACCATAAATTCTAAACTCAACCACTTCATGGTCACTATGACCGAGATGGCTGCCAATTGCCACGTCTCCCACAAGACCCTCTCTGTTCCCTCTCTGTTCTCCAGATAATCCACTATTCAAATAATCCACTATTCACCAGATACCCTGTAAGGCTTTTTCAGCATAAGATTTCTGATAACAGAGTTCTTCATAGAGTGATTATAGATTACCTCAGTTGTATTCTTTTTGTCTGTGTAGTTGAGAAACAACTTATTTTTACCATTCTTAGTTAAAGCCCTTGGGTACTGTTCTGATCTGAGAACACAGGTCTCACAACCTGCCTTGAGGCTGAGTGCCTGCTGCCTTCCTTTGCCTGAGCTTCAGCTTTGTAAGTGCTGACTGCAGAAAGGGTGAGCAAGTGTATCATATTCCTTCCAATGATTAACAGAACACTAATGACTTTTCATAAACTGCCCTTCCCGAGACACAGAGTTCTTCTTGAGGATGATGCAACTGCTAACAATAAGACCCTTAGAGACCTTGAAAAGGGGAGCACAACAACAAAGGAAAGGGGTGGATACTAATAAATTTTCCCACATAAAATTTTCAATTTTGCTAATTCCGAAAATTTTAACTGTATTATTCTGGGCAGTAAGATAGCATGTGTTGCAACTGAACGAATAATAAGTGTTCATTCCATATTGATTAAGCTACTAATTTTTTATTTAGACTAACAATAAATTCTTGGCTCTATTTATGTAGTGTTCCCTTTACCCCGTAATGAGATTAGAAAAGCTTAAACCACCTAAAATTGTTTCTTTTTATGTGTGTCATCATCTTTATTTAGTAGTAACAATCCTTGAGTCATTGCAACCTTTATTCATCTTGATTATATGAGTTTAGCTCACCTTTAGAAAGTTATACAACAACAACAAAAAAAAAATAGAGTAATTCCTAATGCAATTCTATCTTTGATCAATTAATTGGAACATATCAGTTTGGTAGTTTTCAGTTAATTTACACTACGTCATGTTGATTTTGTATTTTTATTTTTTTTACTTCTAAATGAAAAATGTTTTCCCTAAGTCTAACAATGTCATTTCTAGTACATTTGTCCTCCAACTTGCCATGCAATTTCCCCAAACTCTTTTAGCTTGAATTTCACTATGTATGCATGAAGAAAGTCTACATGAATAATGATTACTCAGACCTGAGCCATCATATTTTTTTTACTTCTATGATTAATTTAAAAGATCAAATTTCAAATTCCCTCTTCATTTTGAATGCAATCTATTATGAGTTAATAAATTGCCATTTAAGATTTTGTGTATGACAAGCAACTGGCAGCAGGACCTCTCCATTTTTAACAACCATTCAGTCATCAAATATACCAGTTTTCCTTTATCCTGTAAATTCTCAGGAAGACCTAAATACTCATAAGTAAATGTAGCTATAAGCTTTTTAGAAATTTCCTTTAGAAATTTCTTTTTCTAAATACTTATTACTGATCCACTTTCTGCTTTATGTGTTAGAACATTTATCTGTAAACATTCAGAAATCCTGCTTCTGAGTTGTTACTTGGGAAGTGATGATGCCATTTTTATAGAGACAACTTCCTCTTGTTTCCTTACACATGGTGTTCACATTCTTACCACACCAATAATCACACTAGCAAGCAGTAAAATGTACTTCTAAAGTTTCTTTTAAATGATCTTTCTCATCGCACTGGAAGTTGAACTAGTTACACTTGAACAGGTTGTGTGAATTACAAGGTAGGTAAAAATGGTTTATTCATCAGAATCAGAAGTTTAGCAGACAACACTTGGAAATCAAACTGGTAGCTGGTCACTGTTGACACTCCTCAGGTATTAACACTGGTGCCAATATCGTTTAACATCTTCATCAGTGATAGGACGAGAGTTAACTCTTGCCACTACTGTGTACAACACTGTATTGAAGAGAGTGATTTAATAATCACTGGAGGAATGGTTTCCATTTGGAGAGACTTCAAAAAGCTGAAGGAATGGGCCATTGGAAACTGAGGAAGTTTTATCAGAGACAAATGAAAAGCCCTGCACCTGGGATGGAACAATCTTATGCGTCAGTATGGACTGGAGATCAACTGGCTGTTTCACAAACATGCAGGCAGAGGTGGGGAAGAAGACTAACTGTTGAAAAAGAGGAGAGAAATCATAACAAAATATGGCAAATAGATCATCCATGTACTTAACTGCAGAAGGATATGGAAAGGCCAGTTATGCAAGTATTATTCCAGAGATCTCAGAATGCAGCCTGGGTGGATTTCACTTTGCCTACCTTGAGGTAACTGGAATGTGATTTATGTATGAATTACTTGTCTCAGGTAACATCATAATCAATTGAAATTTAGTCAATACAGGCAGGAGAATCTAGAAAGTGATTCCTCAGAAAAAGGGGAGAATCTGTGCAGGCTGGGACTTCTCACAGTTTCAGTGTAATAATTATGCAATTGATCTCTCTTGCCTCTTCCACACTTTACTCTGATCAAGCTGTGCTGTTTATCAGTTATAGTAAAACTGCTTCTGTAAGTGCTAAAAGGAAAGAAATTTATTTTCCATAAGCACAGAAATACATTTTTATAATAAATATATCCTTAGAGAGGACTTCTGCTGACACTGCTTTCTCAGTGCCATGGTAAATCAGGAATATTATTTCTCTAACTCATATAGTGAGGCTAGCAAATGTCTGTACTATAGATATGAAAGAAAGGGTCATATTGCTTAGCTTTAGATGTCTGCGATGTTGGCACTGCTCCCTTTCAGAGACCAAATGAATCACTCTCAAGACCCCATTAGCTAGTCTCCATAGACTATCACAGTAGATTCCTAAATGTCGATAATCAGAAAGCTGTTGTTTCATGCAGTCTCAAATTTTTTTCAGCTCAATTTCATAGCTATGAAACAGCAAGATATTTATTTCATCAAATGGAATTTCCTTTTGTATAGAACTGAGAAGTCTGGGTCAGTATTCTTTAAAAAAAATTAAAAAAAATAAATAAATAATCACCCTTATATCTAAGCGTATGAGGAATTTACGAAGTTGCTAAAAGACCAAAGCTACAGCTTCTAATAAATGACTATTTATTTTATTAAGGATGGCAAAAAGTGTTATTTATAACTAATTATGTCACCCCTATAGCTTAATATCTGAGTTTTCACTAAAATACAGACATTACTTAAACACAAGCATTTTCGGATATATGTGTATAATATTTTAAAAACAATCATCTGCTTTCAACAGCAACAGGAACTCTGGTAAATCTCACAGAAATGACTGTCTCATTTTCTTGATGTAGGAATTACTGAATTAAACAGTATGACCTGTCTTACACAGGAAATCTATCTACATGTTCTTTTGATTATGTCTTCCAAATTAAAAGGTCAACATATTAAGTAAATTATCTGCTGTAACATTTTCTCCTCTGATAATTAAGGTTCTCTGCATATGTTGCCTTACAGAGTAGTGGTTTCTACTCTTGTCTTAACTAAAAAAGGTAAATTGATTTCTTAGAACTACTGTCTTGGCAGAGACCTTGCAATGTGAAATGTCAATAAATCAGTTTACATGAACCAAGATGTGTTAGGAGTGATCTTGTAACCAGTGGAGGTAAGAGAACTGGTAACTTCAATTAGGAGGAAACAAGAATGGTCATGAGCAGCTGAAGTCAAAATGTCAGCAGTAATGCGCTCCTCCAGCTATGGAAAAGGACACATGAAAATGGACTAACAAAGATATAGATGCTCAACTGCCAGTGCCATTTGTTTAGGACAAGTCTTGTGAGAAGTCACACTGAGGTACAACTTCAAAGTTTGTTCTGTGTCACTTCAATCTCCAAATTCAAATTAAAGTCATATAGAATCATAAAGTTTCCTGAGGATGTCCTGAGCTGTCTTTATTGCATTTTTGTACCAAACCTGTGGCATAATCCATCTTTCTACTGCGGAAGATATAACGTACAAGATTCTTCTCATGTTATGTTCATCACAGATGTGTTATTATTTGAAGCAAGTTTTAGGGTCAATGTAATCTTGCTTCGCTTACATAACAGCAAAGTTTAAGTCAGCTCTAAGGTCATTGTTATTTGTAAATTGCTTTTACCAATAAACTGAATTATACAATACCAATGGGAAAAGAGGGGAAAAGTAATTTCCTCTTAAACTCCTGTTCATTTCCTGTGCATGCAACAACACAAAATTAAAGCCTGATAGCACATACTGTAGAAATAAAGGAGGACTTCTGCAGATTTCAGTCTGATTAATCACATTGGAATATGCTCAGTTATTCATAAAGTAAGCTAGGTATGCCTTTTTCTGTTTTCAGTAGCGCAGTAATTGTAGTGTCAGTGTTTTCACTAAATGTGTGAAACAGAAGTTTACCTGTTCTATTATTTTACACAGTTGTTGCTAAAATTAACTTCCAGTTGTTCATTTTTGAGCTCTGGATCATGAGTTTTTAAATTAAAATGATCAGGGATGTAATTAAGCACTGGTAGAAGCAAACCACATAAAAAAAACATAAACAGTTTCCCGTACTAAAGGCACACTTGGGAATATTATAGAGACAGCTGGACAATTTGTCTCTCTTTGACATGCTGATGATAAAAACAATAATATGCAATACACAGTCAATCACTTGCTTATTCAATTCTGGATATGCCACAACATTATCAGAATCACAACCAACTAGATAGCACCTTCCCTCACACCCAGTGTTACTGTGTTTGTCTTTGAGTGATCACCTAACAAACAAATGTACCCTTTTGCATCTGTTCCTAATTTAACTGTTCTGATCTGAAAATCCGAGCTTAACAGAGAAACAATGGCTAGATCCAAAGCTTATATTTAGGATATTAGAGTAAGAATTAGAATTTCAGGTTCCTAACTGAAATATCATATTTCTGATATCTTCAGTTTATTGCTTCTTAATTGTAGAACTGTCAAACAGGTTAGATTCCCAAGTCATTGCAACTTTTTAAGCTTAAAGAATCTAGTTCCTGAAATTTCTACTTTGATTTATAATTAAGCCCAGAAAGAATCCATGTAGCTGAGAGAAAATATATATATATATTTTTTTCTCACTCCTAGTAAAGATCCATCAGCTGTGCCCTGAGCTGTAAGCAGGGGTCTCAGGGCTGGCCTGGGCTCCCCTTGGCCGCAGCTGGGCTGAGCTGGTTCCAGTGCCTGCCTCTGGGCCGAGTGCCTGCTGCCTCCCCTGCCTGAGCTGGGCTCTGCCAGTGCCTCCATGGGAAGAGTCTGGCAAAGCCAGGGAGTCGCAGCCCAGCAAACAAAGAGCCCCTGGGGGGCTGAGCCTCGGGGAGGCTGTGGGGCCATGCTCACCTTGCTGGGAGCAGCAACCTGGGGTGAAGGAACATTTAGAAACAGGCCAAAGCAGTCCCCAGACTGAGAAAGAATTGACTCCTACCAGTGGTGTTGAATTCCTACTTAGGATCCTGGAAGCCATCTAGGGACACCTCACCATCTTCTTGCCTGAGAAAAAATGTAGTGCTTTCCATGTTAGAAACATCGAAAGTGTGAACACAATACTGGAGAAAAGGCATGGATATTAATATGTTTTCTTGTATAAAAATTATTAATTAGGCTGTCTTGTTATAAATTGGATTATGAAAATTCAGAATATTATAATTTAACTAAGAAATATTACCTCCTAATAGAACTGTATAGAACTTTAATTAGGTTAATGATAAATTAAAACCATAGAATGTTTTACGTTGGAAGGGACCTTAAAGATCATCTAGTTCCAACGCTTCTGCATGGGCAAGGACACCTTCCACTAGACCTGGTTGCTCAAAGCCCTATCCAACCTGGCCTTAAACACTTTCACGGATGGGGCATCCACTACTTCTCTGGGCAACATGTTCCAGTGCCTCACCACTTCTGAGTAAAGAGTTTCTTCCGAATACGTGATATAATTCTCCCCTATTTTAATTTAAAGCTGTTATCACTTGTCCTATCACTACACTCCCTGACAAAGAGTTCCCTCCCAGCTTTCCTGTATACCCCCTTGTGGTGGTTTTACTCGGGTGGGTGGCTGAGCTCCACCACAACCGCTCTCTCACTCCCCCTCCTCAAAGAGGAACGGGGAGAAAATACGATGAAAAGGGCTCAAGGGTTGAGATAAGGACAGGGAGATCACGCAGTAATTATTGTGATGGGCAAAACAGACTCAGCATAGGGAGATAGTAAGATTTATTGCCTATTACTAACAAGCTAGAGAAGCGAGAAACAAAAGGAAAGAAACCAAAAGCACCTTCCCCCCCATCCACCCTCTTCCACCTCCTCTCCCCGAGCGGCGCAGGGGAATGGGGGAATGGGGGTTATGGTCAGTCTATAGCGCTTCTTCTCCGCCACTCTTTCTTGGTCACTCTCGTCCCCTGTGCTGTGGGGTCCCTCCCACGGGATGCAGTCCTTGCTGAACTGATCCAGCGTGGGCTGCCCACAGGCAGCAGCTCTTCAAGAACTGCTCCAGATATGGGTCCGTACCACGGGGTCCATCCCTCAGGAGCAAACTGCTCCAACCTGGATCCCCCACGGGCAGCAGCTCCTGCCAGGTCACCTGCTCCTGCGTGGGCTCCTCTCCACAGGCTACAGGTCCGGCCTGGAATCTGCTCTGGCAGGGGTCTTCCACAGGCCACAGCCTCCGTTGGTGCAGGTCCACCTGCTCCACCGTGGTCTCCTCCATGGGCTGCAGCGTGGAACCCTGCTCCACCGTGGTACTCTGTGGGCTGCAGGGGGCCAGCCTGCTTCACCATGTTCACCTGTTTCTCACCACAGGCCGCAGGGGACTTCTGCTCCGGCACCTGGAGCACCTCTCCCCCTCCTTCTTCACTGACCTTGGCGCCTACAAGGCTGTTCCTCACTCCTCTCACTCTCCCAGCTGCTGTGTGGTGCAGCGTTTTTTTTTCCCCAGTCTTAAATATGTTCTCACAGAGGCGCAAACAACATCGCTTACTGGCTCAGCTCTGGTCAGCAGTGGGGCCCTTACCTAATATGGGGCAGCTTCTAGATCCTTCTCACAGAAGCCACACCTATGGCCCCCTGCTACCAAAACCTTGCCACGTAAACCCACTACACCCCTTCAGGTACTGGAAGGGTTCACTGAGGTCTTCCTGGAGCTTTCTCTTCTCCAAGCTGAACAACCCCAAGTCCCTCAGGAGATCAGTTGTCCCCTGATCATCCTTGTGGCCCTCCTCTGGATTCATTCTGATAATTCCATGTCTTTGTGCTGGAGGCCCCAGAGCTGAATGCATTACTCTGGGTGGGGTCTCATGAGAGCAGAGTAGAGGGAATCACCACCTCCTTTGACTTGCTAGTCATCCTTCTTTTGATGCAGCTCAGGATACACTTGATTTTCTGGGCTTTTGGCATGTTCCTTTTACCCCAGAAGAAGACTGAGTATAATACTAAGAATCATATTGTCCCACTGTTCAACAGTAATACTGGATGCTTGTACGCACAAGCTGTGCAGAATACTTCAGAGACAGCCATGGGCCTTGAAGAGAGCCAAGGAATATCTGTTGAGTTCAGATGCAAGCCAAGTGTCCTTCTGAACAAGGGCAAGAACTTCTTAAGAAAAAAGAAGAGATATGGAGGGAAGCCTTATTATTTTTTTCTTGATATTGAAATCTTGTATCTCAGGTGCTAATTTATTTTTCTTTTAAATAGTGACTAGTACAGAGAGAGATTATAGTATATACTGCCCTTCAACATCATTTTGTCAGGATTTTAATAAAAATAAATTTTTTTAAGCTATCCTTGTGGAAAATGGGAAACAAGTAGAATGCTTGGAAGCAAGCAAAAAAGGTTGGATTAAAGAAGGAGAAAAAAAAGTTTAAAGATTAATATGCATATTACTATTTATGTATCTGTATTTATATACACACACACACACATATATATATATGAATAAAAAGACCAGCAGTAAGAGATGCAGAATAATCTGGGTATTATAAAGTATTTTTACAGTACACAGAAATGCATGAACTCCACCCAAGGGAGACTAGAAAATACATGCAGATAAGCCTGTATACTAGCTGTGATTCATATTGTCTATTATAGTACATCAAAGCTAAGAGATAAATGACTCCTATGGGGAATCTATTGTATTTTAATATAGGATGAACCTTAATTAGTTATCTAGCTGACCTCTTGAGATTAGGCATTCAACTTCTGAATGATAAAAGTTAGGTGCAAAAATCCCAGCACTATGTCTACTTCTTTAAGGAATAACAAATTGGGTAGGTACTATAACTACTAAAGAAGGGATTGTGTTGCTTTATGCCAGCTTTTATGTGGATAGAATGTTTGAACTAGTTTTCACTTATGCAAGACAGAAGAAGCATCTTTACAAGATGTCAATATTTTGTCTGAAAGACGCAATATTTTCTTTGCAAAAAAAATATAAATATCATACTGGTATCAAATATTAAAACTATAAATATATTGGATATTCACTGTCATATAAGACTTTTGGGGGAATTCACAACTCTCCAAAGAAATACCTAAAGTTCTAATTTAGAGGGCTGTTGTGTTGAAATAATTTGCCAAAGAAACAATTGCATGAAAGGTAGAATATATTGTATATAATTTATTTTTGTGTTGATAACCAGTGTGTTGGATAACAGATTTCAGTGATAACAGAGCAATATTTTTGATAGTGATCTTCTTACAGAATGTTTGGTCAGAATTACTAGAATTGAAACACTTTTATCCTGGAGATTAGGAGTATCAAATAGAAAAGTAGAGGTGAACAAAAACATTTATTCCAGAAACCTGGAAAGATTATATTTAAGTACACAGAATCAATTTTTGTTAATTATTCATTCTTAAGTTGCAAGTTGATAGACTTACAACTGAAATTTCTGTGGAAGAAAAATAACAATTTACTGAAATGGGTTCCATTGTAAACAATGTATATATATTTTTTACAGTTCTAACCAAAGTTAGAACTCTAAAACTCACATAAGAGCAGCCTCATTTTGAATTAAAGTACTGCAGACGGAAATGTTCTCTGAAATATAAGGTATGCAAAGATTACTTTAGGTGACAGAGATCAAGGAAAATATTAGTGAATTTTGTGGACAAAAATTAAATCTCATTTATTTATTTATTTATTTATTTATTTATTTATTTATTTATTTTTAACTCCCAACTCCAAGGCAGTTGTGACAAAGAAAAAAATTTTCAGGCTATCAGACCTCCACAGTTTCCACAGACAGTGGATGAGGTGCTCCATATGAGGAAAGAATTAATTCACTATTTTTATTACTCATAACTCATAAATGAAGTCAATAAGAAAAACTTTAATTCTGATCATATGTATATATATATAAATTACCATAAAAAAATTATCAAATATCTCAATACAGACACCTAAGGCAAACACCTAATATCTCAAAACAGACACCTAAGGCAAAATGTTCATTTGGTACTAACCTTTCCACTGAAACCACTCTCCATCTTCTGAGCCATGTGAATTTTATGCATATCCTTCACTTTCTTGCAGAGATATTACCCTACAGAAGACAATAAAAAGGCATCAGCTTTATATTACTGTAAGACTTATAAGTCTAGACTATTAACTTCTGTGGAGACACTCTGAGAGTGCAATACAGAATTTTTAATGGTTATTTTGGGTTAAAAAAACAACATAGTTTTAAAAAAAATATGAAGTCTCTGATCTTTGTAAAGAGTGAATCATTAAAAAAGAGCCTGTGGCAAGTCTGGAGATAATGATTAAAATTACGTTTTCTAAGGAGGGCTCTCAGTGGAGGAAACGACTCCAGACTTTTCTAGGGCATGCTATTTGAATAGGACTCCACAGAGGTAACAATCTGAATTTTCTATTTCAACAGAATTTAAAGTAAACAGTAAGGTTTATCAGTGAATTTTAAAGACAAAGTAAAAAGGTTATTAAATCAAGTTATGTCTGTGTCATTTAACTGGTAAGCAGTGAAATGTAGTAGTTGTTTTCATCTTTTCAAAAATAGTTGGAAATCTGATGCTATGTAAATGGAAAGGTATGATAAATGTGAAAATTAGAATTTGGAAAATGGTAGAAAAACTTAAAATATAAAACCGGTCAAGCACATACCGGCAGAATTAAGGAATTTTATATATGCCTGAATAATATAATGTCTAATTATTTTATTTATGCAACTTAAACATTTGAGACTTTGTGATTTACAGGCAGCTAGATAACAGGATAATGAGCAGAAAACCCATAGTGCATCAAATGAGTAGCCAATGTCTACATAATATAGCTTCAATAATGTCTGCATTATATGGCTTCAGTATTGTCCAGTGACAACATGTAAAATATTAAAGAGCATTAAAACTGAACACATAAAATAGATAGTAATTAATCTTAGAACATATTTTGAGATTATAGATTGAATTAACCAGTTTAAAAATATACATAAAATACTATAACATGATATAGATGGAATTATGTTATGTAGAGAGAGATGTGGTAGAATCCAGAACCTCAAGGGGGTCTACAAGAGGCTGGAGAGGGACTCTATCAGGGAGTCTTGCCTCTTATGAGAGGTAAGAACTTTAAACTAAAAGAGTGGAGATTTAGATTATATATAAGGAAGAAATTATTTTCTGCAAGGGTGGTGTGGCACTGGAAGAAGTTCGACAGAGAAGCTGTGGATGCCCATCCCTGGAAGTGTTCAAGGCCAGGTTGGATTGGGCTTTGAGCAACCAGGTCTAGTGGAAGGTGTCTCTGCCCATGGCAAGAGGATTGGAACTAGATGATCTTTAAGTCTCTTCCAAGGCAAGCCATTCTATGCTTCTGTGATTCTATGATTCTATGATCTTTGGGATTGAACAACTGCAATCTGCTTGCAGTTTGGTCATCATTGCCATTGCTTTGCCTTTTTTTTTTTTTTTTTAACATCTACTTTGACAAGGTTGTCCACTCCAAGGAAATGATTCTTCAGCTCCAGACCAAATGCCAAAGAATTGTTTATGCCTACAATACTCACAATACTCTAATATTTCTGGAACAGACTGGCTACAGCCGTGAAAGCACTATGTCTGTCATGCTCAGTTATCATGATGGTTCTAATTATTTTATATATATATATATATATATTACTATTTTCAGGGTGCTTAAAACAATAAGGACTCTGTCTCAGACCACCCATGTAGTGCACTATCATATGATGTGTCTGCTGACTACCCAAAGACCTGAGCTGAGATCATTTGGGAGTTTTCCCGTGTTCAGTAGCTGCTTGGATGATTCTGGAAAACTATAGAGGGGAAATATTCAGACTAGTATGGTATGTCCATACTGACCTTGTGGAAAGCTTTCTCATATAATTATTTTCTAGAATTAGAAAAGCTTTTGCCATAGGAAGAAAATTCTGTGCAAACTAACTTGCAAAGTATATGGATGACCAGAGAACTGGGGCCCAGAACTAAGCAGTTTCTAGTGGCAAAAAGACATTACCGGAGTTAAGGTATCTGACTGTGTCATTATACTACTACTCGATGACTCTAATTAAAAAGTCTACTGATCTTTTGGAGCAACACTGATTAAAAAACATAGCGAATTCTGTTTTAAATGTGGGTTAGAGTGAAGGAAACTGGTCAGGAGGAGACATTCTTATTATAAATATTATATTATTATTATAAATGGTTTTGCTGGTAGTCAGTTTTTGCTAGAGAGACAATAGCTTCACCCTGGAGTGATGTAGTAGGTCATATAGATTTCTTAGTGATATCTCTTAGGAAGTATTATAATTAAACTTTTAGCCTATCTTAGTCCACAAATAAATTTAAGGGGAAAAGAAGCAAATGAAATAATGACAGACAAGAAACTCCAGAAAAAAATATAAAAATAAAATCTTAAATAGAACAGCTCACAATGACCGCAGAACAAAATCAGACTGGCTTAGTTTGTAAGGAGTAGAAAAAGGCCACATAATAGATTTATCTGCCTAAAAGCAAGGTGACATACTAAATATATCCATTTGCTATATCTGCAATAATTTTGCTTTGTATCAGCACTAGATACTAAAATAAGAGCTCTTCTTGGAGGAGTGCTCCTTTGACACTGAATTTCTCTGGCATTGTTTGTGATAAGGCTCCCACATACAGGTGCAATGAGACTCAATTCCTTGCAGTTCCATATCTGAAACTTGTTCAATATTGAGCTTAATAAGCTAACAGAAATTAATGTCTCTTTTCATTCTAAAACATTGAAGATGCATAAATATTTTTTTCTGCATGTTAACATTATAAAATTATACTATGGATAGATTGCTTTTATAGAAAAATTGCATTGTGTTATTTATTTTCTGTTCATAATGGTTAATATTTTTCGTAAGTATATTTTAAAATCAGTTCTTCAGAAATGTTTTTTCTCTTTCAATAGGTCCTTGAAATTTCTTGTGACCCAGTTCATTTCTGGAAGATAAAACCTTCTTGCAATATTCATAGTGGTAAAAGCAAATTTGCAAAAATTAGGAAAAAAAATCTTCAAATTTTATTGTGTTCTATGTAGCCTATGTGTAGAAAAATGTGGCAAAAAAAAATCTGATTTATGACATTTTTGCTGTTTTTGTTAAAAATATGTAATTGGAATTTTCAACAGCTGCTATATTCCATTCAGCTTCACTTTTTCATTTTTATTACCCAAATCATTTAATGTATAAAAAAGTTCTTTTTTTTTTCAGATCTTTAAAGCTTTATTTTTTACCTAATAAAGACTCCAGTAACTTAAAAACTTTTTATTAAGTTTTAATGATTCAAAAACAAAATATCAACTACTTGGTTATAATATTTTCTGCTGCTGATGTTTCCCTTTTATGGTTTATAATTTATTTTTAATTAGTATATTAAATATGCATTCCAGAAAACTTCTGAAGTGAAAGTCTTTATTTTTATTACAGTATTGAATTCTGTAGGTAGTATAGTTTTAAATTCTTCCATTAGATGTTCTACTAACCAGAATTCTTACTTATATGTTTAGCAATTTACTCCAAGCTAATAGTGCATAGTAATATAGGTAAAAAGCATATATTAAGAAGATGTGCTTTCAGTTGTGTCTCTGAATAAAGCTTATCACTAGTCCCTGGCCAAAACACAAATATATCCACACATATAATCTATATGCACCTAACAAATTTTGCACTGGGCCTACTCTTCTTCGTTCCTAAATTTAATTACAGTGCAAACAGGACTTATATCTATAGAATCATAGAATCATAGAATATCCTTAGTTGGAATGGATCCATGAGCATCACTGAGTTCAACTCCTGGCTCCACATAGGACCACCCAAAAATCAGACAGTATGTCTGAGAGCATTGTCCCAATGCAGCCTGAACTCCAGCAGGCTGGGACCCGTTCCAGATCAGTGCTGCGTCCAGTTCCCTGGAGAGCCTGTTCCAGTGCCCAACTGCCCTCTGAGTGAAGAACCTTTTCCTGATACCTAATATGAACCTCCCTTATGATAGCTTCATGACATTATAGCTGCACAAAACCCCTGTAGCAGCAAAATGACCCCTATGTAAAAGACCCCAAATTTGAATTTTGGGGTAACTGAAAAAGTATCTTCCAAGTCCAGAAGTAGTTTAAGCAACTGATGAATAGTGCTTTTGGTTTTGATTGGTTGTATCACAGATCTTTAACCATTATCAAAGTCATGTTCTAGCCAACTAAACACTTTTTCTGCACCTTGATCCAAAAGATTGCTCTAAAACAAAATTTAAAAAATAAATGAGAAAGAAAGAAAAAATGAATATATTCTGTAACTTATTTTTATTGAAAATATAAAATAACTTGTTATAAACTTATTTTAAGCAAATATGAGCTTTTTAAAATTCATATTAAGAACATGTTCTCCTCATGCTTATTTTAACTTTAAATGCTAACATTCTCTTCTTACATTTCACAAGTTTCACAACATTACATCCTACATTTCACAACAGGCACAGAAATGCACAATATGTTGATTTCAAACTAATGCTGGCACATTCTTAAAGCAGTTTCCTTAATGTTGACTTGTACCAACATTTTAAATTTGTTTAAATGTTGCATTATGCTAGGTTTTCAGTGACGAGTAGTATATTTACTGCGTGAATCTATCCAAGTGAATTATGCATTTAGCCACCTAAAAGAAAAACATATTGTCCTTTTCTGTTTTCCTTTGTGTTATGTGAAGTTTCAAAGCCTTATTACCATCATTTTGAAAATATGTTTTGTCTGACTTCTCCATTATATTCTTCTTTCCTGTGGGTTTTCAAGTATCTTACTCCTGCACATAGTCATGTTCTCAGTCCCAGAAATTCAATCAGGCAAACTAATAAGCAATGATGTTGCCCTGTAAAATCTCTGTCTTTGTTTGTTTTGGTTTGTTTTTGTTGTTGTTGTTGTTTTTCTATTTTTTTCCCCACCGACATCTAGTAAATGTAATGTGTCTTTGGGTAATGCAATATTGATTTTTTTTTTCAGGTTTTATTGCTTTGTGTGATTCTGTGCAGAGTATGAATTCCAAATTCCGTTTCTTGTCATAACATTAATGTTTGATGTTCCAAGGTGTAGAAAATTACATTATAGGCCAATCCTTGTGTACTGGGTCTGGCTGGGATGGAGTTAACTTTTCCTGCAGCGGCCCATGCAATGTTGTGCTCTGCCATTTGTAGCTAGAACAGCACTGTTGTCACACCAATGTTTTGTCTACTTCTGAGCGATACTGGCACAGCATCATGACTCCCTTCAAACGCCTCCAGAGACAGCAGGCTGGGGGTGGGCAAGAGGTGGGGAGGGGACTCCTCCAGGGCAGCTGACCTAAACCAACCAAAGGGATATTCCACACCATATGATGTCACACTCAGCAATAAAAGGTGGGGAAGGGGAAAGAAAGGGCAGGCTCTCATTATGAAAACATCTGTCTTTGCAAACAACCTCTACACGTATTGAGGCCCTGCTTCTCAGGACATGGCCAAACATCTCTCATTGATGGGAGGTAGAGGATAATTTCTTTTCTCTCTCTCTGTGCTTCCACATGGCCTTTGCTTGTTTTTTTTCCCCTACTCCCTTTAATTAAATTACCCTTATCTCAACCCATGAGTTTTTGTTTGTTTGTTTGTTTGTTTGTTTTTTCTTTCTTTCCAGCATAATTTCTTCTCCCCTTCTTCATCTAAGGAGGGGGAGTGATAGAACAGTTGTGGTGGAGTTAAGCTGCCCAGCAAGGTAAAACCACCACACATAGTAAACTAAGGACTGTTACAATAACAGCTTTCTAAAATAGATATTTGTGACGGATCACTACGTTTCTTGTGTCAGTTAGTACAGATAATACTAACACTTAGTACTTGCCCATTTAAATAACAGTGATAAAATATAGGGGGTTCCAAACCCTGATTAAGTGTTTCAAGATAATGATCTGAAATATGGAGATACAAAATGATGAAGAAGAAATATTGTTAGACAAGAACTCCATTACCTGGTACTTTGGATGCTTTCACTAATTCTTGAAATAACTAAGTGGAAAGAGAATTATTGGTATGTTGCCCTTGTGTCATTCATATTAATGACTGAGGAAAAGCTGGATTAATTTTTATATATATACAAATATATATATATACAAATACATATATATTAGTATCGTGATTCTACTTCTCTGGTTTCACCTTTTAATTTTGATTCCTATAAATTGAACCTTTTCTCCACAGGAAGGAAAACCTTTGCAGATTCCCTAGGGGAATTTAAATGGTAGAAGCTCTATAAAACACCAGTGACTGATAGGATTGTTTGAGGTCTGCAATTTCTGTGATAACATCATGGGTGCTGCTGATGCTGCTGAAAAGCTACTACCATCATATTCGATGAGTCACTGAAAATTATGTTTAATGTGATGAGGCAGCACCACAATTGGAAAGTTAGAGGGGACATGCTGATTACTGATAGACAGAAAGGAGAAAAAAAATAGAAAGAAACTTGGTTTATGAAGTTGGAATGGATTTATTACTATACCTAATCTGAGTGCAGGATTTCAGCAATTTATAGTTGCTGATATGAAACAGAAAGAGCAGAATATTCCCCAAATAAATAAGAATTCTCAACATATTTCAGGTGAAAAACAATTAAAAAAGAACTGTTTATTTCAATTTTTGGTATAAGGTGATGACCTGTTTAAAAGATCATCAAGGAGACTGGAAATTAAAGATCCTTTGGCACAGCTAAAGCTGTGGCTCTACAGCTGTACGTATTTTGTTCTCCTTGACTGAACAGTATTCTCAGTCATTTCATCACTATCATAAAAGCAGCTTAACCCAAATATCAGAAAGAACAAAGTTTGGGAAAAGATACTGATCACTCCAAGTCTCTGAGAAGCCCATACCACATCAGATGCAGATAGTACATTTTGCTATAATATAGATATTTTGAAGAGTTAAAGTTCCATCATGAGGAATACATAACACATCATAGTTCCAAACATCATCTGCGAGTGGGTGCAAACTCTCATCAGAAGACTGTGGCTTACTGGATGAATTTGGAACATTCAAAAGCCCTTTTCAAATGTTTTATACATAAATCCTGTTAATAAGCTTTTTCAAATCTTTAAAAGGACAATTTCTGCTTATCTATTCTGAGCTTAATGCAGGACAGAATACTTTAAATGGTGGCCTATGGTCCAGATCTATTTTGTGTGTTGATTTGACATTATTTATCTGTATGTCAGGGTAGAGATTATAACTTGAATTCTTTTCATAGAATTCATACGTTGCACATTATTTTCTATTTAAAAAGCAGAGGCTGAGCAGCAGAAAGCTACTTGTCTGCATTGTCTATGCAGGGCCCAACTGGTTTCTCAAAACTGCTTCTTCCTGAAAGCAAAGAGGACTTCTCAGCTGGAAGAAAATTCCTGGATATAGACTGGATGAAAGAAGTCAAAGGAAGACATAGCATACCTGTAAGGTGACACTGGAGAAGAGACCTTCACTTAAGACAAAAAAAAGTACTGTGGTACTGTGTACTGTGTAAAAATTGTAATCAAGGAAATTATTGAATGTCTTTGGCCTAGAAATGAAAAAGAAAAGAATTGACCCTAAAAGGATGCAGTGATCAAAACAACATCAGTTTCAAGGCCTGTTGGATATTGTGGCAAAGTTTTGTCAGCAGGGGCAGTGCAGAAGCAGCATCTGTGATGAAAGGACAGGAGCTGCACTATGTCAGACAGTTCCAGCCAGAGACACCAAAACCATGGCAGGGCGTGGCTAGGCCCAGCAGCCAATATGGTGGTATCTGGGGGGAAACATATCTAAGAAAGGGTAGAAAACATTACCCATCAGTAAATAGTGAGGACAAAAAGTGTGAGAAACAGCCTTGTGAATACCAAGGTCAGAGAACAAGAAGGAGAACGTATTCCTGGCGCTGGATCAGAGATTCTCCTGCACCACATGGAGAGGATCCCTTGGGAGGTAGAGGAGTTAAGAATAAAAGAATAAAGTTAAGAAAGGGAAGAACGAGGTGAAGGTGTTTTAGTTTTTATCTTTTTTTTTTTTTTCCAAATCTCTTTTAATTGACAGTAAATTAAATTAATTTTCCCCAAGTGGAGTCTTGTTTGCCTAGGACAGTAACTGCTAAGTGATCTCCCTGTCTTTATCCCAGCCCAAGAGCTTTTTCCGTATAATTTTCTCCACCTGTCTTGTTGAAGAGGCGGAGTGAGAGAACAGCTGGGGATTTTTTTTTTGATTTTTTTTTCTGTAGTCAGACAAGGTCAACCCACCACAACAGGATCTGGTTTAATAAGGCTGAGCAAAAGAACTGTTCTACCAGTTTCAAGACTCCCTTTTTCTTCAGTTAGTACTCAATACTGTAAGGTTTGTGGTTTAGAGTCATGTCACAGTGCCAAAGCCAAAAGATTTCTAAATCTAAATCTGACTCAAGAACAGAGGAAAACTGGGTCTGTTATGTTACTGAAATGTCGATATGCTATATGACAATGCAGAAGGAATCTTCCTTAGTTCCTCTGCACTTTATAGAGAGAAGGCATGATTACTTTATTCACATGGACCAAGAATTGTTTTTAATCTACATATGTATAGGAGTATGTCAATGAACTCAAGTTTGCCTTCCCATATTTTGTTCCATGATTTACAAGGGACATAATATACATACATACAATATACAATATAAACACTACACTTGTTTTTCCTGTTCTTAAAATTACAGATTTTAACTTTATTCTTAAATATATGTGTGTATATATATATATAAATCTCTTAAAAAGTAGTCAGTACTATAAAATATTTGTTACCTAACTCAGTAACTTGAGAGCAATTAATTCCATAAGAGTCTTTATATCAGAGGCATTCTATATGTTTTCTGTATCAAGATTTGATAATGATGTTTCATTCCCAGTGGCTTTTACTGTTGCTCATTTATGCAAAATAACCTTTCATTCTCTTCCCTGGTGCTGCGTTCTTTCCATTGCAAATATAAGTGTTCATCAAGGAAGGAAGGAAGGGAGAGAGGGAGAGAGAGAAGAAGGGTAGGGAATAGGGGTTTTGTTACATTGAGTAAATAATGGCACCAACTTTTTTGACTGGGTTTAGAGGAAATTGTTCATTTGTTGTTGACTTGATGGTGATATTTTTGATTCTTTAAACAAATTTTCTTTAGATATGACACGGAAAGTAGGTGACATATTATGCAAGTTAACTTAAATCTGAATAATTTACATTTATTATGTTGGGTGACCATTTCCTTACATGCCAGATAAAAATAATCACATCATAGTAACTCTGAATACATTGTAGACATAAACCACTGAGGGTTATATTATACATAAATGTCCAAATTAGAAAAGAAATTTAAGCATAGAAGAGATTCAGAAAAGACAAATAAAAATTACTACAATAGTGATGAGTCATATAATGAAATAACAGAAATTCAAAAGCAGATAAATTGAAATAGAAATTCTGAAAATCACTGAAAAAAAATAACCAATGACACAACAACAACAACAAAAAAAGATATTGGAAAAAAAAAATCAAAAGAATATGGAGTTTTGATACTAATTCTGAAATTAGAAAAGTGTAACACAGTATCACACAGAAAGTTGCTTTTGGTCGCTGTGGTCCTGAAAATTTTTATTGCTGAGTTTTTAAATGAAAACAAAAGAAATAGGAACAAAACTTTTCTGGCTTTTTCAAAATAAGAAAAAAATTAATTACTCCAAGCAGCTTGGCTACACCTTGATAAATTATGCTCTTTATGAACTGTGGAATGCTTACATTCAGGACAGTTTACTACATACATTTGTTGTTGATTGAAACCTCATAACTAATGTTAACCTTCAAATGCCATCTGGTCACAAGAAGGCATGTTTTAAATTAAAATTATGATATTACTTCTGATCTAAAAAGGAAACGAATCACTGAGGGCTACATTAGGCAGGAGAATAGTTCTAGTTTTCAAGCAAAGAAACTTAGAAACATCTGACAGGATTGTTGAAACAGACGATCATGCTTGTTCCATCTGATTGTACAAATATGACCTTTTAACAGAAAGTTTGTGAAGAAAGACTCAGATGAACTACGGCTTTCGTTGATGCATTTCCCTTCTTACTGATACTCTTTTTCAATTATACTGTCATGATATCTGATAGGGTGATGGCGGTAGTCAGACTGTGGAGAATGGAGGAGGGAAAGTGATGGAAACAAAAAAAAAGCAATGGTTGAGTTCCCTTGAATTTAAAGGAACTACCTATATCTTGATGTAATGCACGTAATTATGTAACTTGTAAAGGGAGTGAGGGTTCAGGGAGAGCTGATAGTATAACCATAGCTCATCCAAAAAACTTACCAACTTTTTACATGGTAGTGGTCTGAGCAAATCAGAAAAGAAAAAAAAAAGGCAAAAAAAAAAAGGCTGTTTTCATTGCAAGTTCTCTGAACAAGCTAGTGAATAGATTACCTAAACAATGGAGAATTTTTAATACCAATTTTAATACTAGTTTGCGATACTAAATTTTATAACGCCAGAAAAACTTTTAATAATTAAGAAGAATGAAGAAAGTATCATCCAATACCTGCTGGCAACATGTTTTCTAACGATATATTTTTAGTGAAGCGTTACCATGGTGTTAGGCTTGTTAGGCTAGTTTGGCTTCATTTGTATTGAGGGAAGTAAGTCTGTGTTATTGGTAGTTTTGTTTTTAATTAAGCTTTTTTCTAATTTATTAAATTTTCTTTTTAAATTTTGCTAATTAGTTTTTGAGTTTTGATATTGAACCTTCAATATACTTATTAGATCATGCTGTATTCTATACCAGATTTCTGCCACGTGTTGTTTGAATCTAATGTAAGATCACGTAAAATGTCCTTGCGTAGTCTCAGGTATTAAGGATTTGAAATCTGAGAAGAATCAGTACTTCTAGAAATAATTCATTTGTGCTAAGGAAAAAAGAAATACAATGATGATATATTGGAAAGATCTCCTTGATGACTGCTTCATAAAGAGACAGCAGAACTGAGAAAAACTGAAATGGACAGGTACTAGGTAAAAGTGGTAGAAGTGGATAATATGTTTTTTGTTTTGTTTTGTTTTGTCTTGTTTTGTTTCTTTGTTTGTTTGTGAAATCTGTTTTCCCTGAAAAATGGTGAGTGGAGGAACACAAAAAATTCTTGACCAAGTCTTTACATTTTTTGAGCTTTTTTTTTTTTCATTAATTTCAATAATTTTAGTTGGATTTAGTAAGTCATTCCAAATAAAGTGAATACAATCCTTAGTTATCTATGGTGAAACTTCATTGTGTAGCAAAAGAGGAGGACCCCAACAACCAGAGTCTGATATTCAGACACTGTTTCCTGAGTGGTTCATACATGAGTGCTTTAGTGGTCTTGTTCTGCTCTTTATGCACAATTGAACAGGTTGCCTTAAACTTTTGGGTTGTACTGACCAACTGACCTCAGCAGAAGGCAAAAATAGGATGTAATGTACTTCTCAAGTGCCGGTTGCTGCCTCCCAGATGTAACACGGTTTGAGCATTTCCTTAATTTTAACCCACTGAGAGGAAGATGGTTTTATCTTTCATTTAGGTTTATCATCCAATTTATACCCATTATGATATGCTAGAAAAAAATGTCATAAATAATAAATACCCTTTGTCTTAACAGTACAAAAAAGGCCTTTTGGTCTTGTAGCTGCTATTCTGATATGCCTATTCAGGACTTCTGGAGAAAAGGCACACAGAACTTAAGAGAACAGCCTGTAACAGACTCCAGGCCTTAGCAAAGCAACACAAGGTAGCTGACATTCATTGCTACGCTCCCCAGATTTCTTTAAAATTGGTGCTGCTTTTGTCCAGTAATTTTGGAACTCTATACATTTATAAGTACACAGCAGATCATACAATAGAATGTATTAGGTTGGAAGGGACATTAAAGATCATCTAATTCCAACCAGCAAAAAAGCAGTAGGCTTTGTTTCTCAATTATTATTTTTTTTTCCAAATCCTGACTTACATCTGTGTTTCCTTTTACAAAATAAAGCTATAAAAACAAATAAAGCAAACCCAAGTAATTTTAATTTGTTTTCAGTTTACATACTTGATAATGTGTTGTGTTCCTTTGATGCACTTCAATGAAATAGTTCATATGAATTCTGATTTTGGAAAAATGGGTTAATTTCTTAATCCTGCTCATAATGCCCATAATGCTTCATACTTGGACTTGTTCCCTTTTTTTTTTTTTTTTTTCCTGTACCTGTTATTTTCTATAATCTATCATGTTATTAAGCTAAGAAGATTTACAAATGTTAATGGTCCCCAAGCAAATCTCCTATTGCTGTTCTCACCTTTGCGGAAAGAGACAGATACTAATTACTATTTCAAATGCATCACAGTAACTTAGGGACCTATAACTCCATTTTCAATGACTACACGAAAGCCTAAAATGTGTTTAATTTTATAATAATTTTGGAAAGATGAGATCTGTGGTTCCAAAAGGAGCACAAAAAATCTGGACTCTCATCTTTTTGAATGTACAGGAAAGTAAGATGCTGATATGGCTCTTCAGCCAGAAATCAAGGAAAAATGAAGGGATATTTAGTGAGTGGATGGCAAAGATGAAGTTAAAGAACATTAAAAACATTTGGCAAGTCTCTAAGAATGAGTGGCATCTGACCTTCTTTGACACTAATGAGTGCTTACACACAAATTTTCCATTGAAAGTTTATGCTTACAACTAGCACTGCCCAGTTCATTTGTTTAACAAGGCTTTGTCTTGCTAAAGAACATTAAAAATGTTTTTTTGGCAGGTCTCTGAAAATGAGCAGCATCTGGCATTCTTTGATACTAATGAGTGCTTACGTATCGAAATATTCCATTGAAAGCTTATGCTTATAGCTAGTAGTGCCCAGTTCATTTGTTTAGCAAGGCTTTGTCTAGGTAAATATATATATATATATATATATATTGAGCATTTGACACAGTTTCAAATACAATAGAAAAGCCAATAATAAGGAAATGGCTTGACTGAAGTTCTTTTTCAGATTGTTGAACTTTTCATAACAGTGCTTCAAGTTTTTATATTTAACAAAGGATAAACACAAAATGTAACATAGGAGTGGATATTTATAACACTTATTCATGAAATAGAAAGAATTAATTTTAAATCTCAGTAACTTCGCAATGAGATTCTTCATCCTGTACTTAGACATATTCTTATAAGCAATTGTGAAGTCTGGATTGGAGTTCTACTGATTTCAATAAAATCAGTAGTTATTGTAAAAGATCAAGCTTATTCTCTATATTTGACTTTCTGATAATCTCTGTTACTTTCCTTTTGTCATTATTTCAAACAAATCAATGGTATTAGACATTAAATAAGAAGATATTTAGCATTAGAAGAATGACAAATAATATCTGAGAGCTTCAGTTTTACTCTATCTAATTCATTACTTAAATATATACACATGCATATATAAACACACACATACACTTTACCATTAATTTTTAATCCTCTTTATGGTGGCTACAGAACAAGACTCCATACATGGCTTTGCATCACATCTAATACAAAAGCACATTGGATTATGTTTATAATGAAAGGTATCGTTGTTCTGGAAATAAAGGGAGGAAGAGGTGGTTAGGAATTGAAAAATTAAAGATATGACATCAATCTCCCTGAGCTGTGACAATTACACAAACAACACATCTTGATGTTGGTTGTGCACTGCTGAAATCTTTTATTCCACTGTGGTACAAAAATACATAGGAAAGTCAGAGAAACAATGAGAAGGAATCAAACCATTATAATACCATTAAGCACATTCATTTTAAGCAAGAAAATTCCTAGCATAATGGAAAAGGAAATCAAGCACTGCATTATACTCCAGGGGTATGACATGATGGGTGGACCATTCAGTGGTTAAGGAGTTGTCTTGAGGGTCACACACAGAGAGTGGTGGTCAATGGCTCTATGTCCAAGTGAAGGCCGGTGATGAGTGGTGTTCCTCAGGGGTCTGTCTTGGGACAGGTGCTGCGTAACATCTCTATCAATCACCTAGACAGTGGGATCAAATGCACCCTCAACAAGTTTGCAGATGACACCAAGCTGAGTGGTGTGGTTGATACAATAGAAGGGATGCCATCCAAAGGGACCTGGACAAGCTTTAGAATTGGGCCCACGTGAACCTAATGAGGTTCAACAAGTCTAAGTGTAAGGTGCTGCACCTGAGCTGGAGAAATCCCAGACATGAGTACAGACTGAGAGAAGAACTTATTGAGAGCAGCCCTGCTGGATTTGGGGGTTTTGGTGGATGAAAAGCTCAACATAAGCCATCAATGTCAAAGAATAAATTCAAAAGAATACATTACTTCACTTTAAATCAGCATTATTATTCTTCAAGCAGTTCATTCTGCAGTTCAGTTCTGGTAGGTAATGAAATCCAAACTAGAGTGTGCACTTGCACATGACATGTCTGCCTGAACCTGTGAACTTTTTTCAGCAGTTCACAATGTAGACAACCCCAGAAGAACTAAACAGTTATCTGCTTGTTAAACAGATAAACAAAAAGTCATAAAATAAAAACAAAAAATCAAAATGCCAAGGGGATGACTGAGTGTTTCTCTAATACTCTTTTTTTCTTTTTTTTTCTTTTTTTTTTTTTTTTACTTATCTAGTCTTTATGGGTATGAAGTATGCAAACATCATAATATCATCTATGAATCTACATCTCAGTGTTATCTAGGATCTGTTTTTCCACCTAAATATTAAAAGGTAAAATTTGAGAGTGTTGCTTTCTGACAGTATTTTACCCATCTGCTGAGAACATGTTATCAACAGATAGAACTAGCCATAAAAATAATCTGTTTTTACTTCTTTAAACAGTTTTCTCAATTTATCATTCTGAAGGGGTATATTCTTTAGTCTACACATCACAAATACACTTTCCGAGATTTAGGCAAGATTCAAATTACTTGCTGATTTTTTTTGATATTACTAAATATCTGGGAGTAGGTAATGCTTGTTAATGACAGGTGTGGTGCTGGTAGTAAACTTTCTGAAGTGCAGTATTTTAGGCATTATGGTAATGCAACTACTGAAAAGATTTGCAAGAAAAGTACTTATTTCTTCAATAAAAAAAGTGACATTATAAAGAATCTGAAATTTTCTCAACTTATTACCTCTGTTGTCTGTTAAATGTTTTGTTTCCCTACCAAAAAAAAGCTGCAAAGGAAGCAAGCAGACAACCACAACTGATAGAAATAATAGTATATCCAATGTGTGTTCTGTACTGCTTCGTAATAAAACTAACATCTTCAGGCATGGGAATCCTCTTTGATGAAGAAACAGAATAACTTTACTGGTTCTGGTGTGCCATGTAGATGCTTTCATTTTATTTCTTAGAAGGTTAAGATTCAACACAGGAACTTCACATTTTCCTTTCCTCTTGAGTTGTAATAATGCTTACTATTCATTATTAGTTTTTATTTCAAATTAAATTCACTAATTATTTTGGGTGGAAGAGGCTTTCATTGCAGTGGTTTAGTGAAAGCAATATATATTCTCACTCCAGTATATTGATATTCTCTTCTTGATTTATAATTCATACAAGTTATCTGCAGAAAGCAAAATTGCTATCTGTTTAGTTACAAGATGTCACACAGGAAGATCATTCTTTCCATAACCTCATTAGAAGAGAATGGAGTGAAACAACTTTTTTTTTTTTTCCTTAACACCACTTCAGTACAACAGGAATGGGAAAAAAAATGCTCTCGGAAGCCAATCATTCATTGATGTCAAGCCATACGAGCAAACATATTTTAAAGATTACTGCTAGAAATTGCAGAGAGATTGATTCAAACTTTAATTGGCACTGGCTTGAAAAGAAACATTGCTATTCCTCTGCATAGTTTTGCAAGTATGGTGCATGTTTATGCTACAATGAACTGCAAGCATTTTTTTTTTTTTTCTGGATATGGAACTGACCTAAGTTAATTCCCAAGACAAAATAACAGTCAGAAAGGCTCAGCTGGCTGTTGTGGTTATATACTAGGCACTTACTTTATTATATGTTTTCCCTTAAGGATCAGGTACAGTGGCTCCTATGAGCAGATTTATTTGCTCAAGCTCCAGAACTGTCACAAAAGAAACAGCAATTATTAGCAGAGGTCAGTTAGCCTCAATCCCAATGCTTCCTACGATTTGTGGCCATTGTTTATTTGCACCTGAATAGAATATGGGAATTTTAACAGCAACAGCAGCAAAAGCAAAAATTTTTTGGGGGTATTTTGGTATCAGAAAGAATGGGAATACCTATGTAAAAAACAACAACAACAACAACAACAAACTTATCTAGTGGCTACACTCAATGTATTTAATAATTATTGTTTGTAGAGTATATCTGTTATCATTCTGTGTAAAAATTCTTAATGAAAACAATCATTCAACTAGGAAAATCAACAATTATATGTTTACAATCTATACAAAGTCTACAGGTGTAAAACACTAAAAATGGTCCATAATCACTGCATTTCTAAACTTAATGAAACAATGTGTATATTGTTATCGTCTGTGTACTTCTCATTGTCAAATATTGTATAGTCAATTGAAAAAAAAAGGAAACAAAGGTGAAAATGTCATGCTTTGGCACATAATATTAAACTGCAGAATTACATTCCATTAACAGTGAAGAACCTGACTGATAACACAGTGTTAAGTGCAAATTATTGTAAGCATTCTGCTCATTAATTGGAATATGGCTAGTAAGCATTATATCTTTTTTAAAGAAGATGGAGATGAATTTGGATTGGTATACTGATTCTTCCTGAGGATTGAATATGCTCTATGAAGTACTACTATTTTAAACAAATTTGTTTCCTAGTTGCATTGCTGCACTAAAAACTTACTAGTATCTATTTTGCCTTGGGGGTGAGAATGTGCAAAATGTTCCCAAAAATGTTTTCATTATCAATGACTTTCTCAGTCTACTTCCCTTTCTCTAGATTACTTTTCTGAGCAGAAATACTAGTGTTTTTTTCACATCCTTCAGTCGTGAGCTCAGGTTCCCCACTTCAGTGAAGCAACTTCTACCTCACAAAACTTACTAGCAACTTAAGATCTGAAGGTCAAATTACCCATACAGCTTTATCTACATATATTATAGTTCTCTTTTGGGATAGAACAACATTCTTTATTCTGTGCCATTCTGTTTGTTTCTGAACTCTGAATCTCACAAAACCATGTATAAGAGAAAAAAAAGTAAGGAAGCAAACAAATGAACAAACAAACAAACAAGCAAACAAACAAAATGCTTGAATGTCAATGACAGTATTATGCTACCTTGCTTCCTATAATTTTTCACCAGACATACAGAAAAAATACAGAGATTCCCTGGAGGGAATCTACCAGAGAAAATACTTACATGCAAATCATTAAGGTCTAGATTTCTCTATAGAAATCTACTAGATGAAAATATAAACTAATTTCCAGAGAAAACAAAACAAAACAAAACAAAAAAATGCAGAACTTTTATCTGAGTTGGGATAATAACTGCTATTTACCCTAACTGTTAATATCATTATTACAGATGTGAACACATGTAGTTTGGAAAATGAGCCTATACCAGAACTTACTCAAACGTATCCAACAATAGAAGTTACACACATGTTTATACAGAAGCTCAGTTACTAGCAGAGTAAACAGGTGTTTACATTACAGTGATTTTGTTCTGTTTTCTGCTACAAATAATAGCATTCACACAGAACTTCAAGAGAAATTTTACAGGTCTCAAACACTTGTCAAACCTTACGGTTGCAGTTGCCATTTTGTGTCCACTGACTTCTGTTCTGTCTATATTTTGCCCACAAAAAATGTCAAACTCTTTTTAAGTAGGCAGCTTGATCATTTGGTATTAAATAACAAAAAAGACAATTAAAAAAAAAAAAAGAAAAAAAGGAAAATTATGTGACATTAAAGGTTTTGATTAATATTAACAATTCTGTAAGTATAGATTTTATATAGTATCCCCATTCACATTGACCAAAAAACAAAACAAAACAAAGACAAAAAAAAAACCCTCCTTTAACGGAAAAGTGCAGATGGAAAATCCCAGAAGGAGATGTCTCTTGCTGTTTCATGAAGGCAGGGGCAGGGTTTGTCATTTAGCAATTATGCTGGTCTAGCTAGTGGGGAAATTTCAGTTTTACATAAGAACATTGCAACCTCCCCCAGGTGTATTCTTCGTCTGTTTGTTAGCTGCAAAGAATGTAGATATGATTAATTTTACTATATGGATAATGGTTCAGTAACATAACCTTGATCTATTTATAACAGTTTACCTAGCCAGTAGCTGTGGTAACTTCTTCAATCACAAAAATGTAATTAATCACTGTTCTGATACATAGAAAAAAATACAAAAAAATTAAAAAAAATCAACAGTTAATGCCATTATTTAAAAACCAAGTTCATTTTATTCCTTAGTGATCAGGGATGCAGCTGCACAAAATACAGAGACTAAGATTTCAAGCATATGCCCTGCAGCAATGAAAGTTAATCCCTGACATTATTAGAAACTCTTTAGGTAAACGGGAAATAAAGGTGAACATTCATCAGCTGAGAATAGCTTTCTCTTGTTAACTAACAGCTTTCATGCATGGCACTTTGAGATTCATTCTCTATTGCATTACTGTACATAAAATAGAGTCTGACTGATTAATGGATAACAAGGCTAAGCTCAAGTAGAGCAGAATTCTGCCTTGAGAAGCTGGGAAGTGTTTAATGCTTTATTTTGATGTCATGAAATCTTAAAATGGGAAAATTGAGCAATAATGTTTGTAAAGGAAATAAGAATCAAAATAAGAATTCAAAATTATTATAACCTTTGATGGAAAAATAATACAATTTACCAAATGTCCTAAGCAATCGGTTCCAAAGTTATAGTGAGAAAAATGCTCTAATTTCTTTTAGTAAAGGCGCTCTGCTGACTGTGAATTCCAGAATGTTAACAACATTTCTAATATGTTTTCAGATCTCTCTTCTCTGGTTTGAGAAAAATAGTTTCCTTCTCCATTTTCTTCATGCCTTTTTACATGAACATTTATTCATGTATTTTACATGAATACATGAACTACAGTCTACTAATATTAATAAACAAGACTTACTGAGGACTGTGACTTCCAGACTAGAAATAGGAATAAAAGGTGCCAGAAGGTGTGTCATACTATCTGGTTAAAAATAATGTTATGTATTCGATCAGAAAGAAAGTCAATTTAATTACCTTTTAGGCAGATGATGATTTATATTCAGAATGTTTTTATATTACATAGAAAACGACATTGTATTGGAAATGTCACTGCAACCTGAATAGTATTAGCTCTTTTTGAAATAGTTGCTAATCAACATGAATTGTTATAACCTCAATGTCTGCTACAATATTTTACTTTAAAAGTTTGCCAATATAAAAAGTTTATTGTTACAGTCAACATAAGAACTAAACATCTCATGAATGGATTTAATCACAAAAGAAAAAAAAAAATCTATGATGTAGAGACATATTTACAGAGAAAAAAAAAAAAAAGCTACAGATCACTACATCATTTTCTCCAGACCAGAGAAGGAGTTATCTTAGGTATATCAGAAATGGATGGACGTCTTCAAACATTTTTGTTGGTGTTCTTTTAAGGCATTCAAATGATAATAATTACCAAGTTGTTCACTTTGCAACATATTATGTAACAGACAAAATCAGTTACACTGTTCAACCTGTCAGTGTCACGGAGCCAAAAGTGCATAACATGAATCCCAACTCTTTAAAGCCCCGTCCTGGCTCCAACCTCCCTATTCCCACCCCCACGGCCCACCTTTGCAAAACAGCAAGCTGAGCTGACCATTTAACAGTTCTTGTAACTGTGTATTACCAGGATCACTGAGTCTGTACTGCTATTTGTATGATAAATAACAAAATGATAATTCAGGATGTCCTTGAAGCATAATAGGGCAAAACAAACAAATAAAGAAACAAAGAATAACCACAGAGTATGCGATTAATACTTCTACTTTTTGAAAGTGGGAACAAACGGGTATATCAGGTGTGTATCAGTGTGCTTCTGTGCTCAATATTTGCATACTGAATTTTAACTGTGTTTGTTTGTTTGTTTGTTTGTTTTAGTTTAAAAGTATCTTATAAGGTAGACATTACCCTACCATTATGTCAAAGGAATGTCCATCGAGGTAGAGAATACATAGGCTAAGGAAACCACAAAGAATTCCTGGATTTTGGTGGAGATAGGTAATTGGTCATATGCTTTAAAAATGGTCACATGGGAGCCCAATGCATTTTCTGGGTAAGTGCACACTTTTTAAAATCCTATTTTTATGAATATTCAATAACAGAGTTTAAAGACTATCCTTGATAAAGCATTGTTTCTAGCATTTACTCTGAAAAATTATTGTGGCCTTCCAGAATCCTCAGTACTTCACTACAGTCTAGAGAAGAGGTGAAGAATCTTTGGCTTCTTATGGAAGACAGACATCTTGAGGCTTGGGAGAAGCCGAGAGACCAGAGATGATGGATTAGTGTAGGTAGCTGAGTTGACAGATCAAATTAGCTTTTTTTTGGTTGTGACTATGAGTCAGCATAAAACCTTAAACTACAATATGAACATTTAAAAAACATCATCACAGTAACTGTAGGTAAGCCTGAAGGCTCATGACATCAGGACTCCAGACAGGTGCCTGAAGCACAAACATTTAATGTAAAAGATCTTTTTTTAAATAAATAAATAAATAAAATTTGAGGGCAATCTAGCACTAACAGTACTCTAGTCTCTCATTTTGTAGCATGAATAGTATATATTTATATTGAATTTGATAATTCTGGCAATAATCTGTTAAAAATATAGCTGCAACACAAGATTTTTGTTTTGATTTCCAGGTGACAGTGTAATTAATTCAAAAACTGCAAATAAGCTTAGAATGATGCCAATATCTATCAATGTAACTGTTACTTATTTCTTATTATTTAAATGTATTTATGGTAGTAAATGGAAGAGATTACAGCTCCATACCTAGACAATGTCATCTGATGCCTTCCTGTGGTTCTTTCGGTGCCTAACACTTCTGTGAACATCATCAATGTATCACACACGTCCAGTTGTTGCTCTTACCTCTGGACATCTGAGTTAGGGAAGAAATATTTTCAAATAGTTAGAGTAGATATCTCTACAAGGACAGGATAATGGATTTTGATCCTGACCCCATCATCAACTAACAGTTTCATTTTGGACGTAGCAATTCCTTATTTTTTTTACTGGTAAAAATATGGATGTTACAGAATTTTGGAAAACACTTAGATATATTTGGATAAACGAGATATTTAATGTGAAAAAGCTTCTGAATATAACGTTTTCTTTTCCAAGAAGTGTATTTTGAATCAAACATAAATTTTGCATGGTTTAGAAAGGAAATATAACAGAAAAACTATTACATATCTATCCAAAGAGATTAAAAAGAAGAAATAGTAAAAACCAAGTTATGGAATTTAGTTCAGTTTCATACTTTATTGGATAATCCTAGTAATTTTCCAGTGAGGTTGGACAACCTTTCAAGGATTTTAATTATATGCGTGTTTCAATTAGATGTTTTATATCAGTAGCTTATTACTTGTGTCTTTTCAGTGCAATTCCCAGTGGAAAATTCTTGTTTAGTACGAAATGTAGGCTTAAGAAAAAAAGTGACTAATTCTGGTTCATTAACTGTAGTACAGATAGAGACTATATACATAGCTCCTAAAATGAAAGGTACAATAGTATCTTAGCATAACATAACTAAAAGCAGATATTATCCTAGGGGAAAAATAATAATAATAATAATAATAATAAGTGTAATAGTGTAGCCTGAAAGTACAAGAGAATGAATTTCATCTTTATAAATAAATTGTCAGTTGATAAGGTGTAAATAGGAACAAATTTGTGGAATAGGAGTCAAGGATGACTCATAATCTTGAAAGAAACCTCTGCTCTATAGTTTTCACTGTAGTTTGTAGAGATAGCAATGGAGTGCAAAACACTTCTACACTTCCTTCCCTCATTAAGCTTTAAATATAATTGTCCACATATTTGTATGTATATATTTTTATAAAAGTATTTATTTTTCATCACATTCAAATCATTGCAATAACAGCATGTCTGCCATATAGATAAAGCCAATGGAACTTTGCAAAATTACCCATTTTTAAAAAAAGAAAAAACAGATATATATACAAAATGCATTTAGGTAAAATTCCAAATAAAAATTTAGAAATAAAGTATAATTACTCAAAAAGAAGCATTAATGTGATCCAGTCTTCAATAAAATGATCAGATTCATTGCTACACTATTGCAGGTATTTCCTCAAGGCTGATTTAGAAAGTTTCCAAATGTTCAGAATATATTGGTGCTACTATGAGATATTTGTGTGTCTCTGCATTATATAGGGATTTCTTATCTCCAATTTTTAGTTACTAAGGTGTGTTTTTAAAGCATTCATTGCACCAACAGACATATTTTGTAATTTCAAGTTTCCTTTTGGTCACTGATAATGATAGGTACTTCCATTGCACAATTCTTACATTGTTTTTTTTCACTTACATTAAAATAAGACAAATTGCATTCTGTAAGTGCTTGTTTTATTCCACTGTCCATAAAGGAGTCTGATTAGTTTATGTAGATGTCTGCTCTGTAAATACCTGGTGTGAGGTGGGATGAACCATGAACCAGACCATTACTGATGAGGCAATGCAATGATCAGTTTCTAACTACTTTTCTTGATCCACTTCTTAGCCTCCAGTTAGCTGACACTGTCAGTACTGTCCTGCAGGTTGTGACAGAAATTGCTGCTTCCTGAAGAACCTCTTTGCATCTTTTTCAATATTATTCTGTTAATTTGACAGTTCTGGACTTTTCTGCTTGGGGTAAAGTAAGTGTTTAAGTGAACTGGAAATGGCTGAAAGCTGAAAAGGATTAATTTCAATCTTCTTTCTGTAACCAGTGAATCACTTGTCTCTGTCTTTTCACCATTCCTTTGCTGAAATTAAAAGAGGACAACTAAGCAACTTCATGCAGTTAAAGACAGGTTATTGTTTCTAGTTTCGGCCATATATTGGAATGCAGTGGCTTAGCACTGTGGAAAGCAGGACATAGAAAAGTATATTAAAAATGTAGAAAACTAAGACAATAATAAAGAACTCTGACTTTTTGACTGTTTTGGTCCTTGCACTATTTAGGAAGGGGTGGACAATCATTTGGACTGCAGTTTTTTTCCAGAGATTTTCCTTAAGATGGGTTCGGTATACATGGGCAATTCATTTTATCCACCTGGTTAGAACATGTGTCTGAGTTTTGGTTTTGTTTTACAAGCTGAATTCAATCTGTGTGATAAATCTGCTGGGGGCATGATTACTGAAATGGCTCAGAACAAAGAGAACAAGCACTGAAGTAACATAGTTAATACAACTAGTTGATACCCCATCTTTTGGTCTTTTACAGCATGCACAGCAAGTTGGACCTGCAAAGCATGTCAGAGTTCATTATTAACTAATAATTAACTCATCTGGCAATGTTCTGGTACCTTTGGAAACACTTAGTTCTGCTTGAGTGTGCATGCATTATTTAAATATACACTATAACATTCCTATCAATGAATGAAAATGGTGAGAAATTTTTTCATATTAATTGACTGAAACTGGATTGAAACTGAAAACTGAAGTATTATCTGAAAATGGAGAACATTTACTCATGACACAGAAATGCAGTAGATAACGCCCTGTTTGGCTTTCTCCTCACATATCTTGAAAAATACCACAGTTGTACTGCATTACCCATGATCCCATAGCCACCCTTGCCAAGCAAACATTGTAAATTATTAGTTTGGGTTTTCATATTTTTTTGGAGGGGATGGGGAGCCTAGCCTATACATCACATACTTTGTTGAAGTCAAAAATTAAGATTCTTATTGCAAAGAATTTACACATATCAACACAGAACATGTTTTTCCTTTAGAATCAAAGTACTAGTGAAATCTTCATATAGCTTGAAAGGCTTTGAGGAATAGCCTTTCCTCAAAAGTATAGCTTGAAAGGCTTTGAAGAAGGTACACCTAGTTAAATGTACATTATCAGGCCTGGGGTGCACAGCTGATCACACTAGATGATGATCTAATATCCTTTTCTGGCATAAAAGTCTATGAAACTATGAATTAATAATGCATCTATAATAGTCAAGGCAAAAATAAATAAACAGTCAAAAGACAGAGTACATGATGATTAAATCATTAATATAATGCTAACAAAATTCTAAACAGAGAGGATGTTACTCACAGCCCAGCCTACCATTGCTGAAAATGTCTCCTTTATTGTACATGATGCTACATGCATTAACTAGAAGATCAACAGATATGGTTTCTGCAGAATTAAATAAGAGCAAAATCTTATCAATAGTGGAATTTTCTTCTCCTCAAGACACTTCCATGTCTTTCTTTCCTTTTAAGATGCAATCTGAAGAGATTTCCTCTTTCTAATCAGTAGTCAGAAAATTCACCCAGAAGTTTTACATGTAAAGGAGGAAGGATGATTTTATAACCACTATGTTTGGGATGCTAGCTTGGTGGAAGATCCAAGGATGATCAGAGGGCTGGAACACTTCTCCTATGAAGACAGGCTGAGAGAGTTGGAGTTGTTCGACATGGAGAAGAGAAGGCTCCGGGGAGACATTATAGGGTCTTCCAGTACCTCAAGGTGATCTACAAGAAAGCTGGAGAGGGATTCTTTATCAGGGAGTGTAGTGATAAGACAAAGAGTAAGCCTATAAACTAAAGGAAGGGAGATTTAGATTAGATATTCTGAAGAAAATATTTACTTGGGGGTGGTGAGACACAGGAACAGGTTGCCCAGAGAAGCTGTGGATGCCCCATCCCTGGAAGTGTTTAAGGCCAGGTTGGATGGGGCTTTGACCAACTTGATCTAGTGGAAGGTGTCCCTGCCCATGGCAGGAGCATTGGAATTAGATGATCTTCAAGGTCCCTTCCAACCCAGATCAGATCAATGGATCAGATACTAACTTCAGCACTGATACTAAAATCTGATACTAAAATATATTTAAAATTCTATTTTTCACTAAACTTGCAAAAAATATTTGCCTTTGAGTAAAAATCTTTGAGGAATATTACTAAGTTCTCTCTATTGGTAGAAGACAATAAAAGTTACGTGGAAATAAAAAAAAAAATACAAATGTCTTAGAATAGGACATTAAAAGAATGAAAGAGTTGGAAAGAGAAGATGTGGGAGAAATGGAAGAAAGGATGAGGCAGAAAGCATAATGATGAGGGGAAAAGATGTCTGAATCTTTTGTTGTTTCTATAGGGTGAAACATATTTGTTCTATATCTGTTATGTTATAGTTTAATTATATTTCATGATGATGGGCAACAGTAAGACGGTACTCTGTTTGCCTGAAAACAGGATATTATTTTAAGTGCATTTTTATTTTCCACTCATTATTCACAATAAATTTGATGTATGGTTACTGCACTGATCTTATAATAAACTTTGCTAGTTTATAACCAAACAAGGCATCAAGTAAGAAACAGATTCATTAAGATTTCGTAGACTTTCACAGTCATTCATGTTTTACAGACTTTTTTTTTTTTTCAGATTTTTTTTTTCCAGGGAGATAAGGGAATGGAGGTTTGTTGTTGAAGTGTATGCACAAAAATATTATTCGTGGCACAAGAGAAATAGGCCAGCTGTTCATTTTCATCAGGGACACAGTGTAAGCTTTTTGGTTTACTTCCACCACCGGACTTAAAATCAAAGAACAGAATATTCTCTTGATGAATGAAGTCATTTCTTGTAAACATGTTTTTAAGTGTTGCAGTTATTACTGTCTGGTTTTCCTTGGTGGGATATCCCAGGCACTAGGGCATAAGCTGCTCTTCATCCCACCTGAATTTAGAATTCAGTCATCACATATGTTGAGGGTCTGCTTTTTCCCAGAGATAGATAATTCAGGGTCTCTTAGAGTCAGATTATATTAATCATTGAACCCTCAGATGTGTCTTGTTTTACAATCATTGCCCCAGCATGACGGGGATTATTAATTGCTTCACAGTTTTTTACAGTTCTCTCACATTCAGTATGAATTCTTCTACTCAGAAATTTTAGAAATGCTGATTTCTGATCAGCATTGGAAATTCTGAACTCACTGATAGTGAAAAAATGGAGATTTCGTTGATAAATAGGCATATGAAAAAATCAGAAGAACATGCACAGACAATATGATAAATCACAAGTGTGAGAGTTACCACTTAAAGCAAACTTTACAATACACAGTTATGACTAAGAAAACACTAACAAACAAGCAAAAAAAAATCCACAGGAAGGTGCTGAAAACCTGTAAATCTGTCAAAGAATTATGGGGAAGTGACTTGGCCATACTCATTATTTTTATTATTTTTCATTTTACTTTTAAAGAGTCACCAGCTGACTAGAAAAAAGTTAGTCAAAACTCATGAGTTTAACAAAGTGTATTTATAAATAATAATTTCATATTTTATTTGAAGATTATTTTTTGAAAGAGTTTTAATAAACTTGTAAGAGACTATCTGAATAGTGTTATCTCACAGCCTTCTGTCATATGAACCACATAAATTTCTTACAGTTGTTCTTTCTTTCAGAAAGTTGTTCTTTCTTACAGAAGTTCGCATCCTTTTCATAAAGTAGGATTGAATTGTTTCCCTAAGACTAGCTTGACATTAGTTTGAGATCTTGAGTTCCACATCATGGGCTAGGACATATTGTTATTGAAGATCCACCCTCCTCAACTAGTCAGTAAACATTTTTTATTTTGGATTCTCTGCTAATATTCCCCTTGTTGATTTTCTATTTTGCTTGTGTAAGAAGAAAATTAGGAATGCCAAAAAGATCTGACATCTATATCAGGAGACAGGATATGCCTATTATCCAAATAAGGATAGACCAATAAGCCTTAATATACTGCTGTTGTGGAGAAAGGAAACTACTAATCTGAGATGCACCTTAACACTTGTCTAGCCAGCAGAAAAAAGGTGACCACTGAAGTCTAGGTGAGCCTTGGTGTGATTTTTGCTAACCCTATACAAACATCTTTAGTGTTGTGTAGATAAGGATTAACAAATGCCGATTAAACATAAATTTTAGATTGTGGTATATCTACAGACTACCATAACTGTTGAACTAATGTGCTTCTGAACTATCATAAATTGAACATACAAAAAAAAAAAACAAAAAAAAAAACAGTGGGATAATGATGTAGTTATGTCAGCTGCAGAAAAAAGGAGGAAGGAACGCTAATTTCTAATTAGTATAGAGGAACGGAGTCCCCAGAGGGTCATGCCCAGGACAAAGACACAATGACTGAGGACACTGATCAATTATCTCAAGACTGAGAAGCTAACTCAGCAAAAGCAACAGTCAGTCTGCAAAGCTGAAGAGGTAAGGAACAGAATAAAATCGATCAGTCTTTTGACTGGATAAAAGACAACTCAAAAGACTACTAAACTTTTGAATTAAGGAGGATCAGGATTGAAGATATCAGTGGCTGAGAATCAACTGTTGTGGAGTCAAATACCTCCTCCAAGTCACCTTGACGCTCCAGTAAAGTGCTGCTGGTACAGTTCTACCAGGACTCCAAGGACCAAAACAGAGGTTTTGTGAACTTGTGTGAGCTTGGAGAGCTCAGGGACTTTCAACTGAGGGTACTTGTCATAACCATGCCATTGTTCTGCTACTATTTTGGCGATAGTGTGATACTGTGTTCATAGCAGTTATCCATTGTTATTGACATAATCTAGTTATATTATTGTTGTGGTTTAACCCGGCTGGCAGCTAAACACCACACAGCCGTTCGCTCACCCTCCCCCCTCCCTCTCTGGGATGGGGGAGAGAAACGGGAAAGTGAAGCCTGTGAGTTGAGATAAAGACAGTTTATTAAGACAGGAATATAATAATAACAATAATAATAATAGTGATCATGATAATACTATTAATAATAATAATGTGTAAGAAACAAGTGATGCACAATGCAATTGCTCACCACCCGCTGACCGATGCCCAGCCTATTCCCGAGCAGCCGGCCCCCCACCCCGGCCAGCCACCCCTATATATTGTTTAGCATGACGTCAGATGGTATGGAATACCCCTTTGGCCAGTTTGGGTCAGCTGTCCTGGGTCTGTCCCCTCCCAGCTCCTGCTGCACCCCCAGCCTGCTCGCTGGCAGGACAGAGCGAGAAGCCGAAAAGTCCTTGGCCTGGTGTAAACACTGCTCTGCAACAATTAAAACATCAGCATGTTATCAGCGCTCTTCTCATCCTAATCCAAAACATAGCACCCTACCAGCTACTATGAGGAAAAATTAACTCTGTCCTAACTGGAACCAGGACAATTATGATTTGTATGACTATATTTTTTTCTGCTGTTATATTCGTAATTACCTTGTCACCATGATTGCCAATTATTTGTTGTTTTCTCCCACATTTGAATGTTACTGAACTGTAGTTGTATTTGCTAGCTATGCTTAAGTGCTTGGATTTACAAAAGCTTCCAATCAACATAAGCTGTTAAATATCATACACACCTCCTCACATTGTCAGTCGTCAACCTATTTTCTTACTAGATACCTTTGCATGCTGCTGAATATTATCCTGCTGTTTGCCCATTAAATTCCACTTTCTCTCCTCCCGTTTCTTCATGATTCCTTCATTGACTTCTGACCTTCAGTTGTGTCTTTTCATTAGTCCTCAGCTGCTTTAAAATAAAAATCTTAATTTCTGGGCTTTGCATCTAATCTCACTTATTTTCTACCATATTATCCTTTTTATTTTGCATAGACAGTCTCAGGTCTGCAGCAATGATATTTTTTCTTGCTAGACTATAGCCATAAACATTTGTCTAACCTTTCCAGACACCTCTAAATTCCCCTTATTTCTAATTAAGAGATACCTGAACTGCTATTCTGAATTTACCTGGATACCTGGATCCTGTTAACATTTAGAATCACAGAATCATAGAATCATAGAATGGTTTGGGTTAGAAGGGATCTTAGAAATCATTTAATTCCAATCCCCTTGCCATTTATTTTTCAATATGTCTCATTTTGCACCATAGTATGCATTTTCCTTGAAGCTGAGCTTCCTATGCCCTTCTTAATTCCTGTCTAGTCATCTAGTTCCCAAAATATGTCTTTTATCTTGACTGAATTCAAATAGGACAGTTTGCACCCTCATCTTCTGAATTGCCTCTCTGCTGCTGCCTCAGCACATATCTAAACCTGCCACTGGTTGTTCAGGAGATACAATCCTTTTACATCCTCTTACACATAGAGCAGCTGTGATTCATGAATAACTGCTGAGACCTGGCCAGAACATGCTCAGTACATATGGAACATTTAGGGAATGGAGCTGTCAAATTCTGTTTTTTTCAATTGAATATGTGTGAATTACATTTTTTTTAAACATATAATTTGACTAAACAGTGTGTTTCTTCACAAACATAGCAAAGTCCTTATTTTCTGTATTTCCTGACAAATTTCAACTCATCGATGCACAAAAAGCTTTTAAGAACTTTCTAGATTTCTTTAACATGGATAAATACCCAGATATTCACCTTCTGCCTCTTTCAGAGAAATATCTAGCCTATTTGGGCTTGAGTTTTTTGTTTGTTTGTTTTTCTCACAGCATACATAATGCTAGGAGTTGAATGTTCAGGTGACTTCAGTTTAGGTAATTTTGTTTAAGTAATCAGATTGGTAGAAAGTTTGAAGATTGAAAGAAAGATTGGTGTTATTTTTGGAAACATTAGGCAACTATAGGAAATTATACTAATATCTGTAATTGCCATAATTAGTACTTTATTGAAACAATTTAGCTGTTGTGAAAAGAGTTGTGTAGTTCAATAAAATTACATTTAAATAAGTTGCATAATATCTTTATGGCCTCCTATATATATATATATATATTAGCATACAGGAAAATTTGATCTGAATTTCTGCAATATTTCCACATAATATGGTTTGACCACAAGGACTGGTGAAGACAGGATTTTAAATCAGTGTCAGCTACTATATAGAGAACTGTTCTGTTCTCTGTTTAACACCAGAGTGATTTATCTGCTCTGAATATAATATCTGAAGATTGAAACAAAATTATTTGCTTTCCCAGCAACTAGCAGTATTGTGTTTTACCAAATTGACAATTGTGTTGGAAAGACAGAAATTACTTCAGAAATTGTTATCAATGCCTTGACAACTAATGTTCATTAAGAAATCTCAAGACATTTTCAAAGGAAAGGGATATTAATCCCATTTTGCTGGTGAAAATCCAGGTTATTTAAGTCATTTCTATCCATTTGAAACACACCTATACTTCTCTATGGAGAGGTTATTCATCATTTTCCATCTCATCATTTTATTTTATTTTATTTTATTTTATTTTATTTATTTTATTTTATTTTATTTAAGTTTTGTTATAGAGAATAACTACGATGCTGCACCCCAGAGAAAGCTGTGTTTAAGTAGTGATTATTCCCTTCACACAACAATAAAATCTCTATTGAAAGAATATAAGTTAACAGCAAAGAATATAAGGAAAGTGTCATTTGCTTTCATGAAAACTCATAAAATAAAGAACATTCCAGTAAATACAGTAAAATTCTGTAGTGTAAACCCACAGAAAGATAAGAAGATATATTAGTACAAGAATGATAGATAATTTGTGGGATGATATTTTAAGGTAGCTTCTTATTACTTCTTAACCAGTTTCCAAATGTCATTTGCAGACATGAATGAACTGATGCTGGTTGATGCTAGTGATGCAGTAATTAACACTTCACTCTTCCATGATTGTAGTTTGAATATGTATGTTTTTTTATTTTTCTGTTTTAGAAAACAAGAACACTTTAAACTGTAACCAGCCAACCAGGCAAACAAATTACACTTTTGAGGTACATAGTAATGCTATCAAAAACAGTCCATGCATTTTCATGCTAACATTAATACTTGTCCCTTTACTTTTTTGTTGTTATCAGGCTCTAATATCAAAGACCTTCTAAAATATGTATGGTACTGGAGGGAAAGGGAATCATCAGGATCTATTTGTGTCTACACGTGTATTTGCATGGGTACATGAATCAAGTATTCTTGATTCTCAAATATTATTGATAATTTTCATACAGAAATATCTATTCATGCAAATTTATACATCAACATTTCTAACCTTTTCATTTACACTTGACCTAGATTGTAATAGTTTTAATTTGAAAAAGGTAATTTTGTCAGAATATAATTCTACTAAAGCTGCTGTCTTTGCAAGACTGAACTATGTATGCTTTATAATCTTCAATATTTTTCTTAGTAAACTGTTCTATCCATGCTTTTAAAATAATATACATGATTTTAAAATAATATGCCTTTGGAGCACTGATTGTTTTGCTCATTACCTAAATTACTGGCGGACAATTCCATGTGTATGCTGCCATGTATGTACTCGCTAATGGAAATCTTTATTTCATCTGTTCAAAGATAGCAAGAGTGTAAACTTTAGTACTATTTCTAAGCAATTAGCTGAGAATCACTTAGTAAATAACACCTATACAGTAAAATCATGACACATATAAGTATAAACACATGAAAATCAATAATTTCAAAGATTTATTGCTAAGCAGAACTCAGCTGGTTTAATGTGATGGAGGTACACTGACTGAAATTTTAGCAACTCCCAGCTACACATCCGAGCTGTAAACATAAACAGAAGCAGGCACTGAAAACTGTTAGCAACAGAATAAGTGTGCTTGCAGTTCAAGAGCATGCTTCACCAGAAGTGGAAATTTGACTTAATAGCATCTTAATTTTGGTGAAGGGAAGAGAGGAGAGGAGAGTGATTTTGTGGAGAATTTGGACGCTTTGCTCATTTCCTGGATTTTCCCACATATGCTGCTATCTCGCTTTTTGAGTTAGCACACTGAAGGCTCCCAACTGATGTGCATGCTTAATACATGAATTTCCATTAGCATTCTGACATATAGTTAATATTTTTGGTGATTGCCATAAAATGATGGAAATGAAGAAATGGTTTTCAATGTTACCATACAGAAAACATGCTCATCAGTTCTTTCCCTCTTTGACATTTGGTTCTTGCCTCATCCAACACATGACAGAATCAGCTGTTGCTGTGCAGGAGAGTTTTGTAGGTCTGCTGTTTGATATCTCTTGTATCTCCATATATGCATTTTGTAGATAAACTGTACTATTAACAGAGCAGGGACAGTCACTGTAAAACATTCTCCTAGTTACAGACTAAAATTATGTGGAACATGATGACAGAGATATTAATCTCCATTAAATATTTGACTGATCAACAAACTTATGCAATGGAAGGTTAAGAGGATATTGGTATGGTGGGTAAAGCTTGGCTGGATGCCAGATGCCCAGCCACCACTCTCTTACTCCCTCTTTTTAACAGGACAGGGAGAGAAAAGATGAAAAAGCATACAGGTTCAGATAAAGACAGGGGGATATATAAACTACCATCATGGACAAAACAGACTTGATTTGGAGAAATGTTAATTTAATTTCTTGTCAAGTAAAAGTGGGTCTCCCACAGAAGCTGCAGTTCCTGCCAGATAACCTGCTCCTGTGAAGGCTCTCCATGGGCTACAGCTTCTTTCAGGGCGTATGCATCTGCTGCAGCATGGAGTCCTCCATGGGCTGCAGTACAGATATCAGCTCCAATATGTTCCTCCACAAGCTGCAGGTGGACAACATGCTTCACTGGGGTCCTCCCCATGGTCTTTAGGGGAGTCTCTGCTCCAGCACGTGCAGCATCTCCTCACATTCCTTCTTCACTTACCTTGGTGTCTGCAGAGTTGTTTTTCTCACATTTTTCTCACGCCTCAATCTTGAAACTGCCGTATAGCAGTTTTTACCTGTTCTTAAATATGTTACCACAGAGGTGTCACCAGCATTGATGTGCTCATCTTTGGCCAATGGTGGGACTGTTTTGTAATCAGCAGGAACTGGCTCTACCTGACACAGGACAGCCACTGTTCTCTTCTCACAAAGGTCACTCCTCCACAACCAAAACTTGCCATGTAAACCCAATACAATAGCAAGGATGATATGCTGATGAAATTCAGAAAATAATGTAGGAAGTGATCACAGCTATGATTTAAAAAAAAAAAAAAAAAAAAAAAAAAAAGTTCAACACTAAAACCACCAGAGAGTGGCTTTTGCTTTGGAAAAGTAGTTGTATCAGTTGAGTGTGTCAACTGCTTATGTAAACAGCCTTCCTTAAGATAATACAGAAAATATTATCTTCCCCAGCCAGATGGACCTGTATTGGGAAATATATATTTGGCTCATATAGAAAGCAAAGGACCAACAAAAGGAACTCTGAAAACAGCAACAGGCTTGAACTGTCTTTAACCTAGGTAATCCTTCTTGGTGACTGAGGATATCCAGCACTGTGACAATGAACTTACAGAGACCACTAATGGGAATCCTGTTTGTATTTTGATCCAGCACTACATTGCAAATGCTGTAGTGTTTGTTCAGATTTCATTAAATTGTTGTATTACTCTGCAAAATCCAAATCACATATAGCATCAAATATCCACAAATAAGTATACTTGATACTAAAATTTCCTTGTGTGTGAATATCTAAAGAACCTGGCCAGAGAGTTCTGGATTCTGGCAAATTGTTAAAATTTATAAATATAAAATATGAATATAAAAACGAGTCCATATAAAATAAATAAATAAATCTAAAAGATTAAACTTTCTCTCTAACAATGATGACATAAAGTAGCTCAAACAAAATGATTGTATTTTGACTTTTTGGAAGGTGGAAAAAGGGGAAAATGGGGAAAATAGAATGGTTGTAATTCTACATCTACTGCAGTTTGTCCACTGTAATAAAACATTATCTGACACTTTGAAGTTGGATTTTTTTTTAAGTTTAGGGGGTGACCAATTCTATTTATGTACAAATACAATTTGAACATCCCACAGAGTGTTACTGTTATGGTGATCCACATCTTCAGCTTTCTGGAATGCATTACTCCCATTTCTGCATAAAACACCTCCAGTTTTTCAGAAAACAGAAGAAAATATTTACAGATTTCTTATAGTTTATTTATTATATCTACCAGTGGTAGATCGTATGAAGTGTCCCTTCTAATTTTTGGAAGTACTCGTGTTTGTCTGGGAAAAAAAAAAAAAAAAAAAAAAAAAAAAGGTTACTTCTAGAGTAATATTTTGCTTTTTACTGTGTTTTCTGTTAGTCAGAATTGCAAGTTGGACTGGCAGTTCCTTACCTAAAAAACCAAGATGCTTGTGCTTGAAACCTTGATTTTGGAAGAACATCTTGTACATCATTTAGTGTTTAGCTTTGTTAATCTGTGTCACATTAGATTAAAAGCAAGCACCAAAAAATGAAAAGTGAAATCTCCACTCTGCCAAACAACCAGTATATAGTGTCAGTCACTATTAAAATAACCTATGAGTCTTGGACACATCTGTCCTCATCACAGAACAATTTGATCTGGAGTCTTGTGAGAATGAATCTCTCCTTCATCCAGCTATAGTACCAATTCCATAGATACTTTCTCGGCTGTAAACTGCTGATAGATTAACTGCCTTGCACTTGAAAAATCCTACAGAACAGCTCCCCTGTGGCTCATGGAGTTACCCTATTTGCTTTTCAGGAATTCAAGGGAAAGTCTCTCATTGTATCACTATGATAAGGTACAGGGTGTTGAGGAGAAGTCTGATTAGATTTGACACTTTAATTGAAGAATGATAAATGCCCTTCACCATTTTTTGTAGAAACTCTTCACAGGTGACTGCTTAGATAATAGGTTTATTCCACAACAACCTCAAGAAATACTCTGGAACTCTTTTTAGATACAACTAAGAGAATGCAAAACCTTTTTTTTTTTTTTTCTTATGGCAATGCCTCACTCTGGTGTGAAAAGCATATAACCTTTGACATTATCTCATTATTGATCAGAGAGATGTTCATAATGAAAAACCTATTTATTGGTATGTCAGTAAAGGTTTATAAATTTGGAAATCCAAATTGTATCTACCAGGTAATGGGAATATGATACAGGAAGTTAAAAAAATGAAAAATAATAAAAAAAAATCCCCCCATAATGAAGGGAATGTCCACTGCACATTCCTACTACACCTGTGTTTTACCAGAAAAAGAAGGTAGAACACTTACTTTCTGGATCAAAATGTCTTTGAATCACTATGATATATGTTCCCAAGACTTCTATGTAGTCTCTGCACAGATAATGATAAAATTTCCACAGAATGGCAGATCAGTTCCTGCGTGGCTTTTCCATATATTCTCTTATGTGTCACAGTTACCATTTTCCAATTATACTGCTAATTAGCGTATTCTGAGTTGACTGGAACCAACTGATGTCTAAGAGTTGCCTCAGTCTTACATGATTAAGTGTATCTCTAGGCCAAATGATAAAGTGCAGAAATTTTTGCTTATTACTAGTGGGTCAATGGGTTAAATGAATTGAGTACCAGAATGTTCATGCTATTAACCTAAGCAAGGACTAAATGCATCTATATAGATCTAGTCATGGACAGTTAGTAATATCTGTAGATTCTGACCTAATTCAGCTTGCATTAGGTTCTCACACGAGTGCACACATGAGGAATAAATACGAGGGAATAAAGATATGTGGGCAGTTGAAGGGCTATGATGTTACAGGCACAGAGATGTGCTGGGATGTCTCAGGGGACTAGGGTTTTGCAATGATCCAGGCTCTTTAAGAAAGAACAGAGGGAGATGAGGAGTTGGAGATGCACTTTATGGGAGACAGCAGCCAGAATACATGAAGCTCTAACCAGGGATGGGTGTTGAGACAATTGATTATATGTGTAATATGAGTAAGGACTAAACGGATCCTTATAAGTAAGGACAATATGGTTAAGAGCTAAAGAGCAGATTGGATGGCTAACATGGTAGTGGGTATGCACTATACACCAGCTGATCAGGAAGTACAAGTGGATAAGTTTTCTACAGAAAAACAGAAGTAACCTCATGTTTGCAGGCCTTGGTTCTGATGGGAGACTACATCCACCCCAATATCTGCTGCCATGCCCATGAAATGATGGAGTTCGGATCATGAGAAAAGGGAGAAGTTTAAAAAACAAGATCATAGCCACATTCTTTAGGAGATTTTGTCCTCTTTAAGGATCTACTTGGAGAAGCCCCTTAGGACAAGGTCTTGGAGGGAAGAGAGGCCCAAGGAAGTTATTTGTTATCCAAGGATAACCTCCTCCAAGCTTAAATATAGTTCATTTTGATGAGCAGGGAATAACACAAAAATGCCAGGAGGCCTATGTGAGTGAACAAGTGGAATCTGGCAGAACTCAAACATTAAAAGGTAGTATACTGAAGGTGGAAGCAGTGACAGGTAACTTGGGAGAAATATAGAGACACTGTCTGAGCATGCAGAGGCATGGTTAGGAAAGCTAAAGCCCACCAGTTGAGTCTGGCAAGGGATGTCAAAAGCAACAAGAAGGACTTCTATAAGTACTTAAGTAACAAAAGAAGGATCACGGAGGAAGTGTGGATCCACTATGGAATGGCTCAGGAGTGCTGATGACACAGGACATCGCAAAGAATGAGATTCTGAATGTCTTCTTCATCTCATTCTTCATTAGTAAAACCAGCCTTCAGGAATCCAAGGACCTGGAGATGAGAGGGAAAATCTGGAGCAAGGAATACCTTTAGTGGAAGAGGACCAGGTTGTGGAGTGCTTAAGCAAGCTGTATATGCATAGATCCATGGGACCTAATGGGATGCATGCATGAGTGCTTGGGGAGCTGCCCGACTGTAGGTGGCCTTGCTTAAGGAGGGGGATTGGACAAGTTGACCTTCAAAGGTCTCTTCCAACCTCATTCATTCTGTGATTCTGTAATTAAAAGTTGATTACTTAGGAGATAGAAAGAGATAGGATGGTTGTTGGAATGTGTCTACTTTCCATTCAAACCTACCACTTTCATTCCACAGGATTTAAGAGAAACAGAAAAGCTGGAGAACAGAAATGATATTTTAACATGAATGTTAAATGTATGAATGTTCAGACAATGTAACAAAACCTGATTTTCCCATTGCTGTCTATGGTAAGCATTGCCACAGCAGACAGATGTGGTTCAACACCTAGGAATAAAGATAGATTTACTACAGAGATAAATTATTTTCCTTTAAAGATTTTTCAAGGAAGACACGGAGAGATTAATTTGAGTTCAGGCTACAAGGCTAGTTCCTTTCATTATGGCTTTGCAATTTATTCACTTCATAATTTCACAAGGGTGATGTACATTATTTTCAAAGCCAGTATAGTCTGAGATTTGATTTTGCATGTCTCCAAACCCCTCTCTCTCTTTTTTAACAGTACATTATCTGAAGAATAATAGCAGAAGTAGTAATAATAGTAATAATGTATAGGAGAATCCAGCTGAAAAAGAGTGAAAATAATGATGAAATAATAGAGTGATGTATTTTTTATACTTTGTTCATTGTAAAGAAAACAAGTAACCATAACAGATGGCATGCTTTCCAACACTCTCATAAGCAACTGTCATTTTCAGTTTTCACATTTCACTTGTTTCATTATCCTGCAGTTTATATTATCTCTATCCCATACCCATTTTCTTAAAAGAACTTTGAAAATATATTTTTTTCTTCACTAAGAGCTAAACATTATGACTACAACTATCCTTAGGATTTTTAGTCAGAATGAAGCCCCATGGTGATAGATGATCTACAAAAACAAAGTAGAAGTTTGCACCTGGCACCTCCATATAAGACAACATATAATTCTCCTTCTCCCTCCTTCTCCTTCTCCATGTGTCTCCACCCGACTCCGCCTTTACTGGGGAGATCAGTGATATGCACTACTGAAAAACTGAAATTTTAATGTATTTCAGCTTGGTAGAATACTGTACATCAATGGATACATAATGTCTTTAACTTTAAGGATTTTTCATATCAGACCAATCATCTGTAAAGCTTTCTGGGTATGTATGTTTCAGAATTACATCTTAAAGCAAGATTAAAGTAAGTCATTGCTTGTGCAATGGCAATAACAGTGCAATAAACTATTGTAAAATTAAACTGATAGAAACAGAATGTTAACCTTTGCTTGGATTTCATATGATGAACATAATCTGAATCATGTAGTAGTTGCTTAAATACATCTCTAACTTTCATGAGAAAACTCCACCTTGGTAAGCTTTATAGACCTGCTGTGTGGAGTATGACAAATGTGTGGCAGAACAGAGATAAAACTCTGAGCACTAAGTAGTGCAGGTGAATCCAGGAACAGGCGTTCTAAAATTTCTAGATAACTCTTCGTTTAAAATATGTATGCTCAGAAAAGTTAAATTTAGTTTCAGAAACTTTTGCTTCTTAAAACATACTTTATTTAATGATTTTTACCCAAGTTTTCAGTATCAAGTTTCATTCTATGATGATGTTCTACTGAAATGCCTTGACTGTTTTTAGATCAGTCCAAATGAAGGTGCTTTGTCTGGTTCCAATTCAAGTGTGAAAAAGGTTTCTTCATATTTTTAGGAGTTCTGCCAGCATAACCTCATTACTATGTTTGTGGACTTCCAAGTAATCCCATCTAGGAAGCAAAAAAAATCAAGAAATCACATAAACTTAATTCATCTAAATTAATTTGGGGTTTCTGTATGCTCTGATATCTTTAATACCTTTATTATTTTTTTTTCCAAATGCTCCAGTTAATTTTGCATAATAAACCACAAATTCAAAGTCCATTTTATAGTCCATTTGATTCTCTTTTTGAAAGAGAATAAAAATCTTATTCTTATCACCAAATGATTCTAATTGTAAATTTCAGATATGATTATATTATAAACAGATTTTATAATAAATAAATTATTCAAAATTCATATTCAGTCATAATACAAAACAAATCTCAGGTTAATGATATAATATTAATGTTACCTAAGATCAACCTATAAGACAATAGCCCAATTCCTTAATTAGGTAATTGAGATAAAAAATGAAGTTCAACTAGATAATACTCAAGAAAGAAGAAAAAAGTATTATGCATACACTTTGTTTTATATTTCAAGAGCCTAATGAAGCAAAGTATATATGTGATTATAAATAATTTGATAGGTTTCATTGTATTATTATTTTTTTTTAATCCAATGTTGACCACTTGATCTTAATTACTAGCTCCAGATGTTAGGTACAGTATGTAATATAAATGTTTAGTCTAAAAATATATAACTTTATTTTATTGGTTTATAACTGCTATGGTGAAATGTTTGCAATATTGACCCTTGAATGCCACTGTGAGAAAGTATTTTTTATCATACACATCACTAACTTTACTCTAAATATTATCGAGACTGCTTTTCTACACACATCAAAAGTTTGAGGTAAGCTACATGGTAGCTTATGATCAATTGAATCATAATCTTTTCTTATTTTATTTATTCTTTTCCTGAAATTGTTCTTAATTTATTTTTTCTGATTAATATACATATATATTTTTTTTTCTGTTGTTTGACTCAACAGAGTCAATACTTCAAGAGCAGGCTTGCAAAATTGATATAGAGGATACAATAAATCTACTTTTACTTTCTGTAATGAAAATAATGCCTACAAAATACCTGCAATGAGATAATATTTATGATTTCCACAGTATACTAATGATTTATGAGAATGCAACATATACTTCAAAATTAGATTAATATTTTTAGTAAAATATTAAAAACATTAGATATGAATTCTAGCCATGTGCTTCTTTCCTCTGTGAATTATTTTCTGAGAAAACAGTTTAATAAGGCAAATACATAGTAACTTGAAACATCTTTAAAATTAATTAAGTAAACCTAATGTTGCTCTTAACTAGTAAGACAACTATTTATTTACCTTTTCTTAAAAGAAGTAACAAATGTAAAATATCTTTGTAGGTATTGTAACCCAGAACAGACACTACTTAGATCTGGAATTTTTCCTTTCTAAGGAAAAATGTAATTCTGAAATAGTAAAGAAAATAATAAAGAAAACCTTGACTTTTTTTTTTTTTTTTCAGACATCTCCCATTGCTTTTTGTTTATTTGTTTGTTTGTTTTAATCACTGAAGTGTAGGATACTGTCTCTATCTCCTCTGTCCTGTAAAGGACCTTCTCTAACCTTGTAAATCCCATAGAGTCTGAAGGGTTACCCGATACTTACTTGAAGGTCTTCTACATCTGCTCTGACTTTGTTTCTAAGACTCTCCTGTCTGAATAGTAGGTCAATACCTTTAATAGTTTTACCCATAATTGTCATAATCTAAATTCTAGCAAAAATTGATCAGCTACATGTGTTCAAGTGATTCCACCATAGACTTCTGGAAAGAGAAAGAAGATGAAGGCAAAGGGAGATAGAGTTGATAGAGTCCTACTTTTTGTGTTCCTCAAGTAATATAATCTTATGGGTTAAACATTTTTCTCCTGAAATCAGTTCATTAAACCAGTAATTCTTGCATATAGTACGCCTTGCCTTAATACACCTTTTTCAGCACAATTCTTTCTTTTTTTCTGCAATGTGTTAAAAAAAGTAGATGAAAACAAAATAATATACAATAACAAAAATAATATACAGAATGATTCCTAAAGTTTTCTGACAATAGATAACCAACAATCTTCTAAACAGATGTGTCCAGTCATGTGAAATGCTTTAGAATAACAGAAACACCTCTATAAGGCTAACAGATACAATCTAAGTTGTATCAGTACTCTCAGCTTCGGCTGGAGCTCTAGGGTGACTAAATTAGTTTTTTTATTTTAGATGAATGATCTATCTGGTATAAACCAGAGTATGTGTTACTAAAATGGTGCATATGACTTCACGACAAGAAGAATTTGATAATAAATTTTAAACTGGTGAGGCTTGTTTAGTTAGTTTGATGGGATATAAATTTTACAATTTCTTGGTGAAATAATTCTATCAGTTCCATAATTATGATTTTAATATCAAGATCTGTCTTGACCTCTGTGGAACACAATTTAACAAAATAATGTTTAGATTGTGGTAATTAATGCTTGCAGCCACAAATATAATTTCATATTAAATATGGAATAAAATTGGACTTTTTGCTCTACAGCATCATTACATCCTTGTTGTGGCAAATTCAGTGCTTTGAATCCATTAACTTTTCATTGTGTGTTGTTATCATCCACTGCTAAAGATTAGCTACTGACACATTTATCAAAGGATGATAAATGAGCTGTCCTTTCAGTTGTCTGATTATCTGACCTTTATTCAGTTAAAAGCACAAGGGGCTGACAGTGTTAAGTGCTTGCCAGTTCAGAATGAAATTGAACCCAGGAAATGAATGTTTGGTATTGTCTTCAATAATACAATTTTACTCCTTCAATTTCTGTTTAAATTAAAGAAAACAAAATTTATTTAAATGTAGGAAACCCCTAATTCCACCCAAGCTTATTTTAAAATTTTAATTATCTCATGAAGAATCCTTAATCCTAAAAATTTCCTTAGAGAGACAACAGTTTTATCATTATCCACTGGACTGTAGTCAGCCAAAAAGCACGTAGGGTTGCAGATTCCTTTCAAATGTGTTGAATTCTATCTATTTCTATGACATACACACTGCTTCTACGAGCTAGATGACTACAATTCTATAAATCTCAAGGGTCAAGTCTTGAATAAATTCACCAACTTCAGATAAATGAATATACATGGTTTTGTACCAGAGTCTTTTACAGTGACGTTGCATGGCAGGAGCTAAACTTTTAGCTATCAGTATGTATTTAAAGTTGGTTATCTAGACATTTCTATTAGCTAATATCTTGAAATAATATTTTCCTCTTCTGTGATAGGAAGTGATTCTCAGTGCATGTATGCATCCCTACATTAAAACAAGTTAAAGCTTAGAGGTGGGGCTGAGCATAGGATTAAATCTTCTAAATGTAGCTCTACCTATGTCCAAGCCACCACCACAAGTAAATGCATTCCACTGGTGTAGACAGAGACTCAATGCACTTTAAAGTCAACACCTATTGCACGTCCATTTTAATAGTTTTGTAGACTCTGTTGTCTAGATTTCTACTGACTATAAACAGAAATTTTGACCTCTAATATGGCTCTACTTATATCTAAACACCTGAATCTAGGTGTCTTATCACATTAAATCATAGCCCTGGATATTGAATTGCTCAGGCAGAGGCATTTAGCTTTTTTATGATATGTACCTAGATACTCTCCCAGCTCTTTAAAAATGTATGTATTGTCTGTAAGGTTTTAAATATGCCATCATATATGCCATCTCTACAGATATTTCAGATACTGTATGGAATCTTGAAGAACACCAGAAACTAATGCTAGAGTAAATGAATCACATCTTTTGACTGTTTCAGGTGGTTAAATTTAAGTAAAATTAAACCTATTTTCATTCTCAAATTAATGATTTTGTAAGCGGAATTGATTTGCAAGCATGAGACAGTATGTTTTCAGTAAGATTTGAGGGAAAACAACCTTTCCACTGTGTTTATGATCAGAATCTTTTTATAGGACTTGATGTAAACAAACCAATTTTCATTTAGAAGATACCTGTTTTCACCTAAAATTCTACTCCTTAACATTTTATATCTCCCAAAGCCAAACAGTTTTCTGTTTTTTTGTTTGTTTGTTTGTTTGTGTGTGGTTTTTTTTTTTTTTTCCCCCTCAGTAAATAGTACATAATGACTCCAGAGGGAGGCTGGTGTTGGGAACAATAACAGCAATCTTTATCTTAATTATTTCTTTCTATCACAGTAATATCCAAACCAGCTTCTTCTCCTCTAATCTAATCAAACTCACCTCATCTACTTCATTTTATGCATGAATGTAGGATCAAATATTTTTCATCTTTTTCTGAAAGACAAGCCACATTCTTTGTCTTTGAAACCTCTTCTAAGTTGACCTTCATGGTCTTATGAGGATGCTGGTTTCTTTGTTAGTTTGTTTATTTATTTTTTTGTTATTGATAAGAGGTATTCCCCAAATTAACTGCAAAATCTCCAACAGCTGGGAGTATGCAAAAACAAGTCCATAGCCTTTGCTGTCTGAACAACTTGCTTTCCTGTATTTATCTTGATAACGCTTTTGTCTAGTATTAACTGTTTTCAGACTATACTGCATTTTTTTAATTTATTTTATTTTAAGGTAGTTATTTTGCCACAGCCAGAGTTACGTATAGCTAACTGTAAGACTAAGTGTCTCACTTATCTGTGCTTGCAAGTAAAGGTTTTGAAAATCTAACTGCAATGGGAATGAAATGTGTATTATCCCTACAGACATGCTGCTCTGAGGTACCCAGGAGTAAGTAATTTTTTGTTCCACCTACCTCCATCTGATTTGGAGATTGCTTACATTTATGCTAGCATGAACTGAGTACTCAAATGCACAGGAAGTTGTGTGCTCTGGATCTCCACCTGAGACTGCTCTTGTACGCTTTCTGTATGGAACATGGGCCAGTCCGACCATGGGGAGTGCACCTGAAGGGGTAACATAGTGTCAGTATCACTATATTGTCCAGCTCCTGAACAACATCTCTGTACAGCAGATGGAAAAGACTGAAAATAATCAAGTGTTATCCACAAATAAACATATTTTAGTCAATGTTCTTCGGAACCATTAAGCGGTGCTTCTAAGCAGTTCAATCATTTGAAATTATTCAAGATTTTTAGATTCACTAAAATAAAATACTATGGTATGGTATGTTCCTTTATCATTCCATTTACTACTGGGTAAAATAATGTTTTTTCTACACAAATACAAAGCAACAGTAAAGACAGGACCTGTAGTACTATTTTATACATAATTAAAACTAGAGAGGGAGTTTAAGCAATTCAAACATAATTGCCTGGGCTGGAGCTTGACCAGAATGAAGAATTTTGCTCTAACTGAAATGTCCTTTGAATCTCTAAAGATCACATTTTCTCATGTATTTCGTTTTACACCTTACTAGACAGATGGTATCATCAATACAGCGCTATCCATATAATCAGTTTAATATTTGGTCAACAGAGAGGTTTGTGCCCAGGCCTAACCTCATTTTAATGTTGTACACACTAAATAAAAATTGTAGTTATACTTTAACATAGTTTGTATAATATCATCATTTTTCAATTCTTATAATTTTTGTACTAGTGTTTGTAGTCATTAACACACTTCAACTCCCTGCCTAAGAGGTCTGGTGAGACAAAAGAGCTCTGTACAGTTCCTCCATCAAGTTTAATTTAAAATGCTATTGTGGAAACTGATAGAAACTATTCTTGCTAATCCCTGTGGCTAGTTAAAGTAGAATATCTTTGTATTAAGATATTGACTTTATTTGAGAGTAAGAAAAAACAATCACTTTTAATTAGGATAGATAACAAATTAACTCTAGCTTTCTCCACATTTGCATGGGACCTTTGGATATAACTTAGCTCATTAGACTGATGCAAGTGGTCTACTGGAGGTAATTAACGGAGATTTGTTCAATAAAGTGTGACCTCAAATTTTGTCATTTAAGACTTCAGACTCCTCTGGAGAAACAGAAGTAAAACCTGTAAACAAGACTGCGCATATAGAAACAAAGCACAACAGTAGCAATGTGGTGCAGGAAGATAGTAAGCCACTAACAGCCTATCTGATAGCATAAAATACAATCAATTCTGACCCAAGCAGGTAGGCAGATAAGATATTTACCTTTAAAATGGTAGAAATTAGGAGGGAAAAAAAAAAAAAGTCATCCAAAATAAACCTTTTTCTCCTTTCAAAGCATGTTCTTATTAAGCACCTAAGATGCATTCCTGAATTAAAATTCATGTGACCTTTGGTAAGTATTAGAGAGAATAAAGAAAATAAAACTACAAAAATAAAGAAGACTACAGCAATCAGTAGAACTCACAGAAAAGTTCGAAAGGGACAGCTATTATTGATGGAAAGTCTAAGACATCAAGGACAGTAAATATCATATGGGAACTACCTTAACAGATAGTCATTGAGCAACAGGGAAAATAAATGCAGTTCAGGATTTGCCTTATTAGTACAGTTACTGATATAACAGGCAGCAGCATTAAAATACCACTTCTCATTGCTAATTGTGGAAGTACTAGATATTCTTTCAGTTTATAAAAAGAGCTGTGAGAGAACTATTAAGCCTAACTTAATAGAACTTAAGAGAACTATTAAGATAACGATTCACTGAATAAACCAGGAACTAAACAAGCCAGTATATTTACTTTAGAAAATATGAAGAGAAAGCAATACCAAATCTTGCATTAGTTGGTATGCCATCGTATACATAAATTACAGAGTGTGGAATGACAGTGGCAAGAGTAGAAGGAAATACCTTCTGGCTTGAACAGTTGTTATATGAATACAATATTCGAGCATGTTTGGAGAACTTGCTAGTTAAATGTAACATCTAAGGTCTGCTAAAGGTAATCAAGCCAGATGGGCCAAGTCACATCGGGATGTGGTCAACATCATAAATGATGATGTCATATTCCCAATTGAGAAGGATAAAATAGCAATTTGGAATTGGATGATAGGTGTTAAGATTCAGTAGGTCCTAAATGGAATTCAGTTTTTTAACCTAAAACTTATAGTATTAAACCTACCACACAACCATGAGGTTCAGGAGTACTTCAAAACTTTTAACACAGATGTGTGCCTTGGTTTTATCTCAGCTCGAAAATGGGATGAGAAACAGAGGCTCACATTAGTTGCCATTGTTCTCATAGAATCATAGAACAGCCCAGGTTGGAAGGGACCCCAAAAGTTCATCTAATCCACCCTTTTGTAGAAAAGGGTGCCTAGATGACGTTATCTAGCACTCTGTCCGGTCACAACTTGAAAACCTCCAGTGATAAAGTTTAAATAAATATATATGTATGAAGTATAATATTACCAACTTAACAGACAAAATATATATATACAGTATTATGCAAAATGTGTAAATTCTTAATTTTTAAATGAAACTATGTGAGGTACCAAGGATAATGCAAAACCTTATCTTGTTTTCAGTGTAATTACTCCATTTTATATACAAATAGGGATTTCAGCCTGAGTGCATGTCTGGTATGAAAGGAAAGACATCTCAAGGCAGAATTTTAGTTTAGCATTGATAGAATTTTAGTTCATCTCTAACATGAAGTGTAGTAATGTGAGGAGCATATTTGCAGGCATACTAGATCTGACTTTAGCCTAACCCTGTTATCTTGTGGTTTCTTGAATTATCCTTGTTTTCTCTGCTGTTGCTAGACTGTCAGTGTTTCAGAAGATTTTCAACTTTGATCATTTCCATCAGCATGCTACCAGTGGCACCTGCTCCTGGCCTTTGGCCTAACTTATGTTCTGTTACATTTGTAAAAGGTATTACAAAGGTACAGCTTAATAATGATCCATAAAACTGTATTATTTTTATACCTTCTTTGTATATTTATACCTACCTTCTATATATTTATACCTACCTTCTTTATATATATATATATATATATATATATATTTGGTTAGGACTAGTCTTTTCTGTCAAGCTACAATCCCTTGCAGAGTGGGACAATGCAGCTACTAGGCAGTAGCCCAGTAAAAATGATTTTGCCATTTTTCATAAAAGTTTCTGTGCTACAGACCTGAGAGCATGGGTCTCAAATCTGGTCTGGGCTCCCCTTAGATGCAGCTGGGATGACACTGGCTTCAGCACCTGCCTTGGGACCAAATGTCTATTGCCTCCCTTGCCTGACCCTGAGCTCAGCATTGCCAGATTTGGGTTCTTGCTCAGCAGTAACCCTCACATATATTATGAATAGAGAATATGGGTACGTGCTTTGAGTTCTCCAGGGTTACGCTGAATACACCTGTGCAGTGCATATGTGTTATGATCTAGGATGGAAGGCAAGAAGGCTTGATTGAAGAGCAGATTAAACCAGATAGACACAGGAATGACAGGGACAGAAGGAAGTAGATCCCCTTGCTGATAAGATAAGAAATGTGCACTATTGTTTGGCGATGATCCTGCTCAGGGACCAATTTTGATTAACAGAAATGGTGCTGGTGGATGAATCAAACATTGGGTTAAGATGTCTTATGCCAGTGTTCCTATGATTGGTTCTGAGGCAAATTTGTATAAGGAATCAGCTCATATCCCATCTTTGAAGGCCCCTTGTAGATCTGCTTATAATTGTAGGACTCTCTCCAATCCATTGGCCATTAAATCATTTTGTATTTAAGTACATGTATGTTTAATTGTCTCAAGGGATCCAATAAAAATTCCCCAAGACCCTGCAGAAATACAAATCAAATTAAATTTTAGTAAAGTACAAGGGTTTGAAATACACTCAAAAAAAAAAAAAAAAAAGAGAGAGAAAGAATAAAAACAAAACAAACTAAAAGAAAACCCAGCTGGCCTTTCAAAATTACTCATCAGTCTTTTTGGTAGCTTTATTTGAATAGATTATGATTGCTTGTCCAGAGCTGAATTATTCTCTCCCTTGCTTATACTGTGGTTAGTGTGATCATGAAAAAAAAAAAAAAAAAAAAAAAAAAAAAGGAGAGAGAGTGAAAAGAAACATGGATAATGATATCTGCACTTCTATTTAAACAAATTTACATTGTTTAAGAGCAGATGGCTATATTAACACTTAGTGAGAAAAATTGTCTTTTAGAATTCATTTTGAATTCTGTCAGTAATCCTGAAGTGTAACATTCACAGCCATTGCTGCTTTTGCAGCACATTAAGCTTTTATGAAAGTAAAAGTTAATTACATATGATGACTAAACTCCAGGGATCATAATTAGCTGAACTGAATGGCTGCACATCAGTAATTAAATGTCATTCCACTTCATCGTCCTGAGCCCTAAGCCCAACCCTTGAAATGTCACAGGTATTGGAATCTGCTGTATCCATAGGACCATTTCTTCAGAAAATATGAATGTGGAACACTATACAAAATATATTAAGTGTAAACAATAATTAGATGTTAGTTACAGAAGTTATGCATTAACCAGATTAACCTTTTTCAGAGATTGTCTGTAGAAAAGAGATTGTACTTCGGACAGATCTTTTTTTCTTTGACTTTAATGTAGGATTTGGGGTGGTGGTTTGTCTGTTGTTTTTGTGTGTGTGTGTGTGTGTGTGTTTTGTTAGTTAGTTTTTGGCTTTGTTTTTTTTTTTTTTTTGGTTGGCTGTTTTTTGTTTGTTGTTTTGTTTTATTTATTTATTTATTTTTTTCTTCCAGGCAAGGTGTGTGACTTCTCCACACATTATTTAGATTGTTGAATTTGCAAAAATAAATGACCACATCAATCTCTGGATATTGTTTGCTTTGACTGATAGAGTATCAGAGGGAAGATTTCATTCAAAGAAATACCATTTATCTTGAACAGAACAGAGCACAACCACATAAGATGTTCTTGATTTGCATTGTTGTGCAAAATTTGACAGTTTTATAGGATACGGGAGGTAAAACTGTTTCTCTGTAATTTGACGATGCTGGCAGTCCAGTTCTGTTATTTAAAAAAAGCCTCTTTCCATATCCTGCTCCCCAAAACTGTGGATAACCAAAAACTGTGGATTTTAAAACAACTGAATCTTGCAAGGAGATAAGAATATTTAACATTAATTTTCCACTTCTCTACTTTGAAGACTATAAAGGGTATTTTAAAGGAATTTTAATAGTATTTTAAGGAAGGCATCTGTAAATTAAATCAGGAGCTCTAAATGTCCTTTTTGAGGTAATTCTATTGACTATCAATTGAAACATTTTACACTCTTTATTGGACCTAATTTCAGGACATAAATTGATAACCCAGGGATCTTTTTTTACTCTACAAATCAGAATGCAGTTGGCAAAATTATTTTTATCTGTTTTCAGCTTAAATTCATTTCATGACTTAGTCATTTGACTAAGTCTTAAAAAATGTAAGTCACTAAAATCTTTTAAATACTATTCAGTATGTTCAGTGCATAGAATATAATCTGTAATTGCTTTTATGTAGTACAATTTGTTTTTGCTTGGCTGGATTAAGCATCCTACTACCATATGTCACCATTTCTTCTCATCCATCCACCACCTGAGACAATACTGGCCATTGCCAGTATCACAGGAATTCAGGTCCAGCACAAACAGATGGTCAAATTGTAGAAAAGCCAAATTTGTAGGACCTGTCAATGAAGGTTTTTGTTTAGTTTATTGAAATATGTTGACATTCAAAGATCTCAAAAAAATCAGTAGGAGTCTTAAACAAATGAAAATCCTGACACAGAAATCTTATGTAAAATTAAAACAGGTATATTTACACTATATCTCTGTCTAAATTGTGTTGAAAAAATGTACACAAAATTTCATTATGCATGTGCTTGTAACAACTTCATTTCTTTCCAAGATGGCAAATATCAATTTTGTTATCTCAATAAAAAATAAGACTCAGATACGTGTAAAATTATTATTGCTTATTAGATCACCATTTATCCATTCTAATACCTGTCTGTAGTTTCTTGGTGTGCTGTACATGTAAAATAATAAACAGATGTTAATATCAAATAACCTAGGTTTACAGGTAAACAAAGTCATGTTATTTTCTGTTGCCACAGTCTGAAGAGTGCACATAGAGCAGATGACTTGCTACCAAATAACCTGTTAATTCACAGTAATATATTTGCTGATTTTTGTCCTGTTCTATATGTTAGAAAATGCAATATATTTATGTATATATTAACTAAATAAATATTCATAGCAATGTGGATAACTAATTGTGTACTTTCAAGATATGGAAAATCAAATTTAAAACAGTCATAGGTTTGGCCAGGCTCCAGATTCTGTCTGGTTTCCAGTGAACTCTACTGTCAAGGCTGTTGAAGATATTACTACCATAAGGATGTGACATAGACTGAGTTGTTTGTCAGTTATAACTAAGTCTCAGAGGTGGGGTACTTGTACCAATACAAAAAAAAGAGGTGCAGTTCACTTTCATGATAACAATGAGATAGTTATGTCACCAGTGCAGAATACCAGAAAGAGGCATCTCTGCATTTAGCTTGTTTTGTTGCTGTCCTGTAGACATTTTAAAGATTATTCTGTTTATCCTATCAATCACAGGTGTCTGCAATAGTCTGTGACACTTTTATAAACATGTTCAATTTATGCCTAAACATGGAACCTGCACAGCTCTCAAAGTAGCATTTATCAGTAATTACTCATTTGTGATCTACCTTTATACCTCTGTAGTCTTTGATAGCACCCTGTGACTTTTTCTTTTGAAGTGTCTGCTTGTACTTCTGCTATAGTCTTATAGGCTCCTATTTTTCTTCATTGGTGCAGATATTGCTTCATGGCTATGCTGACATAACTAGTTTTTCATCAGTACCACCCAACCACTCTTCCATTCTTTTTTGCTTTAGAAAAATAGCAATTAAAAAAAAAAAATCCTGAAAGAGATCACAAGGAAAAGGCTAAAAGACAGAAGGGTGGAAGGAATATGTGCTTAGATAACTATATTATTATTATTTAGTACTTTATTACTCATAGTAATATGCTTGGTATTTTTAAAACATTTTTCAAGAAATGACAAGTGGTGTAGCGGGTTTATGTGGCAAGGTTTTGGTAGCAGGGGGCCATAGGGTTGGCTTCTGTGAGAAGAATCTAGAAGCTGCCCCATGTTAGATAAGGGCCCCGCTACTGGGTTGAGCTGGTCCAATAAGCGATGTTGTTTGTGCCTCTGTGAGAGAATATTTAAAAAAGGGGAAAAAAAACTTCTGGGGAACAGCAGCTGTGAGAGAGAGAGAGGAGTGAGAAACAGCCTTGCAGGTGCCAAGGTGAGTGAAGAATGAGGGGCAGGAGGTGCTCCAGGTGCCAGAGCAGAAGTTCCCCTGTGGCCTGTGGTGAGGACCATGGTGAAGCAGATTGTCCCCCTGCAGCCCATGGTGTACCACGGTGGAGCAAGGTTCCATGCTGCAGATGGACCTCTGCACTGAAGGAGGCTGTGGCTTGTGGAGGACCCCCACTGGAGCAGATTCTGGACCAGACCTGTAGCCCATGGAGAGGAGCCCACACAAGAACCGGTGACCTGGCACGAGCTGCTGCCCGTGGGGGACCCGTATTGGAGCAGTTTTCTCCTGATAGGTGGACCCCATTGTACGGACCCATGTTGGAGCAATTCTTGAAGAGATGCTGCCTGTGGGAAGCCCACACAGGATCAGTTTGGGAAGGACGGCATCCTGTGGGAGGGACCCCATGTTGGAGCAGGGGCAGAGAGTGACTGTGAAGGAGCAGCAGAGACAAAGTGCCACAGACTGACTGCAGCACCCATTGCCCCGTTACCCTGCACCGCTCAGGTGAAGGAGGTAGAGGAGGATGGATGGGGGAAAGGTGTTTTTGGTTTCTTTCCTTTGTTTCTCATTTCTCTATCTTGTTAGTAATAGGCAATAAATCTTATTATCTCCATTTGCTGAGTCTGTTTTGCCCATCACGATAATTGCTGAGTGATCTCCCTGTCCTTATCTCAACCCTTGAGCCCTTTGCATCATATTTTCTTCCCTTTCCCTTTGAGGAGGGAGATTGAGAGAGTGGCTGAGGTGAAGCTCAGCTGCCCACCTGAGTAAAACCACCACAGGTGGTCCTAAATTCTTTAATACTTGGCTTTAATATGAGAAGTCAACAATATTCTAATACTAGATCTAAATTCTGCACCTGACTCCTTAGGCCCTCTGCAATTGCGTAATTCTTGGTTCAGAGAAACAAAAAGACTTTCTGAATCCTTATATTCCTCCAGGTCCTGTAGTCAATGCAAATTGAGATAATCCAAGGTTCTTGACCATTTTTAACACAAGATTGGAACTATATTAAGTATGTTCCTATGGTTTCTGAGAACAACTGTGAAGACCATAAGAAAGATGAGAGATGCTCCAAATCAGCAGGACATGTAGGCAGAAGTTAGACATTTGTGACTGGGAGAGTAATCCCAAATGATCTTCTCTACTCTACCTAAAGTCTGTGGCTAAAATCAGTCTTTACTGAGCTAACCTCCAGGACATCAACCTTCAGTTTAGTGTTTCTGCAATGTTTACACAATAAAGTAAAGATGAACCCACTCCAATTCTAATGTAGTTAATGCAAAATATATCAAAGTGAGGCAAGTCAAAACTTAAAACATTGTCTTGGTTTTATGTCAAATGTGTTTTTTAAATGCAAGTGTGCTCTCTTTCTCTCTCTCCTTCTCCCTATATTTCCCTCCCTCTGTCTCTCCAACCCTGCCTTTCCCTCCAGTCCCTCTCACTCTCTCTTTCTGTTCACCCATCTCTTTGTCTTTTAGAGCTTTAATCAGCATTCAGTAGAATTTTAACTACTAAAAGGAGTTTTGCAGATTTTTTGAAAACACAAAATTTTGTTTATTATTATTTTATTTTATTTTTATTATTAATGGATTAATATTATTATTTGTGTAATTATTGTGTTTGAAACACAATAAAATGATTTGCTACAATAGTACTAGGTGAGGAATGAGCTCTCTATCTGAATGTCAGAAAATCACAATGATTAGAATTAGACATCTTATCCCAAAGGTTTTCAAACACACCACCCGTTTTTCTGTTGTTCTTGTTTTTCTAGCATATTACATGAGAAGATCAAGATATCAAAGTCTGCCTTCAAATAAAGTCAGAATCCTGAGCTACAACAGCCTCAGTCTTAGGTGCTATAACAGTTTTATCCTGACACTTGGAAAGATTTATCTTATCTTGAGAATGAGAAAAAGGAGATGTAACAGAATGAAACGCAAAATAAAAGATAAAATATGTACCTTAGATTCATAAATGGAAGAAGAATCCTAAACTTAGCTTTCTTTCCCTAATATACAGGCCCAATATTATACTTCATAATAGCTCAATTGTCTTTGAGGATTACTGAAGATTGAGCATTTCTTCCTGAACAAAGAGGGGAAAAAAAAAAAAAGTGTAATACAAGAGTAAATAATTAAAGCTAAGTAGGATAGATCACCCATATAAGTGGTAATGAGGTAGAGCGTTACACCTCTAGGTCACTTCTTCACATCTATACCAGATCAGTAGTGACAGAAATTGTTACCTTCAAACAGCTATTCAGGGGCCTGTGTAAAATGATTTAGTGGTTTTAGTCCCATTCCTAATGGACAAGAATCCACATTGCAAATGACATTAATTGGCAGCCTTGTGTGCTAATACAAGCAGAGATGCCAATTTCTAAATGGTCTTGAAGACTTGAAAAAAGACATCTTCCCCCTAGAGGTGGCTAGTCACAGTGAGCGTTCAGGTCTATTGGCAGAACCTAATCAGGGAAGGTTGTTTTTTTTTTGTTTGTTTGTTTGTTTTGAGACATGTTATAATCACGTCACAGTTACACAGAAATTGAAATTTTCAACACTACATTCCTACATATATATATATATTTTTTTTTCTTTTCAATGCATGCAAATACTTTAGTAAATGCAGGAAGACTCACATACACAGTACAGTTCCTGGTCTACCAAACTGAGACACTAGTTGACTCTCAGAAAGATACTGAGAAAAGTAGACCTCACCAGCAGTTTTTCAGCAAAATCTACCTGTCCATGGAAAAGAAAGAGACATTAAAAATAGTAAGGTTATTTTACATGGGCTCACAATGATAGTTTTATTCTTACAGAACAGTCACCCAAGCTTAGCTTCCCGAATTTCTTTCCTCATGTCCTCAGACATGTATGCTTGTATGTCCTCAGACATGTATGCTTGTATGTCCTCAGAAAGTCATATAAGAGGAACAATACTTCCCTTCAAATGGTAGGTTAATGACAGTAGCATAAAGTTTAGCTAGTAGCCTGGAATTTTATCTGTGAAAATAATAAAAAGTTTATACCTAAATAAATATCTCCGTGTTTTCAGACTTTGTGATTCTCTCCATGTCTTTTGGTCTACTGCTTGTATACAATACTATTCAGACTTCATTTTGTTGCTAACTGGTCAACTTGTATCCTGATATGTAGTCTAGCAGTTGTTAGAGCTAAATCAGGCACATTTGACAGATGCCACATCTGATTAGACTGTAACACAATTAAACAGATTCCTCTGTGATGGCCCATTAGAACCGTGGTTATGAAGAAATTACTGATCCATAAAGAACTGTCTGTAGAAAGCCACACTGGTCTTTTTATATTACTTGCCTTTTTCATTTGAGAAATATTGTCTGGTTCTTTGTAATGTATGGGTATTCATCTTAAATTTAACATTAATGAGTATAAAATAAAAGCTTTATTAAAGAGTTTTATCTTTTATATTACATTGACTTATCTGGATAAAGGAAGTACTAAAACCAGCTTCTAAAATAAACATTTGAAGCCTTTATAAAACACCTTTAATGTTCCCGTTTTAACATTATAAGAGAAAACTGACAGTAACAACGACAACTACAAAATAAATAAAAATGAAGGAATATGTGTCTTAAGAAGAGGACATGTTCATTTTAATTTTATATCAGGCAAACAAACCAGATGAAAGTAAAATCCAGAGGATTTTTATTTATATTAGGTGCTCTGTCATTCTAGGTTTTCTAAATGCTTTCAGCTTGAAAGAGGCATTCTTGTTTCCTTATCTTCTACTATTCCTACAGTCAGGATAACTTTTTTTTTTTTTTTTTTTTTTTTTTTTATGAAACTCAAAGAGTTTCTATCTAAATTAGAAAGAAGATGACTACTGTCCTGGTTTTGGCTGGGATACAGAGTTAATTTTCATCATAGTAGCTGGCAGTGATTTGGATTTGTGATGAAAATAATGTTGATAATGCACCAATGTTTAACTGTTGCTGAGCAGTTCTTACAATGCGTCAAGAACTTTATGGCTTCTCATTCTGCCCTGCTAACAAGGAAGCTGGGGATACACAAGAAGCTGGGAAGGGACACAGCCAGAAAGGACTGACCAAAGGGATATTCCATACCACATGATTCCATAACCAACAATAAAAACTTGGGGAGAGTTGGCCAGGGGCCTACCATTGCACAGGGAATGACTGAGTATCAGTTTGCTGGTGGTGAGCAATTGTGGCTCAAAAATCAAGTGATTAAATCAGGTGATTAAAAAATCACTTGATTTTTAAAATTCATTTCTTTGTAGTACGCTTTTTAAATTTTTTTTTCTTTTTCCTCTCTCTGTCTTATTAAATGATCTCAACCCATGAGTTCTAGCATTTTTTCCTTCTATTAATCTCTCACCTATCCCACTATGTGGGGAGTGAACAAATGGCTGCGTGGTGTTTTGCTGCCTGCCAGATTAAAAAATCACAATTTGAATGGAGCTTTGGGCAATCTGATGAATCCCAAATTATGTATTTGGGATCAATGGGCAGAGGCCAATGGGATGAGGTTCAACGTGGCTAAGTGCTGGGTCCTGCAGGTTAGTCACAACAGCCCCATGCAGCGCTACAGGCTTGGGGCAGAGTGGCTAGAAAGCTGTGCAAAGGAAAAGGGTTTGGGGGTGTTGGTTGTTGCTCACCTGAACATGAGCTGGCAGTGTGCCCAGGTGGCCAAGAAGGCCAACGACATCCTGGCTTGTATCAAGAATAGTGTAGCCAGCAGGACCAGGGAGGTGATTGTCCCCCTGTACTCTGCTCTGGTGAGGCCACATCTCAAATACTACGTTCAGTTTTGGGCCTCTCACTACAAGAAAGACATCGAGGCCCTGGAACATGTCCAGAGAAGGGGTACAAAGCTGATGAAAGGCCTGGAACACAAGTCTTATGAGGAGCAGTTGAGGGAACTGGGGTTGTTTAGCCTGGAGAAGAGAAGGCTCAGGGGAGACCTTACTGCTCTCTACAATTCCCTGAAAGGAAGTTGTGGGGAGCTGGGGGTCATCTTCTTCTCACAGATAACTAGCAATAAGACTAGAAGGAATGGCCTCAAGTTGCACCACGGGAGGTTTAGGTTGGTAATTAGAAGAGATTTCATCTCAGAAATAGCAGGCATTGGAAATAGGTTGTCCAAAGTGGACTCCAGTGGTGGAGTCACCATGGGGGTGTTTAAGGAAAGGTTGGACGTGGTGCTTAGGGACATGGTTTAGTGGGTGATATTGGTGGTAGGGTGATGTTTGGACCAGATGATCTTGAAGGTATTTTCCAACCTTAATGACTCTATGATTCTACAAAATAAGTCCTCTACCTTCAAATTTACAGCTGTATGAAGCAAGAAGAATCCACTCTGGTATCTTCTTCCTTCCAATTTAAATAAAGTATAGAATAATTCTCCACTCTCTTGAACCCCACTTCGAGTACTATGTTCAGCTCTGGGATCCCAGCCTAACATGGACCTGTTAGATAGGGTCCAGAGGAGGGCCATGAGGATGATCAGAGGGCTGGAGCACATCTCAAATGAAGACAAGATGAGGGAGCTGGAGGTGTTCAGCCTGGAGAGAAGAAGGCTCCAGGAAACCATATAGCAACATTCCAATACCTAAAGGGGGCCTGCAGAAAAGCTGGAGAGGAACTTTTTATCGGGGAGTTTTGTGATAGGACAAGGGATAATAGCTTTAAACCAAAAGAAGGTAGGTTTAAATTAGATATTATTAAGAAATTATTCATTCTGATGGTGGTGATGCACTGGAACAGGTTTCCCGAAGAAGTTGTGAATGTCCCCTCTCTGGAAGTGTTCAAGGCCAGGTTGGATGGGGCTTTGAGCACTTTGAGCAAGTGTCTGTGTCTTTTTTGGGGGGTTAGAACTTTAAGATCTCTTCAAAACCAATTTTTCTATGATTCTGTGATTCTATAATTCTAACTGGCTAGTGCTCTCTACTGGCAATACAAACAGAGCCATTGATTAGGATTCTGCATGTAGCAACCTCTATAGCCCTAATGAATCAGTCATCTATTAAAGAGAACAAAGGAAAAGATCAAGCTCATATCAGAAAAAAAAAAAAAAAAAAAGGAAAATGTCATTCCAATTTTAACTACAGTGGAAAAATAGACTGAGACAAACATTATTAAATAATCAAAAAAACCAACCAACCAAACAAAAAAACTTGTTATCTTAATAATTTCAAAATTCAAACACCAATGTGAGGACTTTGTCCAGTACACATTGTTGAGGTGTTGACGTTCATAATGCCTAATGATTCATAAGAGAACAAAATGCTTTGAAATCAGAAGTCTGCAGTCCATTGTTCTTCTGTATGAGAATCTAAATACACATAACTCTTGTATTCGTGTTGAGTGCAGACTGTATATTTTTTAATATTACAGACTCTTGACTGATATTGATTATCCCGTTAGCAACCATTCCGAAATCATTTAAACTTATATTATATATGGGAAAATATATGTTATGGAGGACTTCCCAAAAGACTTTCTGAAGACTATTCAGAAGGGAGAAGGTTCCCAGATCAAGCTATTCAGGGTTACAGGTTTGGAAGCACCAGGAGGTTTCTCTCCTAGACTCCCAGGTCTGCATTTCTTTCCAGAGGACAATGATTCTTCATTCTTTGATAGTCCTCCAGGAAGGCAGCCTGTGAGATAGGGGTCATGCCTGAAAACCATCAAAGTCCAATCATTCACAGTTCTTCTGAAATATTTTGAATGTGTCAAGAGACATTTTGGCCTTATATAGATGAAACACCAAAATTAATTACCTGTAAAGAAATAAAAATTGGATCCTAGGAAATTGAATTATTTTTAAATTATTTTATGTTAATTCCCTGTTAGCCACATCTCAACAAACTTGCATGTTGTGTCTGGTTCCAGAAAAACTATGTACAGTGTATAAACATGAATATAATCAGGGCTGTAAAAATAAGTTTGCATATCTTCCCAAGAAGTATTATTTGGAGATCTTTCCTTTATTTCCTTAATATTCTGTTGCATAATAAAAATGCTTAAAAATATTAGGAGGGAGAGAATCAAAGATTAAAACTTAAGTATTGTATTTATGAATACTAACTAAAATTAACTTTTTGGATGCCCTTAGAATTGCTGAAAATTTGATAGTTTAGCAATCACTCTTTCCTGTAATCTTTGTTGTTAAAATTGTTAGAAATAAAAATATTTTTAAAAGTATTGTCATTCACAGTTATGTTTATGAAATACTTAAGTAGATATTCATAGAATATGTTTTTGTAATACTAGTTTTGCAGCACAGATAGAGATTATTTTTTTCTAGAGTTTCTCTATTCCTTCTACTAACAAAATGTATATATTTTTTGTCTGTGAATATACAGTGCTAGCATACATTTTAAGAATGTTATTTCTGTGTGTTAAAACATCTATAAAAACACTTTTGAATTACAAAGTACCATGCAATCTTTTCTGAAAAATAATATGACTACATTTTAAAAAAATACTTTTGGCCATATTTTTTCAGAAAATTAGTTATCAGTATCATTCAAGAGATGCACTTTACAGGTTCATTACTTTCATATTTTGAATGTTGAGGTGAAGATAGCAGGTGCTTTTAACCAGGATATTATTTTTGAGTTCTTTTGCATATTTAAACACATTACAAACTTTGTGAAATCTACAGCTTTGGATTAGAGTGAAGGAGCAAGTTGTGACCTGTCAAATCTTGTTATATTAGTTATTTCTCATTTAGCTGGAAAGTATTTTGAATTTTTTAAATGGAAATTCTCCAAGGGAGATGAAAACATTCTGTTCATAAATTCTGCTATCTTGGACAACTAGCAAGATCTTTTCAAAGCACCTGTGCTTAATTGTCCATATCCTGGAACTAGAAAGACAGCTACAAATGTGTTTGGAGAAATCTCTCTCTTTTTTTTTTTTTTTTTTCCTTTGGGGATCATGTAAAGCTAAAAATGTGATAATATTCAGTACTCTAAACAGTTTCAGAAGGCTACATATATTGGAAACAGCCACTTATATCATTTGTATATAAACCAAGGCACAAAAAAGACATTAAAATGATTGTGGATTGTGACCAGTTTTATCTTTTACACCCATCATTCTGGCAGAAGAATTTATTTGTGTATTTATTTTGCCTTGGAATTTAATGCGGATTATTTGCTTCTAGGAAACTACTGTGAAGAATGTATTAGTATCTCTTTAACCTTTCAGCTTTACTTTACCAAACTTTTCCTTGTGATACTTATAAATTAGTTCTTATTTTGTTACAAATTTTAATCATTTCAGATTCTGCCTTCTGTTACAGTCTTAGCCCAGATGCGATAGTTTTATAAAAAGAAAGACAATTCAATTAAAAGTACTATACACACACTTAGTTTCTACCCCTTTTCCTGGTGTTATGCCAACCCCTTCTCTGCTTATCTGGGTCTAGAGTAGGTAGTTTTAAACCTGTGGTGATGGTGGTGCTGATGGGACTGGAAGCAGGGGTGGTTGTGGTGAGTCGTCAGCATATGGAGTCCTTAACCAAAAGAAATACAATGTTCATGTCATTTTTTCTTCTTCCTTCAGAGATCCACTCTGGGTAAATTTATATATTTGCTAACACTCCTTCCTATTTCTTCTTTGGTTTGGGGCTCCATGTAGCATCCAAACTTAATATATATGTTGCATTTTACGTATGTCAGAAACAATTTCTTTCTAATCTTCAGTAGCCCTAAAACAAGTTTTGTCCTGCTCCCATTCTGTCGTTTTTGTTGTTATTGTTTGTCTTGATTTTGTTTTGTTTTCTTTGTAATTTATCATTACTAAGTTGTTTATAGCTGTGGGTTCTCTGGTACCAACCCTACACTGCATCTTTTACCTTTCCATGCCTAAGCTCCCCCAGTCTACCCTGTATATTGTGTCTTCCGTCAATACACTGATGAAGTAAGACCAGGTTTGTATTCCTGTACTTCACATGATTCAGATTTGTGGATATCTCATTCTATGTAGAATAACTGCTTTTTACCGCTGTCTCTGTGGAACTATGGTCACATCATACCAAGTTATACACAGAGAAAACGTCAACCTTTGACATATGTTTATATCACACTGCTACTCATCTATGCTTTCAGGAAAACCTCTTGTTCCTGACCTTGTCTTCATTCTGTAACCATGTAGCCCTGCAAAGTTTCCATTGCTAATAACAATACTGACTTCACAAGACTTGCTCTTTATGAACTTTTCTTGACCTGTTTGAAGCTTTGCATTTGAGCTGAGATGAAACCAAAGCGAAGATATTCTCCTATTCCAGTATTTCCCTAATAATAGAAGAGGAATTTCCAGAAAGCAGAATGTCATTCCAATTACATTTAAATGGAATGATGTTCCAAAGTAAATTAAATCTATTCTTAATAATCTCTATTTATGTTATTGTATATGAATCACTCTGCTACGAATGCAGTGGTAGAATAGAACTCTTCTAAGACTTATGCCAGCTATCAGTAATTCTGATCTGAAAGGCAGTGAGAATTGGTTGAAGTGCAAAGTAGCAAAGCGATAAATATATAAGTAAGAATGTTCCAACTTCCCAAAGAAAATTCAGTTTGAACTTGATTTATTGTCTCACTACCCTGAGTGATCAGAAATAGACCTGTGAATGAATTCTTATAAAGCTGAAGACTGTTGAAAGGTTCATCTAATCAAGGTAAAATATATCACTTTTTATACACAAATGTAAATAAATCAAATTCAGCTAAGAATTACGTGCTCAAAAGTCAATTAATTTTTAAATCAGTGGCATAATCTGGCCTATTGTAATGGTTACACAGAACAAGATTAAAGGTATTCATGCATAGTGAGGTACATTTATTTACTGATTGGTTTGACTGATTTAAGATTCTGACAGAACAGACAGTTATGGATGAGCTGTACGTACAGAAATGGAAAATTCAGAGGGCATGGGCTCTGTGAGAAAGGGTGTAATTCTTCAGTGACTCCTAGTGATGATTCTCTAAAGAATTACATTTTTTTTTTTTCAAAAGAAAGTTGTTGATAACTATGGTGGAGATAACTATGCTGAAGTGTGCATATCAGTCTGAGACAACAGAACTGCACCTCATTCTTTCTTGAGTGTGCTCCATGCAGAATTGTAAATGATTTCTCTTTAGAACTATAAAAAATTAGGTCTTGGATCTGTCCTATTACATAGATGGCAGTCACAAGTTTCAGATCAAGAGCAGATTCCAGACCATAGAGGAGCCCAGACTTTGACAATCTGTTAAGATGGTAACCAAAGCTCATAGTGTAACCCAAAAACATTTAAAGGATTTTTATGTATATCACGACTGTGTCCAATTCTGTTATAGTTACTCTTAAAGACATTTTTTTTTCTACATGGGAAATGTGATTCCACTCTTAGATTTAGTCAAAAGTGCTAGCAACACAAGGTTATGCAGAAAATGATTTACCGCACTTGGCTATACATTAGAAATAATTTTAAAATGTGGCATGTACCTTTTGTTCCTAAAGCAAACAATTTCAATTAAGCCACTTGTCATGGTTTTGGCTGGGACAGAGTTAATGTTCTTCATAGAGGTTCACACAATTCTGCGTTTTGCATTTTTGGTGAAAATAGTGGTGATAACACACTGATGTTTTTAATTGTTGAAGAGCAGTGTTTGCATAGAGCCAAGAACTCTTGCTTCTCATGCTGCCCTGCCATCAAGGATGTTGGGGGTGCACAAGAAAGACAGAGAGGACACAGCCAGGACAGCTGTCCCAAAGTGACCAAAGAGATATTCCATACTATATAACATTATGTTTTTTATATATATGTATAAACATTTATGTGAGAGTGAGCAAGCAGCTGTGTGGTCTTGAGCAGGCTGCTGGGGCTAAACCACAACATCACTACAACTCATTAAAAAACTCTAAAGAGAGGTGAATATAAAATGCATATTTCCAGAAATGTCCAATTACGTTTTAATCAAACCTTCTTTAACTTCATCTTCTTGCACACACATTCCTCTAAGACAACAAAGAAACCTGATTAAGTTATATAAAATGATCCATTTGGTCTTGCATTGCAGAAATGCCTAACTTTGTACAAAACTAGCTTCACTAGACACAATCCTGTTGAGCTGGATGCTTCCTGGAATAGTAGCTATAACTAGTCAGACATATTCAGTGACACAGCAAGATCCTTATCCTTATCTTCTTCTTATTTTTTTTTTTTTTTTTTTTTTTTGCCATCCATATGGCAAAACCTAAAAGAAAACCTGAAAATATAGTGGAGTCATTAAAACATTCTGGGAGAAATTCAAAGAGAATGAGAAGCTCTTCATATACAGAAACTGGACCATTGCACATCCAAAAATAAAAGAACTGGGTGATGGAGACACAGTATTGTCTCTAAATGTAAGACCCAACATTTTGGCTGCTCTTACAGGGTATGGATTAATCCCTCTCTCCTAGCAGATCCCCCTTGAGTATAGCGTCCCACTGGAGAGTTATCTATCCATAGCTATTTTGCAGAAGGTGAAGCAACTGAAATCTGAATCTACAGTAATGAGTGAAGACTAAGTAAAAAAAAAAGAGTGAACTTGAATAACTTGGCATTATCTTTGTGACTTTTGGTGAGCTTAGAAATAATGGATCAGTCTCCTGTCTTTTGATTGTGCTTGGAGTTTGTAGATTAGTAAAGCATGCTGATTTAACAAATAAATTTTAAGTGTATATTGGTAGAAAAATGAATGTAGAATTTTGATCTTTAGACTACATTTCATTCTAGTTGTTACTTGTTCAGGAAACAGATGAACATCACATGATCCATATGCCCAAAAAAATAAAAACAACTGCATTTTCCAGTGTTTAACACTCACAGCAAACTGCCTGCAGATGAGGTACAGAATAAGAAGCATTTGTGGAAATTATTCAGCAAATAAATTCAAATAAGGGATGCGTTTGAGAACATCATAATCTTCTCACTGACAACTGGCAAACAGAAACAGAGGCAAAATTTGTCAGATAAATGACACATTATGAATTATTCACTCAGTTTTGCAACACATTGATTATACTCTGTAATCAAATACTGTGCAACTCATTTAACCAGCAGGTCTGAGGTCTGGAAAAGAAGCATGGTTTTACAGCACACTATTAAGAAGAGGATGAGGATAATTTAGCAAAACAGCTGGCTCCGCAGATTTAACCCTTCTGAATATTTGTTTTCCCAATATGGCTTATTTGTTGTGTAAGTCATAGCAATAATCATCACAAAGACTACTTTTCAACTAGGCTGTTTTTATCTTTGGTCATGTACAGTACATTAGAGTTTATTTGATTTTAAATGGATATCATTTAACATGCTAGTTATTCTTTTGTTAAAGTGAACATGTTAGACACTCCTTTGCAGTTTGCAAAGTCTTCTGTTTGCAAAGTCTTCCGAACTCCTTTGCAGTTCTCTGTCTTCTGTTCTTACTTAGTGCATGTGAAAATAATGCCCATGTGGTTCTGGAGATTAATCTATTTGATGCTAACATTGATACATCATAAGATAACTGTACACTAGGCATAATTTTTATTTGTCCAGTACTAATTGAATGTCCATATCATCATTTCATCCACAAAAAGAGAAGGACAGCAGAAGAGTACAGGGGAACTCTATAATGCAAGATAAAATAAGGGAACAGACAAAGGACAGAGAAGACACAAAATAGCTCTATAAATGTATCCAGAAAATATGACGGCTTGGAGAGACATAGCCTTGTAAAATGACATAAGTATCACCTTTGTCCCTGAATGACAGAGTTAATCCAAAGCTATGAATTCCTTCCTAAAGGAGGAATATGAATGGACCATCAGATTGCTATTAGCTGCACAGTGACAAGAAGCATGCTAAAGTACGCAGAGAGGAGGTTGTGCTGCTCTACAAATGTAGATCAAAATTTAAAAGAAATAGAATGTGGTTTTCTGTAAATAAAGCATCATCTTACTCCCCATAGCAGAAATAAGAGAATACCTGACTTACATAGTGTCCAACAACTTGTAATGTTAAGATAAACTTTAGCTTAAAAAGCAAATGAAGGAGGCTTACCCACATGCTCTGTCTTATGCTAAAACAGAACCTGTGATTATTCTGTACTTTGCCACTCAGAGACATTACATGAGATACAATACACACCTCTTTCTACACAGTTATGTAAGTCATCACTGCTAAAATCCATGGTGCCAATCAGTATGGAATCACAGATATACTCATACAGGGAGAAATGTTAAAAAAAAAAAAAAAAGTGAAACACCTGGCATAACATAAAAGTATTGCAATGTTTTAACTATATTGATATTGTCATATATTGTCAATATTGTCAATATTGTCCTGAGTCTTGAAAGTGTTGAAAGTGCAAGAAAATAGACAAAGCATTGGTTATTTAACAGTTAGCACTGTGGGAACTGACAACATTTTACATGTACCATTATCTTGAAATTGAAATCATAGAATCATAGAATTAAAGAATAGTTTGGTTTGGAAGGGATTTTAAAGACCATCTAGCTCCAAGTTGCCTGCCATGAGAGGCAAAGACACCTTCCACTATATCAGGTTGTTCAAAGCCCCATCCAAATAATTTTAGTTATAGTTTTAATGGAAGCTCAAACTTAAGAAGGGACTGACTCTTCACAGTTCCCACTGAAACCAACAGGAACTGAGATGGAGGTTCAGCAAACAATAGAACAAAAAAATAAACCTTACATTCTGATCTTTGTTGAAATATATCCCAAAATTTTTTTTTAAAAAAAATGGCTGAATAAAGATCTTTCTATTGAAGGACTTAGCAGCCTTCAGAAGGTAAATATTCTGATTAAATTTAAATAATAATTAACAGCTATGAAAATATAGAGAAAGTGTGTTTATATCCAACTCATCTCTATTTCACAGCCTCTACTACAGAATAAATTTATGTTTCCTCTTCTATTGAACGAATGAACTTTCTGGCTAAAGGGAGGTACCAAGTAAATTCATATTCCCACAAGATGATGAAATCCTGATGGATTAATTGACCATATTGCGACACTTATGTCACAAATTAAAAAAGGATAGGACAAACTGAATCTTATTCCAACATCAGATGATGAGTTTGAGTTTAGGCTGATGTGATAAGAAATCTGAAGCAAAGAGAAAAAGGTGGCTTGAAGATACATGAATACTGTTGATAGCAAGCAAAAAGCAAACAAACAAAAATCTCCATCTCCACCACAACAGCAAACAAAAACAAGCAGACAAACAAACAAACAAACAAAAACAGTATTTGGAGTGAAAGCCAACTGAAATTGGATTAGAAAGTCTGCTTACCAAAATGGTTCTTCTATGAAGCAGAAAATTCTTATTTTCTACTTGTGAATTTACTTTGCCAGGAAACATCTTAAAAGAGAGTAGTCAAAAAAGCAAATAATCAACAAGAAAAGAAATGATAGAAGGAGCAACAAACATTATGAAAGAAGCAAAGTAACTACCAGAGTGTTCCGATGGCATCATTCCCAGTCATTTTTGTGACACAATGAACAGTCATTCAGAAATACAACTATTTCTTGGTATCCCACCTGTGTAGGTGTCCACACACCTCGGAAAAAATGGCTGACAAGGCTGGGCTGTGAGTCAAAGAGTGTCTGTGAATAGATAACTCCAAACATCTGAGATGGCATATGCCCTAAAAGAGATAATGCTGAAGAGGAAGGTGGCTGAAGAACTTTCCAAGGGATTAACAAGAGTGTGTGAAACAAAGGAGACAGCTTGAAAAGTCCTATAGGAGGAACATAAAGATTTCAAGAGGTGAATGATGCTGTGGAGCAAAGAGCACCAGCAGTGTGGGTTGCAGCACCAGGGCCCTGCAGCGCGGTGCACCAGCACTGCCAGGGCTTTCTCAACATGGGGTGGCAGGCATGGGGGTGACGGGGACACCCCTGCAGCCAAAGATCCCAGACTGCCTGCAGGAGAGGTGCAAGGGGCACCCACACGCCCACAGAGAGTGGGAGGAGAGGCGGAGGAGGCTGGGAGGACAGGACATTTTTGTGTTAGAAGATTTTAGGAATTTGCAGCTGCTTATTAACTTTTTCTCCCTGTCTCCTATTGCAACTCAGTATTAGCAATATTGTTTCTGAATGTATAGTTCACCGGTTGCTGTTTAATCACAGGTTGTTAGTAAATCAATACACTGTTTCAATCCAGTTTTGATTTAAACCGCTTGAACTGAGCAGTTTTTCCCCTGAGACACTATCTAAATAATTTTAGACAGACATGTCAAACATTTGCTATGTGCTGTAACATTCTTGATGTGAGGGAGAGGATGAAGGCATCTGTCATACACTATACTCTGAGTTGATAAGGACAGTGATTGAAGAGAGTGTCAGAAATGTAAATTATCTGAGGAAAGGAAAAATTTCCAATGATATCAGAACTATGTAGAACTCTTTGCCCAAAGTCTGAATGAATGATGAAAGACACTGCATTAATGTCATGTGGAGGTTCACCTCTGCAATTCCACGTCCTAATATATTTTCATGTCTTTTAACATAATTCTAAATTCTAAGTTCAAATTTTTAGTTTACAAATAATTAAACAAACACAATTAAGTAAGGAAGTAGGGATTTTTATTAACATCAAATATTTCTTAAATTTGATAAACATCTTAATTCTAAAGTCATTTTCTATACAATGATTATCTTTCTTTTTTCTAGAGTGGCTTTTGCATACAACTATCAGCAGTTAGAGATCAAAGATCAAGATGATGATGTTATTGAACAAAAATATCACAATTATAACAACAATTATTTTACCAGCTGAAATCATAAAAGTTATTTGTCCCTTGGGAGTAGTTGCTGAGTGCTTTTTGCAAAAAAAAAATTATTCTTAAATTAAAAATAAACTTAAAAGTCCAAATTATTTAAATGTACATGTTGTTTAACTAGATTCAGTTAAATAACAACAAGTATTTTATGTGGGAAATCAAAATACAGAAATTCCCATAGAACTATCAGTATTTTACTGTTGTATTAATTATCATGCTAAAAGTTGAAAAACACAGTAGGTCTAACATTGTTTAAATTAGTGAAAAATGGCTTAGCAGTCTTTCCTCCAAGTTTGCAGTAAAGCAATGCACCTCTCTATATGGCTGCCTGTTTTCACTTTTATTTTATTATTTTTATTTTTTTTATAAATTTACTTTTTTTCCGGCAATTTAATAATTTTTGGCAAATATTTTGTAAGAGAACTACAGGTTACTAGGGATAGAAATATGCTTAATTGCATATAAACTCATATATATCAAGCTCATATAAGTGTAATGTCCTCAGACACCTAGAAAGAGGAGATGAAAAAGCAGCATTCCATATTTCTTTATCCATATTTTCCTGCTATCAAAGTGATAAGAAAGACAAAGCACTAGGAACTGACTGCAGACCCCATTCCCTGTTGCCCTGTGCTGCTCAGGGGGAGGATTTAGAGTAGGTTGGAGGGGGCAAAGGTGTTTTGGTTTGTTTGTTTATCACACAGTAATAGGTAATAAATTTCATTAATCTCTCTATGCTCAGTCTGTTTTGCCTGTGATGATAATTGTAGAGTGATCTCCCTGTCCTTCTATCAGCCCTTCTGCCCTTTTCATCACATTTTTTTTCCCCTTTCCTTTTGAGGAGGAGGAACGAGAGAGCAGTTGTGGTGGAGCTCAGCTGCCCACCTGAATAAAACCACCACAAGAATGACCTCAAAACAGCCTTCAGCTAATCCTCTGTATCTCTTACATGAAATGAAACAACACAAAGCACAGAAACTCCAAGTGTTTTTTACTGTTAATCGTCCTGAACATTTTCTTTTCCTGGAGGCATATTATTCCTCAATTATTCTAGGGATCCCATTAAAACCAATCCACCAATTAGTGCCATATTCTGGATTTCTTATTGATTCCTTGCTTTTTGTTCTTTTAGCCTGTAAGCTTCTAAAGGCATTGCTAATGTCTTTTACAGTTCACAATGTAGTATTCACAGTATAGTATTTACTAGACAATTATAGAAGAAAAAAAGAAAAAAAAGCATTAATACCTCTCCCCTGCTAAGCATATATTGCAATACCTGCAAAAGAAAAAAGCAGCTGAACAAACCCATTTCTGCAGGAAGTTTCTTTCCTTCTTTCCTTAATGTGACATGCAGAAGAAGCTAATTGAAAAGTATAGTTCTTCAGCTGAAGCTATCATGTGATCACTAGCCAAAGTTCATAGATTTTAGACTTAATTTTTTTTTCTTCACTGAAGTAAGAGTTTAGGGTATCAGTAAGTAATTTTATCATTTGCAAGTATTTCAGGTGCTGATATTATCATCTATTCTAGCATCCCATTTCTGAGAATCCAATTGCTTTTTTCATCTTTGAGTCTTATGCAGGTGAATACAAAATATTTCCTCCACTTTGAGTTGGTAGATGTTGCTGCTTGACACTTTTGATATGCTTAGTGTTTTGAGAGAGAAAGAGACAATCCTTTCCTTTCAAGCTTTTACTTTTTTGCTGTACCTTCACACTGAACAAATGTCCTGTACTGTGATAATTCCTGCTTGCCACCAGCAGGCTGTATCTGATGCTTTAAAGAGCTATTAACTTCACTGTAGATACTAATTGCAGAAAACATATTGTATTCATAAATATAATCCGTAAGGACAGAAAATTCAATTTTATTTATTTATTTTTTAATATGTGATATTCATACTCTTTCATATTCTGAAGTTAGTAATGAGAATAATAGTATGAAATACTATTATTACTATTCACAGACCAAGTGAACGATTGTCTGCTTGGCTGGTGCCATGCTCAAGATTTTGGGTTCTATGATCTCGAATGTCCTTTTGAGAGATCAGGCATGCTGACTCTAGATGGGAAGAACTTGACCAGGTCAGGCAAAAGTGTTCTGGGCAGCCAGCTGGCTGGGCTTATTAGTAGGTCTTTAAACTAGATGTGGCAGGGGAATGAGTTGTACTTCTGAGTGATGGAAGTGAACTTGGGAACATTGTAACTTTAGGAAACAACAGGGAAATACTTGTAAACTGTCCCAAAGCAATTAGGAAGGGTTCATCTGAAAAGATGATGTGACCAATAGCCCAGCTGAAGTGCCTCTACACCAATGCATGTAGCATGGGAAATCAGCAGAAGGAGCTGGAAACCATGGTGCAATTAGAAATATATGACCTGACTGCTATCACAGAAATGTGGTGGGATGGATCACATAACTGGAACATTGTAATAGAGGGCTACAAGCTTTTCAGAAGAGACGGGAAAGGAAGAAGGGGCAGAGGTTTTGCCCCCTATGTCATGGAACAGATTGATTGTGAAGAGCTGCCTTTGCGAAACAGCCACAGACAGGTTGAGAGCTTGTTGGTAAAACCAGACCAATAAAGGACACCTAGTGGTTGGGGTCTGCCTGATCAAGGGGAGCTGTTGATGAGGCCTTTTTGTTTCACCTACAAGAAGCATCATACTTACAAACTCTCATTCTGATGGGGGATTTCAATCACTTGGATGTCTTCTGGGAAAACTACACAGCAGGCTGTAAGGAATCCAGGATACTGTTGAAGTGCACTGAGGATAACTTCCCAGTCCAGGTATTGGACTAACCAGAAACTAACCAGAAGAGAAGCATTACTGAACCTTGTGCTCACCAATGCAGATGAACTCATTAAAGAAGTCAAGATTGGAGGCAGTCTGGGCTGTGGTGACCACTCCCTTGTTGAGTTTGTGATCTCGAGAAAAATGGGCCTGCCAAAGAGCAAAGTCAGGACCCCAAAATTTAAGATAATGAAATTCCAGCTATTTAAAGACCTATTGGATGAGATCCCCTGGGACACTGTCCTTAGGGAAAGAGGAACTGATCAGATCTGGCAACTCTTTAAGGATGTTTTTCTTAGAGCACAAGAACTCTCCATCCCCCTGTGTAAGAAAGCAAGCAGGGAGGGCAGGAAACTGGGATGGCTGTTCAAGGAACAAACTAAGGTAGTTTGATCCTATGTAAGGATCAAACTAAGGTACAAGAAGGAAATGAGCAGGCAGTGAAAGCAGGGACATGTGGCCTGGGAAGAGTAGAGGGATACTGCCTGGATGTGCAGGGATGGGATCTGGAAAGCCAAGGCACTGATGGAACTGAACTTGGCAAGGGATACAAAAAATAACAAGAAAGGAGACTATAAGTACATTGCGGAGACTATAAGTACATTGCTGAGAAAAGAAGGCCAAGGTGAGTGTACCCCCTACAATAAATGAGAAGAGAGAAGTGGTAGCAACTGACATGGAGAAGGCTGATGTACTCAACAAGTTCTTTGCCTCAATCTTCACTGTCAGTCAGGCTTCCCATGTCTCTAGCCTCATATCTGAAAAGTCATAGCAGTCAGGTGATGTTCCTGGTGACTGGAAAAAGGGAAACATCACACCTATTTTTAGAAAGGGTAGAAAGAAGTAGCCATGGAACTACAGACCGGTGAGCCTTAACTCTGTACCTGGAAAAATCATGGAACAGATCCTCCTGGAAGAAATGTCAAGGCACATGCAAGGCAAGGATATCTGAGACAGCCAGCAGGGCTTCACCAAGGGCAAATCATGCCCTGACCAATCTGGTGGCCTTCTATGATGGAGTGACCGCATCAGTCAACAAGGGAAGACTGACCAATGTAATCTACCTGGACATCTGTAAGGCCTTTGACACAGTCCCACATTCTTGTGTCCATATTGGAGAGATATGGATTTGATGGGTGGACCATTCGGCAGATAAGAAATTGGCTTGAAGGCTGCACCCAGAGAGTGGTGGTCAATGGCTCTGTCTCCAAGTGGTGTCCCTCAAGGTTCTGTCTTGGGACTAGTGCTGTTTAATATCTTTATCAATGACATAGACAGTGGGATCAAGTGAACCCTCAGCAAGTTTGCATATGACACCAAGCTGTGTGGTGCAGTCGATACAACAAAAGGAAGGGATGCCATCCAAAGGAACCTGGACAAGCTAGAAAAGTGGGCCCATGTGAACCTAATGAGGTTCAACAAGTCTAAGTGCAAGGTGCTGCACCTGGGTTAGGGTAATCCCAGATATGAGTACAGTCTAGAAGAATTCATCAAGAGCAGCCTGCAGAGAAGGACTTGGAGGTTCTGGTGGACAAAAACTCAACATGAGCCAGCAGTGCATGCTTGCAGCCCAGAAGGCCAACTGCATCCCGGGCTACATCAACAGAGGAGTCATCAGCAGATCAAGGGAAGGGATTGTTCACCTCTTCTCTGGCCTTGTGAGGCCTCAGTTGGAGTGCTGCATCCAGATATGGGTTGCCCAGCAGAACAATTTTTTCTATTAGAAGTGTACCGTATAAAAACTAAGAACTAGAATGGTGGTCTAATATAGTTTTTAATTTAGTACAGCTATGGTACTGATTGTTCTCATGTAGTGATCTCAAGATGTAATAACAGTGTTTAATAACAGTATTAAAATTTTCTTTACATATTTTTGTGCCTAAAATGTTTAGAAATGATAAACCTGATACAACGAGGACATGAGAAAATTTCTAGCAAGAGAAAATCATTCATTTTAGTGAAAAAATTACAAAGACATTTATAAAGACATAGTTATTTCAGTAATATTTACGTGTTATTTTTTTTCCAAACTACATTAATTTAAGAAATCTCTTAAGTCTGTTTATGCAGTATTTATAGTAAAGATTTTACATGGCAATATATACTAAATGCTGTTGAACCATTAACAAAATGTAAAGTTACAAAAAGCACATTCTATTTCTTTTAACAGTTTTTCTTTTCTTAGATTTATAAATGTCATCTCCCTGAACTGTTCATCACTAAATGTTATTAGAATTCTTCATGAATTTGAAAGTAATCTTCCACATGGAGAAGATCAGTTTACCAAAATAATGTTGTTAAGATATTTTCATTTTCTTTATGAAATGATTTTTTTTTCTCCATAATCTTTTCATTTTTTTCAAGATTGTTTAGTATAGTGAGATTTTCTAGTAAGGCTGAAATGTGACAGAATTAAATTCTTTCAATGACTTTTCAAATACAGCAGTGTATCCTTCATAAAAAATATAAAATAAAAATAAATCTTATAAAATCTTTCCTCTTTCATTATGCTAGAAATATCTTTGCACATAAATCATTGCTATTTTTTTTTTAGATTATTAACTCTTTCCAATTACAGTTCTATTTCAACAATAAAGAATTTTTGAAAACTTTCAGTGTTTGTAATGAAAGCTGCACCAAGCTCACAGATAATGACATTTCATAGAATTATAGAATCATAGAATGGTTTGGATTGGAAGGGGCCTGAAAGATCATCTAGTTCCAACCACCCTGACATGGGCAGGGACACCTCCTACTAGGCCAGGTTGCTCAAAGCCCCATCCAACTTGGCCTTAAGCACTTCCAGGGATGGAAGTGCCTCACCGCCCTCTGAGTAAAGAACTTCTTCCTTGTCTAAATTTATTTGTTTGTTTAGTTAGTTAGTTTAAAACCATTACTCCTTGTCCTATCAGCATATTTGACAAAAAGTCCCTCTCTTGCTTTCTTGTAGGCCCCTTTTAGGTACTGGAAGGCTGCAATGACGTTTCCCCAGAGTCTTCTCTTCTCCAGGCTGAACAACCTCTGCTCCCTCAGCCTGTCTTCATCACTGTTCCAGCCCTCTGATCATCTTTGTGACCCTCCTCTGGACTCATTCTAATACATCCATGTCCTTCTTGTGCTGGGGGCCCCACAGCTGAATGCAATATTCTAGGTGGATTCTCAAGAGAGCAGAGTAGAAGGGGAGAATCACATCCCTCAACCTGCTGGCTATGCTTCTTTTGATGCAGCCCAAAATATGGTTGGCTTTCTGGGCTGCATGTGCACGTTGGCAGCTCATGTCAAGCTACTGATCAACCAACACCCCAAATCCTTCTCCTCACGGCTGCTCTCAATCCATTCTCCACTGAACCTATATTTGTGCTTGGGATTGTCCCGACACACATGCAAGACTTTGCACTTGGTCTTGTTAAACTTCATGAGGTTCCCATGGTCCCACCTCCTGAGCCTGTCAAGGTCCCTCTGGATGGCATCCCCTTCCCTCCTGCATGTTGACCGCACCACACAGCTTGGTGCCATCGTCAAACTTGTTGAGGGTACACTCAATCCCACTCTGCATGTCACCAACAAAGATGTTAAACAGCACCAGTCCCAGCAGTGACCCCTGAGGAACAACACTTTTTGGATAGAATTGTAACAAAATTAATTCTTAAACTATTCTGTGTTACAGACATTAACTTTCTTAATTTTGGTTTTTGGAATATTTGGAATAACCTATCTATTAAGAGAGTTCATAGTAAGTTCAAGTTCTTCCATATGATTCACAATCCTTCCAAATATGATGTCAGAAATATTTACAGTGTCATTTGAAAGAACCTTCCCATTTCATAGGAAGTTTTTCCCTTAGGAAATTTTGTTTTCTAACCAGCTGTAATCATTTCAGGTAGATGATATCCTTAAGTGTCTTTGGAAAAATGGGATGAATCACTTTTTGGAGACAGTTGTTTCTCAGACAGAGTGCTGTTAAACAGTGAATAAAGTAAATTACAGCTGAATAATTTTGTGTTAAAATAGTCTGGTTTAAAGACAGTGAGAGGCTAGTAGTAACTACTGTGGCATGAAACAAAACAAAATAGCAGATCATGTTTATTTTGTTATATATTGAAGCATTGTTTCCAGGTGAAGACTTTTCCTTTATTTTTCCACTTGACAGATTTTTCTCATTGTTGTATCTACAACCTCTGCACCTCTGTGGTTTTGTTTTTGAAATTCTTCTCCTTGATTCTTTTACAACATTAGATTCTGAGCATGTGTAGATGAAAAGGAAATTCTTCTGTCCTTTTTGACATCCCTTTCTGAATAGGCAATGAAAAAACTAAAACTCCATCATCCCAATGAAAACTTAAAGATTTGTGGATTTTTGTTTTTGTGGTTGTTTGTTGCATTGAACAATATTTATACAACAATTCTTCTGGTAATTCTCCTAAGACCAGCAAAGATTTAACTAGAAGAGATCTCAAATGCCATTTCAAATGTAGGGATTTGCTAAGGTGAAGGACATCTTTTCTCCTGCACATGAGACCCTGTGTGAATTATCTTCCACTTTAAGTTTTTTCTAGTAAGGCTACAATTCTTTTGATTATGAAGGATCATTTTTTCCCCATGAAAATATGCATGAAATGTCTGCTTTGACCCTGATCTCCTTCAGAGTAACATGCAATCTCCACTTATAAGCTATTAATCCAAGGCTCTTGTCATGGTTCTTGGTGTTTATGGATGAACTGAAGTCCTTTTTTCTTGTATGTTATGCAATCTCCATTTCTGGCTATTAGAAAACTTTATTTTTCTACTTTCAATTAAAAAAAAAAAAGTTTAAATAACATTTTCAAATTAACCTCATTCTTGTCTGTACTGCAAACATAGTCCTCTCAACTGTTTATATACACACAAAATTACAGGCATCTAAAGTGTACTTATTTTCTTTAAATAAATAAGAAAGAACTTCAGCTATCTATTCATGTAATCTATTCAAGTTAGTAAGGTTTCTCTTCATGTCCTACCATGATATAAAATAATTGTTGAGAAAATTGGTTCTGTATCCTTGCACTTTTAAACGCTAATTTAGTTAAGACAGGTTGTGCTAATTATCTCAGCACAAGTTGCTCAAGTTATACTAGGTAACAAGTGTGCAATTTATCCCTGACTAACTATATTGATTTCTCCCTTGCTGGCTATAATCAGATAAATAAACCAATAAACAACACTTGTTCTTAGCATCACTGCAGTTCAACCAAACTCAGCTTTGTTTACTGTTTTCTGGCAAACATCCCTGCAGAACTTTCTTACCCTTTTCATATCTACCTGACATGTGAGCTGTTCTTATACCTGATAGATCATTTCCCTAATAGCAGAAAAGTAAAGGAAGGAGAATCCCTAATGAACATAAACCTGCTTTGGGAGTCACATTCCACTGCTTTAGTCTTGCTTTAAGTCAATGTTTGCTTTGTTTGGGGTTTTAACATCTTAATTTGCTGGTAATAGCAGCTCTTCTCCTAGCCCATGCATGGATATACTTATTTATTTTTCTCTCAGCTACAAGCAGTACTGTATTTTTTAGAAACTACTTGAAATATGGATTATTTTAACATCTTTGGATTTGACTTTGCTACTTTTTATTTCTGTTTCTCTTGGGAAGCAGGAAGCTTTGAGCTATGTCACTGTCTAGGTAATAGAGCGCTGGCACAACTGACAAGCACTCTATACATGAACATGCTAGCAGGCCAACCTTTTGAGAAGGTAGATCTAAGATCAGTATCAAGCATGGATATTTGTTTTAATATTTAGTCCTTTTCTGTATGGGAGCTGGCCTGAAGGAGATTTGTATTAGCTATGCACAGTGACTCAACCAGAGCAGCACCTTTTACTTGGATCTTTGCAACTTGAGGCAGACAATGATTAATTGCCCAAGAAAGCCTACTTCTGTAGCTGAACAGAGAACGCAACCATTGGAAAAGTATTTTAGTTTTCAATATGTGTGTTTAAAGAGAATAAAATCTTACATTAACATATCTATTCATTAAATGGCTATTGTGGAGTAGGATGAGGAACTAGGATGATTTGGGCCTCTCTAAAGGAAGATTTCTCTCTCTAAATTTGCAGGCTTCTCATATGCCTGCCTATTTGAATTTCAGAGTTCCAGAGTTCTTTTTAGTTAAGTGTTAATTACAATATCACAGAATCACAGAATTTTAGGGGTTGGAAGGGACCTCAAGAGATCATCGGGTCCAACCCCCCTGCCAAAGCAGGTTCCCTAGAGCAGGTTGCTCAGATAGGCATCCAGACGGGCCTTGAGTATCTCCAGAGAAGGAGACTCCACAACCTCCCTGGGCAGCCTGTTCCAGTGCTCCGTTACCCTCACCATGAAGAAGTTCTTTCGCATATTGCTGCGGAACTTCCTGTGCTCCATCTTGTGGCCATTGCCCCTTGTCCTTTCCCCACAGACCACTGAAAAGAGGTTGGCCAAATCCCTCTGTCTCCCACAGTAAAGGTATTTATAAACATTAATAAGATCCCCTCTCAGTCTTCTTTTCTCCAGGCTGAACAGACCCAGGTCTCTCAGCCTTTCTTCATAAGGGAGACACTTCAGGCCCCGTATCATCTTTGTGGCCCTGCTATTATATCCTTATTACTGATTATTTCATCCCAACTTTAATTTTATTGAAATATTTCTTTTTATATATTTCTAGCTCAAGATTTGCTTTACAGGTGAAGAAGATGTTTTGGTGTTCATATATAATGTAGCAAAAACATCTATCAACTCAAGAGTTGAGTCTAGGTAGAAAAATAGAGGGTAGGTTAGTTTTGTATTTTAACCATTCATTAGGACAATAAGGTTAGTATGGTAGTTCAAAGCTAGTTTAGGAAAGGGTTTTAGACCTTCAACTGTAACCATAAGGTGAAATGAGAGAGGTTAAGGTAATCAAAGAAGTTTCAAAAATGCAAATAAAGTATACAACTGATTATTTTGTGACAGTGAAAAAAAAAATCACAGATTTGTATTATTGAAAATGGACCAATGTGAACAGCAACTTTGGAAGTGAATTTTGTGGTAGAGAAGGATAGAATGATCATTTCTGTCAAAGTATCCTTCCTGTACAATGGAAGGAACACTGGCCATAGAATGGACTAACTTTAAAAATTTGATTATGCCCCCAAACTTTTATATATTATTGACTTATGTTTTATGAAGTTATAATAAGCATTATCCACAAAGACTGTGACAGTAAAAATAAAATGTAGTGAAAGTAGTGAGAATTTTTTTTAAAACTGGTTTTATCTGGGGAAAAAAAAAAAGAAAAAAAAAAGGTTCCTAGTATTTGCCTCTTGAACTATTTCAGTGCCATCTAAATATCACAGCCTCGCTTTGTACCACTTACCAAAAATTCTTCACAAGTTGTGGGTAGTAGTATCTCATGTTAAAGATCCATGTAAAAATTTCAGGATCATTTCCTTTTACAAGAACCTTGAGATTTCCCATACCCAAAATTAATCTGTGCCTCACTCCATCAGTTTCTCTAATACAGAAATTATCCACCTGGTCTGAACTACTGTTCCTGCTGTAATTATTAAATCATTGACTCGTGCCCCTGCAGGATGGTAGCATGACCCTTGTACTCATTAATGGGTCTCTGCTCTGCTTTTGCAGCTGATTTAACTAACAGTTTCATTACAAAAAAAAAATTACAGAATCTGGCCTTTGTGTTATAATAACCTTTGTAACCCTCTGACAGCTCCTCCAACCTGGAGCATGGAGCAAGTTTTAACATTTTCAGATGAATGACTATACCTTTCCAAGAGTATAATATAAACTTATATGGATTATTGATTAAGATCTACCCTAGATATTCCAAAATACAGTAGCAAAATGCTATTAACTTTACAGGTGGGGATTGGCCACTGTAGTGTAAAAAAAGAGGAAAAACTTCATTAATTTTTTGTTTGCAAAGCAGTCAAATTCTGTTCACAAATGTAACAGTCCTATGAAATAAATGTCTTCTTTCTCTTCATAATGTTAATTACTTCCACGCCAATACTGAATGATTCTTCCCTTTTTGTATTGAGCTAATACATTGTTGCAGATTTCCTTAAATTTTTTGGGTCTTCCTCCTTTGACATAAAACAGTCTTTTGAATTCTGTCTGTTCTGTGGCAGTATCTCAGGTTCCTAAGACACTATGATTCGTGTTCTAGTATTATCTGACCTGCTTCTATATTGGAATCACTGGTACTGTTTCAACATTGTAAAGCATAAGTATAATATATGCTATAACTCAAGTAGAAATTATGGGATCAATATAATTTTTTTTATGAATTTCTTAGCATTATGCATAAGGAAAGAATTAATAGGTCATAAATTGTCCATCTTAGCCCTAAAGAGGCCCTTGGTCTATGAAAGTATTAAGAACAATGATCCAGAATTTAATCCAATCATAGGATTAAATTTGCACACCAAGGTTAAAATGACTCAACATGCACATAAACTACAGACCAGATTTTCAAAAGAAATTGTCTTTTACTTCAGCAACTAAAAAGAATCTGGATTTTCATAAAACCTGAGTGCTCAGTTTGCCAAGTAGTTCACACAATCTGGTCACTAATTTTTGTGAACTGTTTATAAAAGTGCATCTCTGTTAAAACTAATTGCAGGGTTTTATGGTTGTACAGACACATTTTCTGCCCTGTATTTCAGAGAGGAACCGAAATAAATAGAGGTACTCACCATGACATTTACCTGCTAACTTTTCAAATCTAGACTCTTTTTATAGTGAGTAAACAGTAATAGGGATTGTCAATAGACAGGTCAGTAATCACCTGACCTGTTTTGGACATCTGTGATATCTTCCAGCAAATAGCACTGGTGAGGAAAGCCTGTTTTTGTCTAGGTATCTAGGTGACTAATTTAACTGCAGTTCTACATGTCTGATCAGATGGATCCTTTGCCTGACTAATTGCTCCTGCACTGGGAATGTCATAATTCAAGAGAGTAACCTGGTGAAACAAATAAAGTATTTCTTTCCCTACTCTATATTATTTGTAATACTCTAATAATAACAGATGGTATTTTCTGACAAAAATGCTCTGCGGAAATTGACAGTGCTGCTGACTCCTGGGAGTCCTGTAGTACAGCACTCACAGTGCTGAGACTTGGGGAACTAGACTGTCTGCATCTGCCCCTATCTCCTTTTCCACCACTGCATAAGTCCTCCCGTGCTTCTGTTTTTTGTTGATGTTGTTGTTTTGCCTATGATTTATAGAAAAATATCTTTTCACTGGGATGCTGTGAAAAGGAACATGCAAGTCTTTTGATAGACTCGGTATGACAGAAATGGAGACAAATCAGTACTAAAACAGATATTATCCTTACTTTTGGCAACCAGGCTTTCTAATCACCTCTACTAGAACGAATATCACACACACACAAGAAAAACAATTTTGAGCATCTCTTTCTCTGAAGTATTTTTGTTAATTTCTATTTATAATTTTCCCAAGATTCAGAACTTAAATAATCTCCTTTGTAAGTATATAATTATAATAACTATAATTTCCCTTTCTTTTCTCTTTGTAGTTAATAAGCTACTACTTCTGATGTTCTTTTTTGCTATCTCACAAACTTACAACATTTTTTTTTAACTTGTGCTCCAGTAAGCTCTCTCTGCTGACACTCTTTCTGGTACTGTCTACCTACATATTCTCCCCAAACAATAATCTACAACAACAAAGAGATGCTGTGTGGACCTTACGTTCAGGTCCTTGCCCTAGCTCCTTGCATGAGTTTTGTTGCAGATATTCTTCTCCTTGACATTGGACTTGCTGTCCCTTATCCAGCCTCACTGACTTGGCTTCCTGGCCCAGTCTCAGACTTTCTTTGTCGCTATGGTCATAGCTGACAATCACAGGACTGTTGGTTGCTCCTGGTCATAGCCACCAATCCTCTTCTCTTGCATTGGTACTGTGGGACCATGTTGCTTGTTCGTGGAGTCACTGCCCTATCACTCCTGGCTCCCCTTCTCATGCAGTGGAAAAGCCTACACTTGCTGCTCCCTGACATACATAATATGCCCTGTGAAACCGCATCATGAAATGCGATGGTTAAGGTAATACTCTATAAATAATAGTCTAAAATATACCTATTTACATCCAGTCACTATTTCTGAAATGTGGAGGTAGATAAGGATTAATCTTTATTCAAGAAAATTAATGGTAGCAGCCTAGCCCTTAAGTAAACTTCATGAATGCATAATCTGTTACTCTTTTAATAGAAGTCACATCTGTTATTTCTCTCTAAAGTAGTTTTCTCTGGGGAAAAAAAAAATATATATATATATATTTCTATATATATATATATTTCAGTATATATTTGGACTGTTAATCTTTTCTCCGTTCCCAGCTAGATTTTTACTCATTCAGCTGTACACTGAACCTGGGGGGAGGGGAGGGGAGGGAAACCCCAAACAATAATAGAAATGACAAAGTGTAGATGTTAATGTGAAACACTGCTACACCTTAAGCCAGAAAGTAACTATGTGAGGTGAAGCAGAAAAACATCTGACACCTGACAACTGCAAACAGTTGTGCCTTAAGGCACTGGTGTTGGGAAGTACATAGAGGAATGCCTTCTTGTATTCCCCCTGTGTCCTAATAAGGTTTCAAATGGGAACAGCTAACATCAAACACAAAAATGTCAGATCTAGAAGTGCTGTTTATCTGTTAAAAGTATGAAAGCATTAGCATTTGGAACATTTGTTTTTAAATGAATATATAGTATTGCAATTCAGAGAAGCAGTACATATATTTGGTATCTCATTATACAGAGGTTATTTGTAAGTTACAGAAACCTTCCTAGAGGCAGAAGTTGCAAGAATGAAAAATAGTATTTAGGCTCTGGGATCACGAGTGGATAAACTGGGCAAAGATATAAAAGCTGCTGACAGATCTTTAGGAACTGTGTAGAAAGTAGCTGCTTCAGGCTTAACCGTCTTTTACATTTAATATGTAAAATTGACAACTATGATAGTGGAAATATATATATATATATATTTCTCTGTAGGTCATTGTGCAATAGAATAAAAATATAAGCCATTCTGCTTATTTGAGGGAAACAACTTTCTTCACCCAGCTTCTCATTTTTTCATCCCTATTCCACTTGTGTATGATCTGAAAGATCTACAATTCCTGTATAACAACTATGTGCTTTATTATTTTTATTTTTATTTTTATTAAGGAAAGTGTTCACCATCAGAATTTGCTATTATAGAAGGAAAGTTATAAATATGGGGTGGGGAAAAGTCTACTCATACTGATACAATTAAAACTGATGAATCTTTCTGACGCTGTTTGGCAAGATCTAGTGATCAAGGGGAAAAAGAAATGCTACCAGTTGTATCTCCACTAGAGCCTTTGTTAATATAACTATTGTCTGTACCTTCAGTACATCAGATTAAATTTTTAAGCTAACTAATTAATATACTAGATAATTAGCTTCCTCTCCCTCTGTTCAGAAAGACTCAGTCTGGCAGGACTTTCTTGTGTGGCTGAGCAAAAAAAGACTGATGGGTCTTATCATGAGGAGACCATGCTCTAGCAGAAAGCATTGGTAAGGCCTGGTAAAACTCTTGGTCTCTACTCCTGAAATTGCTTGGGAATTTTGTGCTAAATGGACACTGGATACAAAATAGAAAACATGAAAAGAAAATGCTTTTCTTAACAATCATTTCCAGAAGAATTTTGACTCACCATTTTACAGAATCTGGCACTCTCTACATCCATGAATTTTTAGTCTTTTCCTGAACAGTATTTTACTATGTAAATATAATATTTACTATGTATATGTATATATATATATTATATATGTATATGTTTACTATATATGTATGTGTATATATATAAATCTTTACTAAGTTTTAAGATCTTTTTAATTTAAATGTAAGAAAACATTTGTAGATCCAAAGGTCAAAATTAACACCTTGATCTCCATTAAGAACTTGTACAACTTACAAAAGTATGTTTTAAATCATTCTTTTTACTACTTCCCTTACTAAGGATGTGTCAGGTCCCTAAACTTGCTTCAGCACCTGATTGTTCCTCTAGGTGGGATGAAATCATCATTTAGACATTTGCTATTGCTGTATGTTTGCCAGTGTGTTGGATTCTCATGAGGTATTACTATAGCTCAGAACTATGTTACTCTTTAATCACAAAAACATCTCCATGAATCAATACAGTAAATGAGCATTTAAATGAAAACCTAAGATGTGATGTCAACCAAGTTAATTATATTGAAAATAAACTTCCACTAATAAAACCTCAGAAAGCAGACTGAAAGTTAGAAAATTTGGGGGAAATAATAGAAGACCCAGGAGAAAGGGAAGGAAATACAAAAGAGAAAGTGGGACTCTTTTTTATTGATAGGTAAAATTTGTTAGTGTGTATAATAAAAAATATCTCTAATCTGTAACATGGGTGAACTTCAAGAATCCAAGCCATTTTCCTAAATTTCAGATTAAATCTATCACAGATCAAGTTCAGATGGTGTAGTTATGATGGAAGAGTACCAAAAGCTGTAGAATGGAGGGACTCACAAACCAGAGTATATGTAATGGGAAAAGGCAACTGTGAGCTGTAGTGGTGAAACTGGATAGGTGAAAAAAAAATGAAATATTCTATCCCACAGAAAAAAATAGAAGATATTGTTTTCTTTATATGTAAACAGACATATGATTCAAACTCTTGTTTCTACAAAATTATCCTGTATTTTATACTTACATAATCTACTGTCTCCATATCTCAAATGGACAGAATTTGAGATAAGCATTTGGTAAGTGTATTCTTTTCTTACCAGTTGTATTTCAGTTGATCATATGAAGTGCATTTCTGTTTATAGAATTCAAAATGCTGTAAATTTGGAGGAAGAAATATAAGACTTCAGAGATCAAATAAATACTGGAATTCACTGAATACATAGCTAACAGAGAAGATTATAGTGTGTCCTGACAGGATCATGCATGCTGAGTATCCTGTCATATACTTTGGGGATGAATATAGGAAAAAGGTCAGAATTGATGTACCATGGAAAGGAAAGTACCCTAGGTGCTGCATAGGTATTACTTTTCACAGGGAGGTTAATAGGAGAGGTGTTCAAATAGAGCTATCCTGGGAAAATAAAATAAATAAATAAATAAAAAAGGATATTTCCCTAAACAACAAGCTTAGACATAGACAATATATGTAGATGTTATTTATTTTGAATGTATTCACTCAGAACTGAAACTGTGCTGTATGTAAAATGTATTGTACAAAAATGTACTGTACAATACAAAAACGTATTGTACAAGTTGAATCAATGCTCAAAAGTCAAATTTTAAATTTTTCTGGTTTGCAAGTTTTTTTCTTATCTAAGAGAATGATTCCTTCTTGGCAGGCTTAAAGTTATTTAATATAAAAATATTAAAATAATAATAATAAAAAAAATAAATAATTGTTAATAATATTTAAAAAATCTGCCTGTAAAAAAGTACAAGAAAGACTGGAAAAAGAAATTAAAAGCATCTCCATAAAATACAGAGAGTTATTACTTAAATCAGGTACTTAGCATGAAAACAAGGTGGGGGGGGAGGGGAGGAGGGAGGAAGAGATTGTTTATTCATCTCATCAATAATGGGAGACAGCATAGAAATAAACACAGGTAAGCCACTGAATGCCTCTTCAAATATTAATTTTCTGCCATTCATTTATTCTGGCAGGTGGAATACCAGTGTATATTTCTTACTTTGCTACAGGTGTTTATTTCTGAAATGCAGTAGGAATAAACTAGAAATGTGTGCTGGTTCTAGGAATGATGAGACAAAAAATGTCAATGGAAAGTCTAGTAAATCCTAGAGGTGTTTAATCTGAAATGTTGTTTTCCTTTTTTCCTGAACTTTGCAACATGTGATGCAGACTTGCAATGCTGTACAGTGTGACCTGCATAATTCTCAATGAGGATTAACATAATTTCAGGAAACCGAACTCCATTATTAACAAAAATCTTCAAGGTCAACTAGAATGTATCTATCTGGCTACACGATGACTACCTCCACTTGATTAATGCAGATGGACTAGACAATTGAGATGTAAAATGAAGCAGTTTGTATACATTCTCCTTTACCCAGAGGCTATCATTTTCAAAGTCATTTCTGGCACCTAATACAACGTAGAAATTGAAAAAGTTGCAGCATACAATTTTTCATTTTAAATGTCTTTTTTAAAGTTGGAAGATACATATTTAATAGTTCACCTGACGCTAGAATCTTTTATTTTATGTTGCAACAGTAACTAATTTATAGTGACATTTTGGATTTAGGATACAAGACAGTACCCCTAGATCAGTTGGATCTAGAACACTTTTACTTGGTGTAGCCTTGTCATAAATTCCACTCTTGTGTCTAATTATGGTTAAAAATTCCAGAATATTTAAGAAGGTGTGAAGTATTTGATGTAATTTATTAATGGATTTTAGTAATTTTACTATGTATAATACTTTTGATTAAATGTTTTTCTGATTGAAATTTATCTATAGTTTGCAGTGCCAAACTAGGGTGATCTTGGGAAAAAATGTTTAATATAAGAAAGGAAAACCGGTTATATACATATTTTTTCTGTAAGTATTAGAGATAGTAAATAGCAATTCTTAAAGAATTAGGGATATAAGCAAAGGTAAGAAATCACTATGCAAGTGTCACTGTGGCATGAGGAGGTCAAAGTGTGCAAAAAGAGAGTTCTTGTCACTGTATTTGTGGTTGCATCCATAAATACTTCCAACCCTGACACAAATAAATCAAGTTATTGAGTAGAATCACAGAATCATTGAATCATAAAACAATAGAATTGTTCGGGTTGGAAAGGACATGAAGAATAATCTAATTCCAGCCTCCCTGCCATAGAGGACACCTTCCACTAGAACAGGTTGCTCAAAGCCCTATCCAACCTTGCCTTAAATATTTCCAGTGACGGGGCATCCACAACTTTCTCTGGGCAACTTGTTCCTGTGCCTCACCACAATCATGGTAAAGAATTTATTTCAAATATCTAATCTAAATCTACCCTCTTTTAGTTTAAAACCTTTACTCCTTGTCCTATCACTACGCTCCCTGACGTAGAGTCCCTCTCGTGCTTTCTTGTAGGCCTCCTTGAGGTACTGGAAGGCTGCTATAAAGTATCCCTGGAATCTTCTCTTCTCCAAGCTGAACTTTCTCAGTCTGTCTTCGTAGGAGAGGTGTTCCAGCCCTCTGATCTTCCTTATGGCTCTTCTCTGGACTTGCTCAAACGTCCTTGTTATATCAGGGGTCCCAGATCTGATCACAGCACCCTAGGTGGGGTCTCACAAGAGCAGGGTAGACGGGGTTAATCCCCTCCCTCAACCTGCTGGCCATGTTTTTTGATGCAGCCCAAAATATGGTTGGCTCTCTAGGCTGCCAGTGTATATTGCTGAGTCATGTTGGGCTTCTTTTCAACCAACACACTGAGGGCCTTCTCCCCAGGGCTGCTCTCAATCCATTCTCCACTGAGCCTATATTTGTGCTTGGGATTGCCCCAATCCAGATGCAGAACCTCACACTTGGTCTTGTTAAATTTCATGAGCTTTGCATGGTCTCACCTCCTGAGCCTGTCAAGGTCCCTCTGGATGGCATCCCTTCCCTCCAGCATGTCGACTGCACCACACAGCTTGGTGTTATCAGCAAACTTGCTGAGGCTGCACTTGATCCCACTGTCCATATCACCAACAAAGATGTTATACAGCAATGGTCCTAATATTGACCCCCAAGAAATACCACTCGTCACTGATCTCAACTTGGACATTGAGCCAGTGACCACAACTCTTTGCATGTAACCATCCAGCCAATTCCTTATCATCAAATCCATGTCTCTCCAATTTAGAGACAAGGATATCATGCGGGACAGCGTCAAATGTTTTGTACAAGTCCAGGTAGAGGATGTCAGTTGCTCTTCCCTTATCCATCAGTGCTGTAACCCCATTCATAGGCCATCAGATTTGTCAGGCACAATCTGCCCTTAATGAAGCTATATCTGCTTCAGACATGAATGTTCAACTTTACTTCATACGTGTATATTTCCAGAGGAAAACTTAAAACTATGTTATTTCACAGATAAACTCATTGCTTTCCTACAAATTCCACCCAACATCTTATGCAGATAAGGGAAATATTGTCTCCCATGGTTTGAAGGTGCCTAGACACACAGCAATGTCTTGAGGTCACTGCAGTCTTTTTATTTTCCATCTCTGGTGATGAATGATGAACTGATTTTGCAAAAGTGTTAGTCATCAGGCATAACGAAATTTAACTTAAGTACTTCTAAGAATCTAATCATCATCATACAATGGTACTTCCAAATTATTTGCTTCGCACATAGTCTTTTCTGATTTCTAATTAGAAAATTAATTCAATCCAGTTGCAGAAAAACGATGATCTATGTATTTTTCTGAAGTCTCCAAGTCATTCTTTTTTCCTAAGAGATATTTTCATTTTTTACTTATTTATTATTTTTTTTCTGGTGCATGGACTTCCAACTTCTGGCAGAGATACTAGCTGCTAATTATGACAAAGTACTTTTCAATCTTAGGACATGCAATCATTAAACACAAAAAGGTGCAGTATAAAATATTACCCCGTAAAATCAAAATATATTGATATATATTTGGAACTATGTTCCAAAACCAATTAAAAAAAAATGCCATCCCACCAGAAGTTAAGATGTCTGTAGGAGCAACACATGAAAAAGTGCTTTTTTTATTATTATTATTTCAAATTAAATCTTTCCACAGATTTGATATAATAAACCAGAATAACAATACGATATAAAACTGGGACTGAAAGGGAGGTGGTACATGCTGTTGCAAGCTCCTATGGGCCAGATGGCAAGATTCACTGTAGGCCAGAATTCACTGAAGTTTATGTTTTGGAAAAGCATTTTCCCAGCATCCTTTCATTTTGTCTCAGACTATCCAGGTGGAAACTAAATATTTCATTGCATCTGTTTGGAGATCTAAGGACACTCCTATTAGCCTAATACACTTGTCCCTACACCTTCATCAAATGTTCAGAGTTGAAGAGCAATGATGACTAGCAAGGTGGTAGGACTGTGCTCAGTCCAGTTTAATTCTCTGTTGTGATGATGATAGATGTGTCCCAATGTATAAGAAAGTGACATCTGCAATGCAGATAAAGCTGCATTTGAGGATTCAGTCCATGTGCCCATTTGGCAGTGCTGACAGACACTGATATGGAGATAGGTTGAAATATTTGACTTTTCTCAAAGAAAAAATCAGGGATTATTTTTATTCTTTCTTCTTCTTCTAGTTGTGTCTTAAAGTGCTACATGACTCTGAAAACTTAACACTTCCTTGTGTTTGATGTTTGTAATTCTGAGTAAGAGAAAAGGTCCTTAAACTACAAGCTGCTGAATGACTGAGTAAAAGTTATTACAGAAGTCTGTGAGACTTTAAGGTCTCAGATTAGACAGAGTATAAATTATCTGTATGTTTGAGACAGGTGATGTGGCTTTAACAATAAAAAAAAATCTTGGTGCCAAGCTTTTGACAAGAAGAAATACATATAGTGAAAGAAATTTAAGATGTAACACTGAAAATGTGTGCCTCTGTAATATTTTTAAAACTCTGACTTAAAATGTGGCTTTTTATTTCTTTCCTGTATCTGCATTTAATTCCTAGAACTACAAAATTTTCAACTGTCCAATACATTTCTTTGTAGCTATGCTTTTAACAGTTTGTTTTCTCCATCTGATATTTTTGTCCTTTATTGAAAGCTATTGTTACATTCATTTTTGTTCATTCATGGAACTTGCTTTATTTCTACCACAGCTCCCTTTTTAATATACTTTTGTTTTGTTTTATTTTTTTTTAATTTATTTATTTCTGCAAAAGGCTAATTGGGAGAGAGGGGAGATGGGGGGGAATATCAAGACCAAATAAAGCAAGACTAAAGAGAACTGTTGGACTGTGACTTTTTACAGACTTTTTGATCCTCATCTATAGTATGAAAAAGTAGTGAAGATGATTTTACATTGCAGAAGTTGTTGTCTTGAATGGAATAATTCCAGGACCTGTATTTCCAACACATCTTGGGAAACTTTACAGCATTGCAAACACACTTACTTAGTTCCTCATCAATGTTATCCTTCATCACCAGTCAGTGGACTACCATTCTTTTCATTCAATATCACAAATATTATTTTATCAGATGTTAAAAAAGATGTTATACAGAAATGAGGAAAAGAGAAAAAAAAATAAGGTGTGTATATGAAATGAAGTATAACAGAGAAGGCGGTGATGGGCCAAGTTATGATGATTGTATAAATATGATCAAACTGGCTACAGATCACTTGAGAACAAATAGATGGAAATGAAAAGACTTACAAAATTAGGTTTATATATATGGACTGTGTCATTAGGGATATGTCTATGAGTTTATTAAAAAAAAAAAAAGTATATTCAAAAATAGCATCTAGAGGGGAGGGTTGTACCTTGGGGTTGTTTCATATCATCTACGTTGTAACACAAAATGTAAATGTTGGAATAGTTTTTTAATAATCAAATCTTGAATGATCTTTTGATCTCTCCAATTTCATATTTTTTCTCATTACCAATACATATGCAGTAACTGAAATTACACATCTACAGTTTCCACTAGAGTTCAGTGGAAGATATCATCTATCTATAGTAATTCCAAACAACTGCTAATAGAAATTATACAAGACAGTTCATCTATATAGCAGAAAAAAAAAAAAAAAGTAATTGGAGAAACAGAAAGATTTTTGTTGCTGTAAACAAAAATAAGTATATGGACTAGGTAATTATAATGACAAAGCCAATACAATCAAATGTGAAAGCAATCTACGTTAGAAGAAAATAATATGTTGTATATGAAAATTATTTAGTAAGATTCTTTCAGTTAATGAGGGTTTAACTTTATAGCCCAATGGGTAGGCATATGATATATTCAGGATCATATTTTATACTTCTAATTAACCATGGTTAAATAAAAGACAAAAAAAATCAGCTAAAGAAAATATATGAAATTTTGAGGAGGAAGGATCAGAAGCTAGGAGTTCAATACAGTATTTTTAGACCAAGAATTTTCAGTCATGTGGTTCAGTACTTCTTCAGTGGAGACTAGTTTATTACAGGAGAGAGCCAGAAGACAATTGTCTGCTCTTCTGAAGCTTAGCAATTCTTTGTCAGATTTAGGGATTAAAGATCTATCATGCCATTCTAGCCCTTAAATCTAAGAAAAAGGCTATATACCAAAAATAAATTGTCACAATCTTTTTGTCTCTATATTTTGCTTTCAGCAGTGTACTGTTATTTAGCTATTCTCTTGCACAGAGTCCTTTCCCTCTTACTCATTCATAAGTGGAAATCAAAATGAGGTTTTAAATTGGACAGTTGAATACCCAGTGAACTAGGCAATTCAAATATTCCTAGTTCAAGATTTTTGTTCTTTAAATTGAAAAAAAAAATACATTTTTATGTTAAATGTCATACAAACTTTTTAATAATAATTTTTTTATAAAAGTACACACTTTTATTTCAGACCATTGAAGATTTGTGCCTACAGCTCAAAGAATTTAGGTCAATTTTAATATTTTAATGTTTAGGATAATGTGTACAAAACGGGCAAATTTATTCCAATTGAATATTAAATTTCTAAAAAACATACATATATACTTGAAAATATATAAACAACTATATAGAAGTTATTTAGTGTCTCATGTAAATCCCACAACATTGGAGATTACCTTGAGAACTAAACTTTCTTAATGTTTACACCTACTATGAATGATACTACTAGGCTATCCTAACAGCATACTAAAAAGATGTAAAAGGGAAATAAAACTACAGATACGCAGGCTAAGAAAATGGATTTCTGACAATTAAATTGCCAAGACCAGGGGAATACTATATATTTCTGCTACAAGGAAAACACTGAAATAAAGCATAATAAGCATAATCAGTTTGAATAATATTTTGGTTTGAGGAAGCCACAGAAAGCTTTGCCATCAAATTTAGTAAACTAAGGGAAAAATTAGTTCATTGCAAGATTCTACCTCAAAGTGAATAATTATAAAATTATATTTTATTTTTTATTAAAAAAAAAAAAAAGAGAGAGAGAGAGAGATATTCTGCATGCAGTACCTTCAGAAGCTGTGAATGGTGAGGAGTGGCTGAAGTCAGACATCGTGTGCCGAATAGCTAATCTTGAAAAATAACCCTCCAGTCTATTTCTACACTAGCAGGCTTTACTAAATACACTTTAAAAGACTGCATGCCACAGTATAAGCTACTGTATAAGCATAATTAATTTTCTAACAAAGTAAAATTACCAGAACTTCAGATGCAAATCAATTGAATTGCTCTCATTAATAATAGTAATAGTAATAGTGATAGTAATAGTAGTAATAGTAATAATAACAACAACACAACAACAACAACAACAACAACAAAACAACAACAACAACAACAACAACAACAACAACAATAATAATAATAATAATGTCCCATTGCACTTTTGTGGAAAGTGGGTGGAGAGGTGTACACTTATTTTTCCAGGTTTCACAAAAATATATGTTAATAGCTTCTGTGGCTCCAAGCATTCTTTGTGTATGAAAATTATTTATAAAGTACCTTTCATATTTTCAAATCCAAATTTTTTTAATTTATGAACATTTTCTGAAATTGTCAGAAATCCATTCAGTATTTTCCTAGGAAATTCTCATTTGCCCCCAGACCTGCCAAATCTACAGTGGGATTGTCAATGTTGCTTGAGTGTAACTGAGCTATATTCCACAATAACTTTGTCTGAGAACTTTTGAGGTACTGGCTATAGCCGAATAACCCCTCATAAAACTCTTGGAGGTTTTGAAAAATTCTTAGTAAAGGAATGTCTATATCATTTGACAATGGTAAATGAAAGATGGGCTAAGGTTTGAATAATGTCACTTACATTAAAAGCTGTATGGAGACAAAGATTTATGACAGATGGTAAGCTTTTAATTGGATCTTGTTCAGGAAATGTAAACACTGAGCATCTGTGGTCAAGTCACTAGTTATATAACAGTCAATGAACCAGACATCTACAGCAAAACTGGAATTTTCTTCCAAATGAAAACTGGCAGTTTCAGTTTTTAAAATTATGAATTATGTAATTATGAGGACAATTATAGTGGGATGAGGAGGATGGTGATTAGATTGAGGAAGATGAAATAAAAATTCTGAAAAATTAATGTCACAATAATAAGACGCTAGACCACAACCACATGTGGAACTGAGGAAGGCAGAAAATACTTAGAAAGGAGAAAGAAAAGAGAATGGAGAAAAGAGGGGGAGGGGGGAAGGGAAGGGAAGGGAAGGGAAGGGAAGGGAAGGGAAGGGAAGGGAAGGGAAGGGAAGGGAAGGGAAGGGAAGGGAAGGGAAGGGAAGGGAAGGGAAGGGAAGGGAAGGGAAGGGAAGGGAAGGGAAGGGAAGGGAAGGGAAGGGAAGGGAAGGGGGAAGGGAAGGGAAGGGAAGGGAAGGGAAGGGAAGGGAAGGGGGAAGGGAAGGGAAGGGAAGGGAAGGGAAGGGAAGGGAAGGGAAGGGAAGGGAAGGGAAGGGAAGGGAAGGGAAGGGAAGGGAAGGGAAGGGAAGGGAAGGGAAGGGAAGGGAAGGGAAGGGAAGGGAAGGGAAGGGAAGGCCAGGGAAGGGAAGGCCAGGGAAGGGAAGGCCAGGGAAGGGAAGGCCAGGGAAGGGAAGGCCAGGGAAGGGAAGGCCAGGGAAGGGAAGGCCAGGGAAGGGAAGGCCAGGGAAGGGAAGGGAAGGGAAGGCCAGGGAAGGGAAGGCCAGGGAAGGGAAGGCCAGGGAAGGGAAGGCCAGGGAAGGGAAGGCCAGGGAAGGGAAGGCCAGGGAAGGCCAGGGAAGGGAAGGCCAGGGAAGGGAAGGCCAGGGAAGGGAAGGCCAGGGAAGGGAAGGCCAGGGAAGGGAAGGCCAGGGAAGGCCAGGGAAGGGAAGGCCAGGGAAGGGAAGGCCAGGGAAGGCCAGGGAAGGCCAGGGAAGGCCAGGGAAGGGAAGGCCAGGGAAGGCCAGGGAAGGGAAGGCCAGGGAAGGCCAGGGAAGGGAAGGCCAGGGAAGGCCAGGCCAGGGAAGGCCAGGCCAGGGAAGGCCAGGCCAGGGAAGGCCAGGGAAGGCCAGGGAAGGCCAGGGAAGGCCAGGGAAGGGAAGGGAAGGCCAGGGAAGGCCAGGGAAGGCCAGGGAAGGGAAGGCCAGGGAAGGGAAGGCCAGGGAAGGGAAGGCCAGGGAAGGCCAGGCCAGGGAAGGCCAGGCCAGGGAAGGCCAGGCCAGGGAAGGCCAGGCCAGGGAAGGCCAGGCCAGGGAAGGCCAGGGAAGGCCAGGCCAGGGAAGGCCAGGGAAGGGAAGGCCAGGGAAGGGAATCTAGTTCCTTGATAAAGGGAAATCTGGGAAATGTTCCACAAAGATAAATTTAATTAGCTAACTAGTAAAAGGGGAGGGTTTATTCTGAGAATAATCTGCTTATCATTTTGAATTTTTGCTATGAATTTTGAAAAGATATCTGTAAATTTCATCCTAAAATACTTATCCAGAACAAGGAAGTGGAAAGGTTGAAGACCGATACAGGTGAAAATGTCTCTGTTTTCATTAATAAGTGTTGAAAAATATACATATACACCTGAAATGCAGATATGCATAGAATAAACATAGAATATTAGAAGTGATGTCCTCAAAAGTGGAACTACTCATACTGACCTTCTCTCTTCTGAGAAACTGTATTTTCCTAACATTTTGATAAAGCAGAATTCAACCATCAGTTGGTACACATGGCTTTTATTTCACATTTGGATTGTAGAGACTATGCAAATGATCACTAATTGCTCTCTGGAGAGCTGTGTGCCCCCTTTTTGATCTATGTATTTTCCCTGTTCATTCTTCTGAGAGTACAGAAATACTGGAGGAATTGCACAGCATGTAGTTTGAAAAAAGGTTTTGAAAGAGAAGATGCTTAGGAATGTAAAGTGTATCACATTTGAATTCCTCAGTGTTTTATGTATGGACATATAGTACAACTTGGGGAAACGTTATATGATATTTTTAACTGCACAACTCAATAATTGCTTTTGATTAAACTTTTTATTTATTTACACTGACAAAATGTTTATAATCCATTATTTCTCAATGGGTATAGTCAGTTGAGTATAAGATATATTCTGAATCCTAACTCAGTTGCTAACATTTTCAAAAACAGATTACACTTCAATTGTTCTCTAAACCATTCCAAAGATTGAAAGCCACAGTCATTCTTCACAAAAGAAACAATCATTTACACAAAACGCAGTAAACATTAGAACTCCATTTGGTAACCTCAAAGCATAAAATAAGTTTAGCATTTCACAGCCACCCCAATGTTGTTCACATGCTGAAACTACTGTTGTGACCCCTGGATCACTTAGGAAATAGGTGTAGCAGGAAACTTTAAGTTTGCAACTCTAACTAAAATTGGGAGCTTCCTCCTTACCTCTCAGTTTTTAAATATACAGGTAAGACTCTATCAATATTCAAAGTGGTATTACTTATTATTTCTATGTCTGTCCACTTTTAAAATACAGCCATCTGTTCTTCTCTTCTTCTATAGCAATATGAAAAATCTCTTGTGCAATATTCTATTGTCCAAAGGCAGTACTCCCATGGTGATCTGTAACACAATTGTTAAGAGATTATATGGCCCCTGTGGACACAAAGAAATAAACCAAATTAATGATTTATATTTTAACAGCTTTTTTGTCTTAAGACAAAATTTCATTGTTTAAGAAATTTACTTACAAAACAGTCAATCTTTAAAATATATGCAGCTTCACAGTTGCTAGCATAAATTAATTATGAAAATACCATTACCCTAAAGGAAAAAGACACTGACCTAGCATGTGATCATGTAATTAAATTATGCCCCTCAGCTTCGATATTATACTAAAAATACATGCAGCTATAGTAACAAATGCTCCAGGATTAAACAAGTCTGGCAATTAGAATAAAAAATTATTCTTTCCTAAAATCACTGGAAACATGTTAGTGTACAAGAAGAAAATTTAACTCTAAAGCAGTATGAACAGCTCTTATTACACTTGTTGAAGTAACATCATCAGTTAATGTTAATGTAACACTGTGCAGATCCTTGACTTGTGGAAACTGACCTAATCTTATTAAGGACAATGGAAGTATACTAATTTATGTTAGCCGAGAATCTGTCCTCAGGGCTTTGTTCTCTTGTATTTATCTATCCATGGAGCTCTAAATAACACTTTATCAATAATAAGAAGTATATTTCCTGAGGATTTCAGTCATCTGCAGCTTTGAGAAGTCTTGTTTCAAACATATTCTCTTCATAGACAGAGCCATAGCTATCAGTGTTTTCCTAATTGTATAATTCCTAGGAAATTTCAGCAAAACAAATGTGTTGTGTTGTCTTATCTTTCTTGTGTTCTTGCAGATGAGAGAAAAATATCTGTCAGGAGGTCAGGCCCAATCAATAACCTGGATCTTCAGTGGGTCAAATATCTTCAACCTATGTACCAACTGGTTGACATACTCTGTTTAAACACAAACAGCGGAAAGACATTGACAACATTTGGTAACAACTCAAAGGCTTATCTCAAGTTCCAAATTTTTCACTGTATTCATTAAAACTGTTCAAAGTCTTGGCTGACCAAGATGCAGTTCCAGAAGTTTTTTCATATGAAAATTGATGAATGAATGAATAATACTCCAGTTCATTCTAAACATATTTTAGATACACTCTTTGAATCTGAATTTTTTGAGCACAATCAAGATTGGAATGAACTTCCAATGGATGGAAAACCCTGCTTATGCAGGATTTCCATTTCACTCAAGTCTAAAAAACACAAGTATTTTGAAAATTAATCCCCCACTATTTAATTGAAACATCAAAGACATGCTCTCAAATTCTGCCTTCGGGAGCTAATAAGTTTTGCTGATGGTTTTGGAAGTTGCTTATGTTGCTAAGTGTTGTTCTGAAAGAGTAAAAATGTTGTGTAACTTAACATACCAGTAGATTTTCACTTTCACTTTTATCTTAGACCTCAACACTCATACATATAGACATGCAGTTATTGACTTTCTTCCCTCCATAGGTTTGTGTCAAAGTACTTGACTGAATACTGTACTAGAAACTGTAGATTTTCATGAACATAGGTAAATCAAATTTTTACATAATAAGAAACTACATTAAAACCTCTACCCTGCAAAGTCTGATAGCACAACTAAGAGACCAATTTGTGCAGGTTTGTACTGGGTCTGGCTGGGATATTAACTTTCCCCACAGCAGTCCATAGAGTGTTGTGCTCTGCACTTGTACCTAGAACAGCATTGATATCACACCAATATTTTGTCTGTTATTGAGCAGAGCTAGTGCAACATCAAGACTCTCTCCAACCTCCACCCCCTACTCCCTCAGCCAGTAGGGGTGGGGGAGGAGTAAGAAGTGGAGAGGGGACATCACCAGGGCAGCTGACCTAAACCAGCCAAAGTGATATTCCTTACCACATGGTGTCATACTCAGCAAGAAACGCTGGTAAAGGAGAAGGAAAAGGCTCTTGTTATGAAAAAGTCTGTCCTCCCAAACAATCAATATGCGTATTGCTGCCTTGATTCCCAAGATGTGGCTGAACATTGCTCATTGATGGGAAGTAGAGAATGATTGTTTTTTTTTCTCTCTCTTCGCTTCCACACTTTTTTTTCCCCTCTTTCTTTTCTCTTTAATTAAATTATCCTTATCTCAACCTTCAGGCTTTCTTCTTTCCCATCATAGTTTCTCACCACCACCACCCCCAGCAACCCCCAACCCTCCCCCCCCCCATTGAGGAGGGGGAGTGATAGAGAGGTTTTGTGTAGTTTAGCCATCCATTTGGGTGAAGTCACAAGGTTATCTATATGCAAGAGAGATGAGAATGAGAGTAGCTAGCAGAAACCCCTCAGAGAAGCTGTGCTAGGAGGAAGTGCAGAAGTAGCTTCAGATACTTTCATTTTGTAGGAGTAACCTCATCACAGTTTCTTCCTCAGTAATCTTGGTTACATCATAAGAAAACAGTGTGTGCCACAGTTTACATTCCTTCCAGCCAGTGGTGCCCAAAATATTCTGTTTGGGGCATCTGGCAACAAAACAGAATTTAACATTATACCATGCATCTTTAACAAGCTAGATTTGGATTATTGCTAATCACTTGTAGCAAGAGATCTTAATATCATAAGATACCACCAAATGAAAATTGAATATGAGAAGAAAAACCTTACATATTCCTTGAAGGCAATGAAAAGGCTGCCTGTGATATTAGGCATTGTACATATTGGTTCGATGCAATTTGTATTGAGAGCCCAGATGTGACAACGGTGATCATTGTTTTTGACATTATTAATAATTCATATCTACATATTCAGAAATCTAATTTGTTTGATCATCTCCATTATTATGACAGGTTTTCAAAACTTTTGATGGTCATGGGGGAACATGGGGAACATTAATAGACAGAAAAAACACTCTTAGAATTATAAATGTATTGTATGCTTTATATCTAACAGCTAAAAATGGCATCTAATATTTTCCCTGAGACTTCTGGCACATTGGAGATATAAATAGCTTTTCTGGAAAGCATTTAAATGTCAGGGTAAGATCACTAGCTCGTAGTTCTAGACATTCATTTCAATAAATATTTCCAAATTTCATGAACTCAAGGCAATATTCATGAAGTATAAAGTATGAAACTATTGTTGCATTTCATGATGCATTATAAAGATTTAAATATTCCACTGAAAAAAAATATTTTGCTTTATATCAAAAGTTTTCTTCACTCAAATATTTATGAAAATATGAGTTAAAATTCCTGTTTTAATGTAGAGATTTTTTTTTTTTTTTAACTCAGGCATGACTCCTTCATTAAAAAAGATAATCTGTATTCCCAAGTGCACAGTTCTGTTGTTTTGATCTTTAATATCACAGAGAAGCTGACAGAAAAATGGAGCACTGCACTGCAAAAATTGTAAAATGATCTTAATTAATTTCCTTCCTATCATTTAAGAGGAGGAATTCCACTTCATGGTAAAGTATTTATGTTTGTAGGTAAGGCATGCATTTTAATATATTCAATAAGTCTTGAAGGATGTCCAGGGAATTCATTAAAGGCCATGACCCTGAGTAAACTTTATTTAGCCTGGAGGTTACTGAAATAATGTAGTGTTTTGGGAAGGTGATAGTATGACTGCAGAATACTAAACACTTAAATATATATAGTATATATATATATATATATATATATAAAAGTGGCTTGACAATTCACCTTTTTTTTTTTTTTTCTTTTTACTCCAGATACTTTTTAATTCAGTAGCAAAGTAGCTACAAGGAGACTATAGAGAACAAGAGAACATGAAGGACACAGTTATTCGTATTTGGCTGAACATTTATTTTGTATATGCAATGACTGTCATTTACACACTCATTAAGTCATCAACATATACAAGAATGATATGATGAAGAGGAAAGCTTAAAGAAGACAATAAGATCTGGGGGAGTTTAAGGGGTTGTTTCTAGGTGAATTCACTCTATACCATTAAGAACTGAAAACGCAGATGTCGTCTGCTCAAAACTGGGATCCGGTAAAACCTGGGGGGTAAATGTTCTGTACAAAGTCACCAAATGAAAAAAAAATGTAGAGCCTTGTAGCAATAGGCTGAAATAACTTGATCTCTTTTATTTTCTCTTTAGTTTAACTTTTTCTCAATAAAAAAAAATGAATAAATAAATAAATATTGGCTTTTATGCTAACAGCTTTCTCATGGACCTTTCAAAAGTTTTTAGAAATGCATTTGGAGATTTAGAGGAATTATTTTTATGCCAATATTAAGAACAAGTTAGCTTGTATAATCCATTATTAAAATTTGTGGTTCTATGCAATCACTCAGCTATGCTGCTGACTAAGTGGTGTTTCTGGCTATGAGAGTAGAGTGACATAAATATTCTCAGAGGAGAATCACAGAATCACAGAATAGCAAACAAGATGCAGTGAATAATTCAGATGTGGATAACAGAGAAATGTTTGACACTCTTGATGAGAACTAGTTCATTTAAACTGCAGGGGCACTAACAGAAAACCTTCATTATATTGAAAAATCCCGTGCCTTAGATATTTTTAACTTTTGAGATAACTTACATATTTATATGAATCTTCTTATTTCATGCCTATATCTACTTACTTTAATTTTATGGACAGTTATTAACTGTCACACTGAAACAACTGATTGATAACACAGTTGAATGACTTTCTTCTAGCAAGTATCATGCATTTTGTTTTACATGTTCTCAAGGATGTTTGTGAGAAAAGATAAGTAATCTTAAAATTGGTAAATTGTTTTTATCTCAAGAAGGCTGGGGGGAGGGTAAGAAAGATCTATTTTATAAAACCACAATATTATCCATGTAAAAAGTCTTGCAGAGGAGACTATTTTTATTGTGCCCTCTCTCCCCTTCTCTCCCCCGCCCATGTAATGTTGATTTTTTCAGTTTAGATACTATTGACCAACATGCATGGGAGATTACCAGACATAATACATAACTATCTATACTAAGTTGAACATGTTTAACTCCCTCATTTTTAAATTTTGCAAAGAAAGAAAGTACAATAGACATTCATAATCTGTCCAAGAGGACAATGTGATGAACCATGTATTGCTCTTGTCTGCTGTGGTGAGGACAGATCTTCAAGGTAATGCTGAAAGTAGCTCCACTGTCCTCCCTGAAGTACTCAGCCTCTGGATGTTGTTAGCATTACTGAATATATTCAGAATGTACGGTAATAGAATTAAAAAAAGAATTAACTAACTTTAGCACTGTTTTTTTCTAGGCCTGGGTCTGCTTCCTCAAGTAAAGTTGTTCCTCACTTAACTTAGATCTGTAAAAAGGGTATGTTTGATGGAGTGCACGTGTGGTCCAGATACAACTGGCTGCTGAAGGACTCAACTCCTTGCAGTTGCTCTTGGCAATTCAAAGAAGTCTCAGTGCAGGTTTAATTTCAGTTTTAATTAATAGTCTTCAGAAAAATAATTTAAATTAAAAAAATATAACAATTAGTAACTCAATTACCTTTTCTTATTTTATGAATTTCTGATAATAAAGGTCTCATAGATTACTATTGTCGTTAATCATTACTTTTTCTTTTTCAGACCAATTTAAGATAAAACCTTTGTTCTTTGCGCAGTTCATATTGAATTACGCCTCCCATTTTATTCCAGAAGATTTTAACAGGCTAGGAGGACATGGCAATTTTCTAATGCTACTTTTATTACCAGAATTTGCATATCCTTTTTTACTGAACTGTGAAATCAGCATTACAAATTCAAGTAAGCTACAGTTTCCAAACATGAAAAATAATTATGAGGCCTAAATAAAATCAGGCATAAGATCACATTTGTTGGATCTCCTGATATTATTTTGAACACAGCCCTGTACTGAAATCAGGTTCTTGAAGAGTAATGTTTTATATAAAATGATTTTAAAAATATAACCCTTTATTGTTTGGCATCAGAAGAATACAGGAACACTAATATGGTAAGGATTAACACACTACATATATGCACAAACAATAGTAAAGAGGACTCAAAACATTATATAGTAGAGCTTTTACATATTAACTTGGAAGGGTCGCTGAAGACCGTTGTATGTGACTTCAAAAATAATGTGAAAATGCACAGTGTAGAGAATTAACTCTTTAAACTCCTCTGATCTCAGATCGAGAAGCAATTTCCTGACTGATAAGAGTAGCAAATATCTGTGGACTCTTTTGCTGTGCTTCATCATTTATTAGAGCTATCTTTCACAAACGGACTTTGGAAACTGACAGTCTCTCTGAAAACATCTAAGCAGACCACCAGTGACATTAAAGGCCTTATATTTGTTAGAGGGTATGCAGATGTTCTGTGGCTTGTCATAAATTTGGGTTTGTAATGGTCTTTACGATCTTCCTTCTAGGTAATACCTATTATAATCACCATATTGGCAAGCTGACATGATGAGCCACTCCAGTCACATTTTTCTGTTACAAATCTATTTTTGACACATTTTTAGAATATTAAGCAGATGACATCTAACTCTGATTGAAACTAAATTCTAAGATTTAAACATTCCTTTATAACACTGTATCTCCAATCAAATTTTTGAGATATTTCTTATTTTTCCAGAACAGGTGACTGGATGATTTCAGAGTATTTGTTAAAATTCGATTGAGCCTGGCTCTTGTTATTAAAGTCTCCTGACTATAATCTTGCTTTGAACAGAAAACATATGAATTATCATAGAGTTAGGGAACAATTCTAGTTGGGAGGGACTCAAAGAAGATCCCAGGTAAAACCTAATGTTTAAATCTCAACTACGAAGTCAGAGAAGGTTGCACAGAGTTTTAACCTGTTTGATCTTGAAAACCTCTGTGAAGGTGTTTCCCCCTACAGACACACTTCTCACCTTTGGTCTGGCCGTTGCCTTGCTGGCTGGTCATTGCAGCCAAGGCCTTGCTCAGCCAAATAGTGACCACAATATTGGCTCAAGCTGGGTGCTGGAGAAACTGACAGACAGACATCTTGTTCAGCAGCTGAGGGCCAATGGAGCACAGACACACAAAAACAACAACAACAAATTACTATTAGTCCATTATCTTACCCAATAAATAGCAAGCCAATGGGCTAAGAGCCCTCTGAGCTCTTCTGCACAGCAGCTGGATGCACAGCAGGATTTCCCCTTGAGTTGGGACACCTCTCAAGGTCACACCTGCTGCGGTCACTCCTTATGAGAGATACCTTGATACAACAGATCCTTAAAAAGTAATTAATAGCTTGCTAAAATTTGAGAGACTCACTAAAATTATATCTTTGATTGTGTACATATAACCCTTAGCTATGAACCACTGACCAAATCTGGGACTAGAAGTGGATTCAGCCACACCATTACCTCTTCTGTTCAAGGAGTTTGGAAAACAAGCAGGGTCCACTCTGCACCTTGTGACTGAAAAGGAGGGTCTTCCTGACTCATCTGACTTACCCTGTACTCTATACAGTAAATAATCAGGAGCAACTTGCCATCTCAAATCTGGCTAAGTTGCTGTCTTAATTACAACTAAGCTTTGTTAGACTACTACATCATATCAATATATGTATTGCTGCTTCCCTATTATGAGTAAAGTATATAATTTCACCCGTAACAGTCTATGAGGGTGGATAGAAAGTGGTCAAACACTTCTGCAGTTCTTGAGTGTCTTAGTGACTATGGTGGATTGCCTCGGCTGGCTGCCAGACATCCACCCAACCATTGTCTCATACCCCCTCTTCAACAGGACAAAGAAAGAAAATTAGCCAGAAAAAGCTCACAGGTAAAGATAAGGACAGGGAGACTAATTAACAATTATCATCACAGCTGAAAAAGACTCCACTTGGGGGAAATTAGTTTACTGCCAATTTAAAAAAGGCTTGGCTGGTGAGAAACAAGGGCAAATTAAAACAATGCTTTCTCCTACCCCTATTATTTCCAGGCTTAACCTCACTCTTTCATTCCCAGTTCCTCATGCAAATATTGCAGGGGAACAGAGGGTTGTGGCAGCAGCATCCCCCAGCCTGGGCAGAGACCCCTGGTCCTCAGGCATAGTGCCAATGGGATTCCAAGAGGGATTACCAGAACCACTATATGAGGAGGCTGCTCTTAACATCCCAATTTAAAATTACTAGTTCAGTTGTGGATAAATCTGAATATATAAGGAAATGCTATGATTTTTTAAATTATTATTTTATTTTTCTCCCCCTGTAGAGAAATAATGAACATAGAATGGTTTTAACAGTACTTTCAGAAGCAGAAGGAATAGCAACAATATTTAACAAAAACAATACATAACAAATACAGGGTAACACATATATAGCTTTAAAATACTTTACCCTCTTTTTATCCCAATACACTTGTGTCTCCTTAACAGCAATAGCTTCCCCTCTAATTAAGGGGTTTTGAATAATTAGGTTCAGTTGAATGTAATTAGCTTCCAGCTGGTAGTGCTTATCTAAGTTGCATTGAATAGTATTGAATTCCATAAGGAGAAAAATCAAAAACTTCTTTTCTACTTGACACTAGTCACTGACAATAGCCAGTGTTTTCTGTTCCAATTCCTCTTGACTTCTAGACATATTTACCACTGTTGGATTGCCCACTTGGTATCACAGGGAGCTTGTAATAGTAAATTTGTTGGGTCTTAGTACTAGGCATGCTGCTTGTTTTTGACTTGAAAGCTTTACTAAGTGTCTGAGTCTTCAGGTTTCTGACCTAGCTCACCTCCTCCTCAGGGACATAAAACAGTTTTATTGTTAAGATTTGTCATTACTGGCTGCCTCACAAGTAAAGGTTTCAAAGAGAAAATGTGAAATATAACTAGTTGTCCCTGGATAATAGTAGAGTGTCGGTAGACGCAGGTCTCAATCATGCAGTTCTAAGGCTACAGAAATTGTTCATTATAAAGTGTCCTCCCTGCATTTCTACTGAACCTTCCACAGGTTCATGAGGTTCTTTAGAGCATGTTTCAAATTCACTTACTTTAAGAACTGTAGTTAATTCTTTCACTGAAGGAATATTGTATTAATTCTTGATGTAGCTGCAGGCACATGGCTGGATTTGTAATCTTTTTTCTCAGTAGTGTTTAGTTCTTGTTTTACCCACCAAATTATTGGTGTATCTGTTCTATTATTGACTTTCAAAAGCTCTGTATTCTTTTGCATTTTCTGCTTTCCATCTCTAAGTCTATCTTTCAGGTTTAATCCTTATTTACCACAGTGAAATTCTCAAGTATTAAGTTCTTTTAGTTTTGTAAGTCTCCCTATACAAAATCCTCCTTTTAACTCCCTTTTGAATGATTTGAATTATTTGAATGTATCAGAACACTAAAGCATCTAAAAGAAATTCTATCTACGGAACTGTCTTCTCTGGACTTTCCTCATTCTCTTTCTGGTCCTGACTTTTATTCTTTCAACTCTCCTGTCCTTTATGTTCTGTTAATTTTCATCCTTCATATCTGCTGTTTGGGAATGGTTGTGATATAGATTAGGAGAATGTTTGCTAGATCATCTTTAAGGCTTGTATAAAAGTAACAAAGCATTTTCATTACTACTTGAATTTTCTTTCCAATGTAAATAGAATTCTTCCTAGATTAATCATAATTAAAACAAGAAAAAAAAAATTAGTTTAAATAAGAAAAGCTATATTCTTTACTATTGTATGTGTATATGCATATGTATTCCCAGGAATATAAAATAGGGGAAAAAATGGTATGCAATATTTTTGTAAAGGGCAAGCTGGAAATCCTTGTAAGAATTTTTCCCAACAGACTTGTTCCACCCTTTGTTAACCTACTTCTTTGTTCTTTTCTAGCCTATACAAGTGTGTAGAACTGGTTTATAGGATTTTTGATTTTGTATCTGAGTGGATCAGTTTCAGAGTCATATGTGCTTGTCAGAAATAAATTATTAGAAAAGAAATCAAATACATGAGTTTTGTATCTCTTTCCAAATGGACAGTATTCATACTAACTTTTTTTTTTTTTTTTTTTTATCCTATAAAAGCTTCCCTTTCAAACTTTGCTCTGGCTTGTTAAAGGTTTTATATCTGTGGTCTCATGTAACTATAGTGGTAGGTCACATGTAACATCTTTAAAAGGAAAGAAGTAACCTCTTAAGGTTCCTACGATGGACTTTAATGTAAGCTAGAAAGGTGAATGAGTAAGTTAACTTCTTGTTAAAGTGTTAGACTGCAGAGTGAACAGATAGGGTATCTGACACAAGCAATAATCTGTGTTGTCATAACTGACTTCTTTTTGAATGAATGAAATAGATTCATTTCTAGGTATATTTCACATAAATTAATTTTAACATAATACAGATCCTAAGTTAGTCCTTTACTTTGAAGCTTACAGATATATGAAGCAAGAGAAATAAACTCTGGTGTTTTCTTCCACTTTTGAAATAAAGTATAGAATAATTCTCCATTCTTGTGAGACCCTACCTGGAGTACTGCATTCAGCTCTGGAGCCCCCAGCATAAGAAAGACATGGACATATTAGAGAGAGTCCAGAGGAGGGCCTCAAGGATAGCGAGACAGATGTAGTATAGCTCTTATGAAAAAAGGCTGTTGTAGTTGGGGTTTTACAGCCTGGAGGAGGGATGGCTCCAGGGAGACCTTACAACAGCCTTCCAGTACTTAAAGGGAGCCAACAGGAAAGGTGGGGAGGGACTCTTACTCAGGAGTGTTGTGATAGGACAAGGAGTGATGGCTTTAAACTAAAAGAGGGTAGGTTTAAATTCAACATTATGAAGTAATTCTTCATTATGGGGGTGGTGAGGCACTGGAACAGGTTGAACAGAGAAGCTGTGGATGCCCCATCCCTGGAAGTGTTCAAGGCCAGGTTAGTTGGGGCTTTGGGTAATCTGGTCTAGTGCCCATGGCAGGGGGGTTGGAACTAGATGATATTTAAGGTCCCTTCCAACCCAAACCATTCAATGATTCTATAAAAACGTATAAGAGCTATCCTTTTATAAATGATCAGATTATGAGATACTAAAAGTTTAATGGGGTTACCTATACTTTGGGATTTACTTATTAAGAAAATTGTGAGAGTATTTGCTCTCTAATACTTTATGTTCACATTCCTTTTTATGAAAAAAATAAACCAAAGGTGAAAGCATTTACAGTTTTCAGTTATTTAATTGAAAACAATATCTAATGCTTCTTGAATGTTGCAAACAAAGTAAGGACTCAATACCATGTCGTTGAATACATTAAAATATATTTAAAATACAGTATACAGGATGTCCTACTCCCTTTGCAGTAAAACAGAACAGAATGTGGAACTCTGTGATGAGTCTCTGAATTGGAGAAGTGTAAATGTAGCCAAAGCTATTCTTCAATAGCCAAAACTACATATTTAGAATACAATGTCTAGAAATAATTTCTGTGTTCCGAAGCTTCTCTTCTTTCTCAATCACTGTGGAAAAAAGCACCAAACTGTCTAATAATCCAGTCAATAATCAAGACATTATCTTCAGCTTGGACCACTCTTTACTGAAACTGTTTTTAAATGGTACCTCTCTTTTTCTGTAACCTCACCAATACAGTTTTGACTGCATAACGTTGCACACAGAAGCACCTCAGCTCTCAAGCTGCTTGTATTTAGGATTGTAAAACATTATTTTCCCTAAGACTGAAAAATGATTGTCTTTATGCACCTATCCGGAATACATCAAATGTCTCCTAATTCTCTTAAATATACATAAAATCATTTTCTGTCTTACTGGCCAACATTGCCATTGTTAGTTTGACACTCTCTTGGCAGCCTGTTTCCATCTCCTGACTCATTTGCTAAGTTTTTGCATAGAAAGTATTGAGAGGGTCCAAGTCCGTGCTTAAAACTCTTAAGTGTTACAACAAGAAAAATAATTAAAAGAAAATATTTTTCAGTAGGCACCACATAATTACTTGGCTGTAAACAGACTAGTGCGTGTGGACTATGCAGATTATAAAGCTAAGGCAAATAAGAAAGTTATTTTCTACCAGATGCTACTGAAAATCAAAGCAACTGATGTCTCCAGCTGGTATGCATTTTTAATTGTACTTCAGCAGTATCTAATTGCAAATGAACTTGTTTATTTTATTACAGTCAAAATCTTGTTCATGGGCAAAAAGAAAACATAGCATATGTATAAGCAGATATATGTACACAAACATGTAAAACCAAGAATATATATGTTTATAATATGGATGTGTAAAACTAAAAATTATTGTTAGTATAATTGAAATCTTAACAGTAATCATTATTAGTCTGGATCCAAATTATACAGACATTGAAAGATTAGTAGCGTAGTTAAAACTGTTATACATACAATTCTTGGTTTCTACTCCTTCATTGTGAAAAGGAAGAGTTTGTGCGTTCTCATTTCATATATAACATGTAAACTATTTTATTATGTGGTCAAGTGTAATTTTAAACAGACTTATCTTTTGTTGAAATTGTTAATTCTCTTCATTGCAGTTAACAACAGGTAAAATCATCTCCTTTTTAAGATTTTCCCTCAGTTGTCAGCCTATTTTTGCTTTCTCTAAAATGTTCACATGTACAGCTTATATATTATATATATACATTATATATATATATGTAATATAATATATATATATTATATATATTCCTTTATGGAGAGAGCGGACATTGCAAAAACTGCTCCTAACCTTCAGGTGATTTTTAAAGATTAAACTTCAGATGTCTAGTTCTTCTCTGAAATATCTAAATAGGAATAATATGGGGGTTATATTATTTTCTAAGACCACATGATTGGTACATTCTGCCAACCAATATAAAAATGGATTGATTGCTGATAATATTCTGCTTCATATGCTGCTGCTAAATATTTAAAGACAGGCATAGTAACAGACTACTTTCAGCAGGTGTTGTGGTTTAACCCGGCTGGCAGCTAAACACCACACAGCCGTTCGCTCACCCTCCCCCCTCCCTCTCTGGGATGGGGGGAGAGAAACGGGAAAGTGAAGCCTGTGAGTTGAGATAAAGACAGTTTATTAAGACAGGAAAATAATAATAACAATAATAATAATAATAGTGATAATGGTAATAGTATTAACAATAATAATGTGTAAGAAAACAAGTGATGCACAATGCAATTGCTCACCACCCGCTGACCGATGCCCAGCCTATCCCCGAGCAGCCGGCCCCCCCACCCCGGCCAGCCACCCCTATATATTGTTTAGCATGACGTCAGATGGTATGGAATACCCCTTTGGCCAGTTTGGGTCAGCTGTCCTGGGTCTGTCCCCTCCCAGCTCCTGCTGCACCCCCAGCCTGCTCGCTGGCAGGACAGAGCGAGAAGCCGAAAAGTCCTTGGCCTGGTGTAAACACTGCTCTGCAACAATTAAAACATCAGCATGTTATCAGCGCTCTTCTCATCCTAATCCAAAACATAGCACCCTACCAGCTACTATGAGGGAACATTAACTCTGTCCTAACTGGAACCAGGACAGCAGGCTCAGCTAAGTCCAGGATTTCTATTTGCAGATTTCTGTGACAAGGAATTAAAGCAAAGAGGCAGAGACTTTTCTGAAAAATTCTCACTTTTTGAAGTTTTATTGGATTTATGTGGTAAGGTTTTGGTAGTGGGTGGCTGAAGGGGTGGCCTCTGTGAGAAGAGTCCAGCAGCTGCCCCATGTCACATAAGGGACAGTTTCAGTTGAATCCGAAAGAGAACCACAGCTGCCCAGAGCCAAGCCAATAAGTGATGTTGTTTGCGTCCCTGGAAGAGCATATTTAAGAAAGAGAAATAAACTACTGCACAGCAGCAGCTGAGAGAGAGGAGTGAGAACCAGCCCTGCAGACACCAAGGTCAGTGCAGAAGGAGGGCAGGAGGTGCCTCAGGCACAAAGCAACAGTTCCCCTGTGGCCTGTGGAGAGGCCCCTGGTGGAGCAGGCTGTCCCCCTGCAGCCCATGGGTCCCACACGGAGCAGATCTCCACGCTGCAGCCCGTGGAGGAGCCCCCGGTGGAGCAGGTGGATGTGGCCTGGACGAGGCTGAGGCCCATGGAGAGCCCCCGCAGGAGCAGGCCCCGGGCTGGAGCTGCAGCCCGTGGAGAGGAGCCCACACAGGAGCAGGGAGTCTGGGGGGAGCTGCTGCCCGTGGGGGACCCATGCTGGAGCAGTTTGCTACTGAGGGACGGACCCCGTGGTACGGAGCCATGTGGGAGCAGTACTTGAAGAGCTGCTGCCTGTAGGAAGCCCACGCAGGATCAGTTCAGCAAGGACGGCATCCCGTGGGAGGGACCCCACGTGGAGCAGGGGCAGAGAGTGACCGTGAAGGAGCGGCAGCGATGAAGCGTCAGGGACCGACCAAAGCATCAGGGACTGACCGCAGCCCCCATTCCCCTGCACCACTGAGGTGGAGGATGTAGAAGATGGATGGATGGCGGATGGGGGGAAGGTGTTTTTACTGTTTGTTTGTTTCTCACTGCTCGACCTTGTTAATAATAGGTAATAAATCTCATTAATCTCCCTATGTCGTCTGTTTTGCTTATGACAGTAATTTGTGAGTGATCTCCCTGTCCTTATGTCAACCCTTGAGCCCTTTTCATCATATTTTCTCTCCCTTTCCCTTTGAGGAGGGTATGTGTGTGTGTATGTGAAAGAATAGTTGTTGAGCTCAGCTGCCAGCTGAGTAGAAACACCATAGGACACAACCCCTTTTTGTTTTTAAGAGACTCAATATGCTTATGACCCTTCCCCCACCCCCCCCCCAAAAAAAAAAAAAAAGTGAAGAACCCTTTTATTTGTTTGTTTGTTTGTTTATTTAAAGCAGAGAGCTGGATATGGCTTTCCACTTCCCAGGCAGTTTGCACATAACTAGCCAATATTAAGTCAGTCTTTAATCACTAGCTTACAGAAACTAACTCTGTTGCACTCGTTTCTACAAACTAGGAAATGTCTTCCTGAAACAATCAATTTTACTCTCAGCCAGATACATAAGTGATTTTTAGCTTAATTTCCCAAAGGTAAATGAGCAGCTCTCATTTATTTAGTACAAGCCTAAAAGAATATTTTAATTGTTGCCTCCCATACCTGGAGATGTGTGGATGTAGCATTAAGGGACATACTTTAGTGATGGGACTCAGTGGATCACATTGATGGTTGGATTTCATGATCGTGAGGGTCTTTTCTAAATGATTCTATGATTTTATGATTTCAAAGTTCTTGGAAGTGCCACGTAATGGCACTTATTTTCTAGCCAGCCCAAATAAAATTGCCCAGTCTTAAAATCGGATCTTAAACCCAATCTTAAAATCAGATTATTCAAACTCATTTTTTTCATATATAGAATTTACCTCTATATATTTTAAAGGATATATTATTACTTAATTTCCCAGTAACAAAGATGATGTCAGATTTTTTGTTTTGTAGTTCTTTTAATGTATTTTTCTCAACTTAGATTCAGATTGACAGTATGGACTCTGCTAAAATGCTCTACTTCAGTTTGCTTTCTGGTGTTAGTTCTCAAAGGAATCCTGTATAATGAATTCTAAGCAGTATTTTAGACAAAGAAAATCATACTGAGTAAATAGAATGCATAATTGTGTTCAGTGATAAGAATTCAAGTGCATTCTTTTCTTTCTTCTTAAATTGCTAATATTCCCTAGGAACCATCTTGTTGTGAATGAGATCCTGTTTCTCTTTTTCTAATCATTTGTCTTTATTCATTACAGCTGTTCTAATTACACAGCAAAATGTTTTTGAGTTTGCATTTTTAGAATATTTTATCTATTGTGCAGAATACGTCAGGGGTTATAATAACCCAAAGCTGATTAGACTTCAAGGTGTGAAGATGTCAAATGACTATTGTCTGCAGTAGATGCAATGAGACAGTTAATCATCTGTCTATGAAGAAGAAGAAAAAAAAAAAAAGATAATTGGGGAAAAGGGGGAGGGAAGGAAGTAATTCTAGAGAGATATTTGCTTATATTGTTTTTTGTCTTGCTTATCTGAGTGTTCTGGTTGCCAGATGGATTCCATAAACTGTCTGATGTTTTCATGGTACTTGCTGCATGTAATGATCAGAAAGGCTAACCATTTTACAGTAGTATAAATAGATTTATAATTTTGAACATGTATTAAAAAAAATATATTGCATGTTTAGTGATATTTTTTTTCTTTAGGACCATGCAAAAATCACAATAACAGCTAGTGCTGAAAGAACAGAAAAACACAACAAATTTAAAAAAAAAAAAAAAAAAAGAGAGAGAAAAGTACTAAAAGATAACTTGAATTAAAATGACAAAATTAGTGTGATCCCCCTGGGGATAAAAAGCTTTTAATAATAACCTTCTTATTTTCTGTCTAAAGGTGTCATAGGTCTCTTATACAGGAAGTATTACAGTTGCTGTTTTGGTAATGAAAGATTGTTGGTGATGGTATTCCAAAACAAGAGCAGGCAATGGTAAGTTTTTGCAGAAAAATTTTTGTTTTGTTTCCTCAGTAAGGCAACAAAGATTATGTCTTGATAAAGATTTATAAACCACATTTTTTTTGGCTTTAATATCAAATTCCCTCCAGCTAGAGACAGAAAACTGACTCGTGTACCATGAGGAGGAAACAGGACCCAAGTAGATTTACAAAGTTCTGCTAGAGTTTAGTCATGATCATGACACCCACCTCCTCTCCATTAGGGAAATGAGAGGGAGAGGGCACCCCAACAACCCCCCTAAAATTTGCAGTAGTGTATTATTTAATTTGCAAGAAAATGCTATGCAAACATGTCAAATTATATCATTTCATTTGTCCTAACTCATCTTTGCTCATTACCATTCACAGTGAAGTTTCCAGCATGGGACAGGTGCAGGCCTAAGGTTATCTCCAGTCTTTTCTTTTGTTGTGTCACCTTGAGACCTTGCTCATCTCCAGAATTGAAGTTACCTCAGAACAGGGTTTTTGGTGTTTTGGCACATAATCTGTTTGTTGCTTGTAAGCATCCCACAAAAGTGCTTAGGCCTTTGTTTACAGCTCTCAGACAAAGTGATCAGTTCCTGGCTTTCAGGAAGAAAAGTTAACTCTTTCCTTGCAGATCAGACAACACCAGAGCAGGACAGAGCAATTAACCCTTTTCTAACACTATTTAAGCCCTGTAGTTAGCCTCATATATTTGATTTTCGTTCCTAAGAAAAATGTGGAAAAAATGGAAGAAAACTGGATTCTGCAACAGCATATGCATACTTACCTCTAGGAGAATTTCAAAATGTGGTTGGTAATGATCAAAACTGATTTATGTGTGCTGACTATATTCCTGAATATCACTCTTAAATTTTGAGAGAGTTTTATGTCTCTCCTGGAAGCCTGTAGTTATGCATCCTCATATAGCACTTCATTTCAAATGTCTGCAGCCATGCTAAGGATAGCAAGTTATGTATACCTGTCCTTCAACTGATGGATAGATAGGGTGCAGCAGTAATGTTTGTCTGTCTTGCAACTAAATAGTGTGTTCTAAGCATGACTGCTACACTGGACAATAATTTTAGTTGCTGAACTATGTCTCTCCTTAGTTTTTATGGAAGTTTTTATAAGGATGTCCTGACTACGTAAAGAGATATCTAATTGTCAGTATTCTTTGGCCATTTAACCTGTAGGCAGCAGAGCTTAATTTCATGGAAAAAACAAACTAAAACAAAAAACTTGTTAGTTTGCAATAACAGGTGAGACAAATGACTGATACAAAAATAGGCAAATACTTCATGTATTTTTTAAGACATTCTGAAACCATCACTGACTGCATTGGGGAAAAAATACAGAGGTATCTCTGATTCTAGATATTTGTGTCTAAGGTTGTCATATTGATTTTCATGTAGTCAAGAAAGGTAAGTGGGAATCTCCCCTCAGCCAAAATTCCTTTTGTACTAATAGTTTAGTTAGCCAACTTCTGTATGTTAAAAGTTAAGTGGATTCCCAAATAATAATTCTTTCATATATTATTGCAGACATCTTAGATCCTTTGGGCATTATCAGCATATAAATTCAAAAAATAAAAAAGAAAAAAAAGAAAAAAAGAGAGAGAATCTATACAACTCAATGGGAGGCATTTTTTTCCTTAGTTAGGAAAAAAAAAAAGTTGTAGAAATTCGATTTCAGGAGCACTCTGAGGTTGTTTAAACCTGAAGAATTAAATAGATTTCACTAAAGCAACTGAGTTATCAGACAGCAGGGACTTCACTGTCTGGACCCCATCCAACAGCTCCTGAGAGAGGGAACAGGACAGGACTCTGGGAGCCCAGCTCAGCTGAACAGTCCGTGTTGACAAGGTAGGTCCAAGGCCAGGCTAGGGTACCAGCCCACAGATGGGCCCAGCTTAGCAGGCACATGGCTGCAAGGCAGAGGAAGATGTAGTTCAGGTGGGCCCAAGGTAAGAACCTGAGCTAAAAATGGCTCCCCAGAGCAGGGATCAGCCCTGGCCGTGGCTGACTCACAAGATCTGAGAGCCTCTCCCTAGTCACCAGCTGTGCTTGCTTGGTACAAGGCCCCAGTAGCCAAAGTCCCAGGAGTGGGGAGGATGTATGCAGGGTCCTCCCTCTAGGTGTAAAAGGCTGAATGATAGAAGAGATTTGTTATGCTGAAATAGCATTTGGGATGTGCAGGATAGAGAGGAAGAAAACTTACTAAGTAATCTGCTCAAAGGAACAACTGCTCTGTTTGGTCCATTAGGTGTTACAAAGGTGACACAAAAATTCAAAAGTGTAAGGGGGAGAGCGGTCTCAATTTGGATGTGTTGTTTTGTTTTATTTTGTTTTTATTTTTTTAAACACATCTGGTGTCCTCTAAATATGTAGCTTTAATCAGAGTGAAACTATGAATCATGTAGACTCCAGATTCCAGGGTCTATCATTCTGATGGTTGGATCATTTAATTTTAGCTGTGCATATTGCTTCTTCTTATAACAATGGATCTTTGCTAACTTCACACATCCACAGTCCTAATTTTCTGTCTCATTATTATCTGCATTTAAAATGGAAGGGCCAAAATATTTTAATATTTTTCTCTTGCTGCAGAGCACAATATTTTGCAGCTCTTCATTTACCTTTGGCTTTCAGAACTTCTGTGATTCTGCTTTGTGGAAAGTGGTTGAAGTTTCAGACAGAGTGGTGACCTCATTTCTATCCCTTCTCTCACTTTCTTTTGATGTACCTGGGTGTTTAAACACTTCCTTTTGCTGCAGAGCATAAGACTTTGGAGCAGAAGTTTCTTAATACTTAGATAATGAAGTCCTTGATATAGTAGCACCTTGGGCGCTCTTACTCTTTCTGCTCTTTTCTATCTCTGTAAAGACTTTCATATTGTATTCACATTATTTTTTTTCCTTTTACTCTGATGGCCCTGTTTAATCTATTCCAGCTATGATACTGTATCACAGCAGCCTCTCTCCAACGTGCTACACCAAAGCTATGCCTGCAATTATCTTTACGGTCATAAAAGCATTTCTAATCTCTACAAAATGCTGTTTTTTAAAAATGTTCTTGATGCTCAGTGTGTGAAAAGACAGATGTAGGTCAATACATGTCACAATTTCTTTCTCTAATGTGGCATTCCAGTTTCATGGTAATGTAAATATTGATTTATTTTTTATTTTTTTTTTTAAAAAGGCTTTTCAAGAAATGACAATGTAAGCTGAGATACAACAGGCATATGAGCACAGTAGGAGCACTAAGGAACTATACCATTTCCTGACTGAATCTGGGACAGTTATGGGTAACATATCAGGAATCCAATTGCAACTAATGCAAATTGCTATAGTCCTATCAACAGTACTAGAGATGCACAGACCATTACTGATGGAAAACCTAGTGCATTGCATGAACTCTTGCTGGTTGTATTGCAGTAACTATTTGTAGGGCTCTCCCTAAGCAGAAGGACCTCCCTGTTCTCTGCTCGTACATGTCTGTGCTGAGGGAAATTCAGTCTGGTTAGGCAGAATTATCTGATAAAATAGTGGTCATTTTCTGGACTGGCTCCAGGAAACTGCATTCTCATGTGCTGTTTTCCAGAAATCAGGGTGCACATCTTGATTCCACCTGTTCCTCCTCTTCTTCTATCTCTACCTGTCTACATGTAACATAGACTTTTGCATCCCTTGTCTGGCCCTTAATATTGTGCTGGTCATTGGTAATTGATATGTATAACTCTATCAGTAAGACTCTGGAATGAAACTCCGTCACTTTCTCACTCTTAAACAATAATCTGATCTACTGAAATAGTACCAATGACTGTTTGCTCTTCCAGTTTATATTTAGAATTAGATATTTATTGGAATGGTGCTTACAGGTTGTAGCTGCACAGCCCTCCAAAATATTATCATTCAATATTAGTAGGACTGTGAATGGTCAGAAATATGAAATAAGACACGGAGGTTTAAGTCAAGAAACTAAAATTTCTTGCTATTCTGACAATTAGGCCACTGTTTGACATTGAGCGTGGCAGTAGTGTTGTCTATAACCCTTTTTCTCCCTTCACTTTTTGCAAATGGAAAAGGCTCAAGTCTCTTATGCTTCTACCTCAATTTTGGTGACACACTTATGAATTTTGTGGTCTTGCTGTAGGTGAGTGGTTAGTATTTGCCAGCCTCTGGAATTCTTATGTTTCTCTTGAGTTGCAGTCATGTCAGTGTGTCTCTTTATTCATCTGATTTAGAATTCTTTCACTGAAAAAAGCTTTTTGACTGCCTGAGAAATTTCTGTTAAGCACTGTACAAGTTTAAATTAAGAAGTTTAATGTGAATAAAATGGAAGGGCAAAGTCTTGATTACAAATTCAGAAATACAAAAGAAAAAAAAAAAATCAGTCCCAGGAAAGAACTTATGTGTTAAACAATCCTTAGCTCTTTCTGGCTTTCATCTCTCTGAGAAAACTCTCCTTCCTACCCCTTCTCTTCTGCCTTACTCCAAAGGTTTTCATAACGCACCTTCTCTCTTTCTTTTTTATGAAACAGCTCCTCCTCCTCTGTCTTTAATCTTACATTCATCCCTGATTCTTTTTCTTAAATAAATTCAGCCATAGAATACATGTAAAGTATGTTTGTGATAATTTTGGTGCTTTTTATCTTTTCTAATCTTTGTAGCTGAGTATCATCTTCCTTTTTACCTTATTCTTGTTCACTCCCAGTGACTGAATTTGTCTCTGCTCCTTCTGGATTCCTCTGAATTTATATTTCTACCCTTTTCCTTAATGTGTTCTTTTGAAGTTAGTAGCACTTCTGCCATTTAAAGCATTACCGTGTTACGCAATAAAATGTTACACAATGTACTCACTGAACTAATATTTGTGCAGATTTATAACTTCTAACTTATTTATAACTTCACTGATATTTGGCATATAGATTTAAATATCTGACAGCATATTGAACATATTTGGAAATTTTTCCTTCTTGTCACCTTTTTATTGTTGCTTATGCTCATGCAATCATGTCTCTTCCTTTGCGTTGTGTTGAGGTTACATAAAAACTATAAGTGGTTTCTTCAAGACAGGCCATTCCAGTATCTTAACTTGGTGTCATGAAGATGAATAGTGCTTGTTGACATCACCTTTAAATTTGGTAAGACAATTATGAAGGATTTTCTGAATGCCAGAGTGGCATGAAGAGTGCTGAAGCAGGTTTACATGTACAAATATAAATTGTTGGAGGTATCTAGCTTATGGCATACATCGACTCCAACAGCAGAAGTTCTTTTCAGGAAAAATACAGGAGAAGGGGGGGGGGGGTTGGGAGAGAGGGAGAGGGAGAGAGAGGAAGGAGAAGGAGGGAGAGAGACAGTGGAATGGGAGAAAAGGGCAGTGGGGGGGGTAAGAGAGGGAGGGGAATGGGGGTAGAGGGGACAGGAAAAGGAATGGGGGAAGGGGGGGGAGGGGGAGGGACAGGGAGGGAGAGGAATGGAGAGAGTGGGAGAGGGAGGAAGTGGGAGGGAGAGGGAGAAAGGAGGGGGGAGTGGGAGAGGGAGCTGCCCTGTGGTCATTTTCAAAGAGCAGTGACAGGACACTCTCCAGTGCAACAGGTTAGGATGGTGAAGATGGCAGTAACGATGATAATTTGTCACCATGTTTTCTACTAGTGCTTTTGATCAGGCCCAACATCCCATTCCAGTCCTCATTGGCTGTTCTTGTTTCTGATGTTGCTGGTGCTGGCTGGAGCATGCCAGCAGGGGCAAGTGTTGCAGAATGGTTGTTAAGCGTCTCTGCACATAAACTTTTGAGTAACAATTGTCAAGTAGTTACATTACTGTTGTTTTCTTGTACCTCGTCTTTGGTTTTCTCTAACATAAAAATTACAAATAAAGAGCTAAAGAGGGGTGGGGAAGATGTGTAATTCTCCTGCCACTGGTAGTTACCTCCCATGAGAACCCATCATAACAGCATTATTGGAGTTTGCAGCTACAAGGCCAAAAGAATTAGAACATGAACAACAGCAGGAGAACAGCAAGGGAAATACTGCTACAGAGTCTCTGGAAAATGCTGCCTCAGCAGCTTAAGCGAAAGTTTACAAAGCTGCAAATAACAAGCCTTTAGATGGTTGTTTTTGTTTTTATCATGAGTTGTCACGGGAATCAGATGCTTCAACATAGGGAAAAAGGAAAAAAAAAAAAAAGAAGGAATTGCTAAACAACAAGGATTTGGAATATGAACCCTGTGGAAGAAAAGTCTACTTTGGTCTTCTTCAATTGTCTTTATGAGTGTGTTATGGCACAGGCAGTTCCAGAATCAGCTGATATCAAGGGCCTGGTGATATTAAAATACTTTAATCAGTCTAAAGTATTTTAATATTCTTATTTATATGTAACAATATTTTTGGAACCTTGTAAATAAAAATGAAGTTAAAGAAATATTATTTATATAAGGTTGCAATGGAATTGCTTTGGTGTCTCAAAGACTTCTTAAAAAAAAAAAATTAATATTTATATAAATCATTTTGTTCTGCCAAAAGTTAAAATGTTACTTCTAGCAGCTTCATCTTTTTTTTTTTCCTCCATAAGCTTTTTTTCCCCCACAAGACAAAAAGTATTCTATTAATTATTTAAGTATACACATAAACACAACATAAAAGAGAGTTGTGTTGTTTGTTGTTTTTTTTGGGGGGGGTGGGGTTGGTTGTTTTTGGTTGGTTGTTTTTTGTTTGTTTTGTTTTGTTTTCCAAGCAGTTTATAAGAAAATATTTTAAAATATTTGTTTGAAGAGGATGGTACAAATACTCTGCACCAGAAGACTAAGCTAGGTATCATGAGGGATTTGATTAGCACTTTTTGATGAAGACAGGTTGATATGTAACATTATGCCTCATGTTTAAAAATAAATAAATAAAATCTAAAGCATATTCTTGAAGAAAATATGCTAGCTGAATGATGTGTATACAAAAATAGATTGTAATTTCAAAAATCTTAGGAAAATGATGAACACCTAATGTCTTAATGCAAATGCCTCCAATAAAGCCCTGAGTTTTCATAAAGCCAAGCAGATTTCAAATGAATTCAAAATTTGTTTAATTCTTTGGAGATGAAGCCTACTGAAAGTTATTTTGAAAAGGGAGAAAAAAACAAGTAACAACAAGTATTAAGTTTCTCAATGTGTTTATTTTTATCTCTTCCAAGGGTGATCTTAGTTCAGAGTGTTGTAGACTTGGTTCCATAACTGTGTGTTGAACTCTGTTCTCAATTTCACATGTATTGAACAGGAGTACTAGAGAAAGGAAACTAGTTACATAGTTGTGAACCAAATATTCATGGTGTCAAACATTTTTTGTTTGTTATTTTGCCAGACATTGAGAATATCTGGCACCTATGAAAACTGGGCTGTTAACATTTGTTTGAGTGTTTGGTATAGGACAGCAGCTAATTTCCTCTAATTTTAGGTGGTCAGGTTTCAAAACTTTGGCCACAATGAAAATCTCAAGGCTGATCTCTTATTTGTGCTGTAACTGTCTTAAAATGACAATATCTTTATTTATAGGGTGGCAAGCATAACTGCAACATTTGTTAGCCTCCTCCAGTTGAACCTGTATGTAATTTATTGAATTTGTATGGTAAACATGGTAAACATTGTCTTTTGTTTGGGATTTGGTAGCAAGCTGAAAAGTTAAGCAGTTTTAGTAAAAAAATAAATAAAAATGTGAAAATCAAATTCCTTTAAGTAGAAATCAAGCAATAGTTCAATATCAAACTGCAAATAACATTCTTAGTGTTACATACAGAAAAAGTAAACGAATATCTCATATGCATGTAATTAGTGCCCTGGAAAATGTGTATATGTTAAATCTCTCTCAATATTGGTAGTTAAAAAAAAATAAAAAGGGAGAGAGAGACTTTTTTCCATTCCAAAATTAGGAAATATGTTGATATCTCCCATCTTCTGTTCTGGTAATTACTGATTTACTGTTGTCTATCACTACTTTTAGGAACAAGATTGGTTGAGCAGAAGATTGTGGTTAGAAACAGGTCCATATGTGTGTTGACTTTGCAACCAGTCTGTAGTATAGAAGGATTCATACCGACTGGGACATTTCTTTCTTTCCTTTTGCTCATGAGGATATTAAAAAGGTTATTTATTTATTTTTATTTATTTATTTATTTATTTATTTTTGCTTTGAAGTGAGGCGAGTATGAAAATCCACGTTCAGTTTTGCAATTTAGAAAAGATGATAAAATCTGAGAGCTTTCAGAGAAAAAATGATGAGAATAAACAACAGAACGCTTGTTCTTGAGAAATATGTACAGATACAAACGTAACAATGTATTTTAGATTTCTTTATCTTTGGTGTGTGTGTGCATAAATATATATACATATATGTAATTTTGCATATAAATAGTAAAATAACTGGTCATTCTAAAGTTTTAAGTTTTCTACTTTAAACATAAAGCCCAATTTCTATCCACGTGTTTTATTTGTATAGTTCGAAAGATTAGATTCTTGTGTTTTTGTCCATAGAAATGTTTGTGGTTATATAATTTTGAAGACATTACTTTTTAAGAAGGATAAGTCTCAACAAACTGAGAATCTTTAAAACTTTTTTTAAGATCTGAGGCCCAAGTAAAAATGGAATCCTTATTTGAAAATCTGTTCAGCTGTGTGTTTGTGAAATACACACAATAATTCAAGCGCTGATGCTAAAATTATAGACACATGCACATAAGGTTATTTGCTATAATATTTCTCTTTCATGCAGTCAGCAAATGGAAAAGGAAGTTGTATAAAGCTTGCTTTATTTTGTCATTAGCAAAACAGTTTGTGTAGCTTTAACAAAATAAAATAACATTGCTATATATCACTAAGAAGACACTAAGGAATAATATACATGGAGCAGCAGGTGTTAAGCTACTGATAATATGCCTTTTTTGTAAATTGCTCTTGTCTGAAGAAATTAGGTTGGCAGAAGAAAGTCTATTACTTCATGAATATATAATGACAGATTAAATACTGTTACCTCTTTGCTACAAAAGTTACAAAATCTCTTTGTTCTAAAACAGACTTCTACTGAGAATCTCTGGAAGGCTTATCCATAGACATATCCAAAGACTTATGACTGTTTTAATTAATAAATGGTACATTGCATAAAGTTCAGAATCTTGAAACATGAAAACACTACATTACATATAATAAATGGATTTTTTTTAAATTGAAAACGAGCACAGATTAAGATAACTTTTCTTATTATAGTTTCACTTTCACTTCTAACTACTGTAAATTCATTCCAAAGCAGGGGGACTACAGCACCTTAGAAAGGGACAAGAAGAAAACAAGAAAGTACTTCTAGTCCTGCCAAAGTTAGATGAATTTTTTTTTTTTTGTCAGAACCATTTAACAACTCATTTCTTATAATGATTTGTCTTTTTAAAGTCATGAACTCATAGATTTGTTTCCTTTTTTTAATGAATTTTATGTGTGTTGCTACAAGTGTTTATTTATAACCATAAGCTACTGTTCTGAGCGCAATATTGTGGCCCAGAGGGAACTGTTTAAAAATTAATAAGCTTGGAAGAAAAACAAAAACTGAAAAACTTATGGATTATACCGGTTTGCTATTCTGCAGTCACTAAACACTTGCCTCAAAGTATCTTCTTAAGCTGCTAAATTTTGCATCCATTGACATAATTCATTTCTTTCTAATATTAAATCACAACGTGAATGAATTATAGAAAGAGGTAATTGATGTTGTTGTGCTTAGATATCACGTGAATGTGGATCCAAATCTCACTTAGGGACAATCTTCACAATGGTGCCTTACTTTTTGGTCTTTCTCAGAAAGCTAAAAAATTATCTTTAGAGAGATAATTATATTTTAAAGATAGTGACATGACAAAATAACAAAAAAAAATTCAAATTTGTCGTGACAGTTCTTTTTACTTGAGTAAAAGTAAAATGTGTAGTGAAGTGAAGGAAATGCATAGTTTTAATTTGTTAGTATAATAAACTCCACAGTAAATTAATTTATGGTGTCCCCTCAGGTTTGCACCCAGAAGTCCAGGAACATGTTTGTTTACTCTTTCAAATTGAAAACTATTGATTTCCTTTAGGAACTCATCCTTGTTGACTGTGAATTAGTCCATTTATTTCACATTTCCATCAACATACATGTTAATACAATATATTGTATTTTTTTCTCTTAGCAAGAAGCTCTATTTAATTTTAAGTTACTCACATCAACTTCAACTTAAATATAGATAATATACAATATCTTTTCCACATTCCGAAACATAAGAAGTTTGATGATGGCCAAAACTATCTAAATACCATCTAAGCTGGGTCTGAGGGCATGCTTGGTTAATCATTTGTTTCAGCAGCAGAGCTTGCTTAAATCCTCCTACCTTTCCTCACTGTCCATTCCCAAATCTGTGATATGCCCTCAGCACTGTCAATATATCTGTATGTGATGAACCAGCCTGGAATTTGTTCTGGGTTAAAACTAAATCAGATAGCAAACAAGCAAATGTAGCCCTCCATGCATTTTTTTAAATCCAGGTGAATTATCCAGTCTGGGTCATCATACTGCCCCAGAAGGAATGAACTCATCCTCTTGATTGGGAAGTTTGAGAGTAGAAAGTAACTGTAATAAGCAAAAACTGCATAAAACAGGGTCTCTCATGAAACCTTGACTTATAACTCCTCACCAACTCGACTGATCAGGCATATTAAAAAAATAAGTTTCATGCAGGCAGTACTACTAATAGTTGCTTTCATTCAGAAATACAGGAGAAGATGAATTGTTCAGTTCTTACATAATTTCATGGGTATGAAAAATATTTTGTCCTTAACTTAAAACAAACAAAAAATTATTTTTGTCCTTTCTAGGACAATATTCCAATTGTAAAACCAGACGTTAATCTAACTACACACATTCTCTATTTCTCCTGTTATATCTGTGCAGATATAAGCATGAAATTAATGAAGCTGGAAAGATCAAGCAAGCATTGCTGTGTTCTAACTCCCTGACACATTCTTTCACCTGGAAGAAAGGAATCCTGGGTTCTGCTCCTAGCACCACTTATAATTTTGCATTAAGCAAAACACTGGATAAAATAGAAAAATAGTTTTAGGTACAACTACGACAGTGTCAATTTTCAAAGCCTGTATTGCTGGGGGAGCGGGAGTAAATTATATGTATCTGTCCCCTCTGTAACTACCCAAAAGGAGGTTGTAGCAGGGAGGATGTCAGTCTCTTCTCCCTGGTGAGAAGTGATAAGATGCAAGGCAATGGGCACAAGTTGCACCAGGGATGGTTTAGATTATCATGATATCAGAATTAAATGATATCAGGGATGGTTTAGATTATCATGATATCAGAATTAAATGATATCAGGAATAATTTTTTCAACAGGCTGCCCAAGGAGGTGGTGAAGTTGCTATCCCTTGATTTATCTAAGAGGCATATGGATGTCGCACTTAGGGGCCTGGTTTAGCAGTGGACATGTAGTGTTAGCTGTATGGTTGGACTTGATAATCTAAAAGGCTTTTTCCAACTGAATTACCTCTATGATTCTATACTGGGTGCACAAACCCTGAACAGGAAGCAGTTTTTCAGGCTAAGAATGATTGCTCTGAATCTAAATATATTATGTTAAAAAAGGAGAAAGTAGATGTGTGTGGTTTGTTTTTTTGATCCAGGTGGGTGGATGATCTCCATTCCTTGAGCCACCTCAAGCAAAGGGACTTAAATCCTCATTGCTCAAATCTAGTTCTAGCTCTGTTAGAGACTGACTGACATGCAATGATGGACATACCACCTGATTCAGTGCTTATCCCATTGTTATGGTGCCTCATTACCCTCAACCATAATGATTCTTCTCATAATCTTTAACATAGTCAGCTTTTAGCTTAGTTTTTGTTTTGCTTTGCTTTCTCTGAGTTGAGTTGCCTGGGGTTTTGAACTGTCACCAAAATGCCAGGCTATGTTTTTGCAGATACAAGCAGTCCTTTCTAAATCCCCTTATTTCATGATAGTTTGAGGCATGCTGCCACAGAGGCCTGAATCTCTTCTACAGCATCTCTTTGAGCCTGAGATATTTATATAATATTTAAGGATGCTTTTAGATGTATATTTATAGTGCATCCTAGATAAGAGTTCTTACAGGAAAGATCTCTTAGAGTACTCTTGCACACAGTGTTGCAACCACAGGGACAAAGGTTAAATAGTGAATATACTACACTGACAATGCAGAATCACGAGGACTGGCAATTAAAGATATTTGGTGCTTGTGCTATCCAAGGGAGATGATAGAAAACAGAGCAATGGTTTCAGAAGCCTACTCAAGACAGAAATTTAATCACATTTTTCCAAGTTTTTAGCACTTAGTCAAATGCTCGTGATTTTTTTTCTCCCACACATTTCTAATGAAAACTGTTCCAAAGATCACCAAACCCATTAACAAAATAAATGTATTGAAAAATATTTGATAGAGCTAAAAATGTATTGTAGGATCTAATTTAATTCTGACAAACGGCAAAACATTTTTTTCTCTGACTGAATGTCTGAAAATTTAGATCGAGCAATTAGAAATAATAAACTGTTCAAAATCTGTTAAATGACAGCCTTTAGAAAACTCAGTATGGATGTTAATAGCATGAATAATAGAGAATTCTCAGGTGTGTATTTTTTTTTAAAATTGTTTATTTTTTTCTACTGTTATTGAGCTCTATATATTCTCTTATTTTTCCTGATTTACTTCATTTACTTGCGAAATACATCAATTAATTTGAAAAAAATCTGCCTGGCAGAGAAGGACCTGGGAGTACTGGTTGATAGTCAGCTGAATATGAGCCAGCAGTGTGCTCAGGTGGCCAAGAAGGCCAACAGCATCCTGGCTTGCATAAGAAGCAGTGTGGCCAGCAGGTCTAGGGGGGTGATTGTCCCCCTGTACACGGCTCTGGTGAGGCCGCACCTTGAGTACTGTGTCCAGTTTTGGGCCCCTCGCTACAGGAAGGACATGGAGGTGCTCGAGAGAGTCCAGAGAAGGGCAACGAAGCTGGTGAGGGGTCTGGAGAACAAGTCTTATGAGGAACGGCTGAGGGAGCTGGGATTGTTTATCCCGGAGAAGAGGAGGCTCAGGGGAGACCTCATTGCTCTCTATAGGTACCTTAAAGGAGGCTGTAGAGAGGTGGGGGTTGGTCTATTCTCCCACGTGCCTGGTGACAGGACGAGGGGGAATGGGCTAAAGTTGCGCCAGGGGAGGTTTAGGTTGGATATTAGGAAGAACCTCTTTACTGAAAGGGTTGTTAGGCATTGGAATGGGCTGCCCAGGGAGGTGGTTGAGTCGCCATCCCTGGAGGTCTTTAAAAGACGTTTAGATGTAGCCCTTAGTGATATGGTTTAGTGGAGGACTTGTTAGTGTTAGGTCAGAGGTTGGACTAGGTGATCTTGGAGGTCTCTTCCAACCTAGACGATTCTGTGATTTTATCTCTGGTGGAAAAAAAAAAAAAGACGCTGATTACGTTTATTTTGCAAATGAATGATTTTTTCACTGATGAGTCAACTAGACAAACTTAATTAATCTTGAAACGTGAATTCCCCTTCTCTAGAATTCCTCAGGTGAAAGATAAGTGAATTATTCATTACACAATGCAAATACTCACAGTATATTTTTGGTTCTGTTTGCTTGTCAGAATATGACCATTGGTCTTACTGTTGCAGCTGTATTTTCATAAATCTGGGATATCTTGCTCTCGAGGAAAATGAATGTTTTGAGAATTATAGCTCTGTATCTGGAAGTTGATACATTAATGTACCAGAGAAGAAACTGCTACTAAAAAAGGCTATTTTGAGTTACATTCTTTATACTGTTTAATTTGCAAATATGCTAGAAATTGAGGTAGAGAAAACATGAGCCTATTTTCTATACATACATGATTATTTTTTATGCACAAGTTATTATTCAAATCAGAATGCTTCTGGAGCTCCATTTTACTTGCAGTGCAGCCCTGAAGAGACCTTATGAAAAAGCATTGATTGATCAGAAATTATATTCTGGTGATTGTGTCAGCTCCTTGGCTCAGAATCAACTAAACTAAAGCCTGTAGGAAGTGTCCACATCTTATGCAGTTGGTATGCGTGTTGTCTTCCAAGATCCTTCCCTCACACTCCTTAGATACAGTTCATGGTTTGCTAGCACAGAACTATTTAGGTTCTCAAGGAGGAAGCCAGTATTCAATCTAAGGCTACACCACTGAGACTGTTAGTAATATCCAAATAATCTGATTCAGCTATACCTTGTTTTATTGTTATCATTGCACTGAATTACTGAAGTAGTATTATTCCTTAACACAAAGTATAATACAATTGATAAATAACTGACTAAACTAAGGCAATTGACTTGACTTTTTTTTTTTTTTAATTGTCCCCATTTTTAGAGGGATTTGGAAATTTTCACAAGCTTGAGATAAATGAAGAGGTACAGAACAATAGATGTACCTCTAGATGTACCTTTCAGTTTTGCTGAAAAACAGTTAGTAAGAATAACTATTTTCATTGATTCTTCCATTTATAAGACATCAAAGACAGTAAGTGATTCTCTCTGAACACAGGTATATTTACCTCTGTATACTTGACTTTGCAAGGTCTTTCTGTACAGCAGTATATTAGAAATACTTCACAGTTGCAGTCAGAGATGTAACAGATGCCAGGAAGAAATATAATGTAATCTGCTGCACAGAATCAGGAGCATATGAGAGCACTGAGAACAAGAGTAAGAAGGCAAGAGCAGCAGATTCTTAGAGCCCAGTGCTATCAAAGGTGCTGAATATCTCAGAAATGAAAAAGCAAATTTCCTTTCCTTTTCCTTCTTTCATTCCCTCCTTCCCCTCCATTCCAAACATTATCTAAGTGGAGTTTCTACTGAGCTGAAGAGAACTATATGAATAAATTGTATATTCTGTAAGTAGATTCAACACAAACTTTCGTTAAGATATCATAGAAAAGATTCAGGTTTGAATTAGTAAATGTGGCTACTGGAATGGAACATTAAATATAAAAACAGAAATAAAATGTGTGATATTTTGTTAATGGACGATCGTGTACGTTTCCTCTACAATATTCTGTCACTCCATAAAACAGCACTCTCCATTTTTTATAAGCCCCCTTTAAGTACTGAAAGGCCGCAACGAGGTCTCCCACACAGCCTTCTCTTCTCCAAACTGAACATGCCCAGCAATCTGTCTGTCTTCATGGGGGAGGTGCTCCAGCCCTCTCTGATCATCCTTGTGGTCTTCCTCTGGATCTGCTGTAATAGGTCCACATATTTTTTATGCTGGGGGCCCCACCCCAGGACACAGTACTCCAAGTGGGACTTCACAAGGGCAGAGTAGAGGGGGACAATCACCTCCCTCGACCTGCTGGCCACACCTCTGTTCATGAAGCCTTCTGGGCTGTAGGCACGTACTGCTTGCTTATGTTGAACTTTTTGTCCTCCAGAACCCCCCTTCTCTACAGGGCTGCTCTTGATGAGTTCTTCTCCCAGGCAGTTCTCATCGCTGGGATTGCCCTGATCCTGGTGCAGCAACTTGCACTTGGACCTGAGCTTTATGAGGTTCGCATGGGCCCACTTTTCTAGCTTGTCCAGGTCCCTTTGGATGGCATCCCTTCCTTCTGCTGTATCAACTGCACCACTCAGATTGGTGTCATCTGCAAATTTGCTGAGGGTGCACTCAGTCCTACTGTCAATGATAAAGATATTAAACAGCAGTGGTCCCAAGACAGATCCTTGAGGGACACCACTTGTCACTGGTCTCCACCTGGACATAGAGCCATTGGCTATAAGTCTCTATGTGCAGCTGTCCAGCCAATTTCTTATCCACTGAATGGTCCACACTTCAAATCCATCTCTCATCAATTTAGTGATCAGGATGTCATGTGGACTGTGTCAAAAGCCTTACAGAAGTGCAGATAGATGACATCAGTCAGTCTTCCATGTGTCACTCCATCATAGAAGGCCACTAGCTTGGTCAGACATAATTTGCCCTTGGTGACGTCATGCTAGCTGTCTCAGATCACCTCCTTGTCTTGCGTGTGCCTTAACATTGCTTCCAGGAGAGTCTGTTCCATGCTTTTCCCAGACACATAGGTGAGGTTCATTGGTCTGTAGTTCCATGGCTACTTCTTTCCACCCTTTTTTAAAATGGCAGTAATGTTTTCATTTTTCCAGTCTCCAGGGGCTTTGCCTGACTCCCATAACTTTTTTAATATGACGGAGAGTGTCTTGGCAACTACATCAGCCAGTTCCCTCAGGACTCTGGGATGCATATCATTGGGCCACATAGACTTGTACCTGTTCAGTTGCATCAGGTAGTCTCATACTTGCTATTTCCTTACAGTGGGAGGGACTTTGCTCTCCCAGAGCATGCCTGATGATTCAGGGACTGGAGTGATGTGGAAAGCCTGACTGCTGAGTACATCAGCCTTCTCTATGTCTGTTGTTACCAGTTCTCTCTTATTCATTGGAGGGGGTACACTCTCCTTGACCTTTCTTTTCTTTAACCAGAATTAGGTGCCTGATTAACTGTGCCACAGGGCAAAAGACAATACTTTTTTTAAGGAATGAACAGTCAGCCCCAATTCCCTTCATTAAATATGTCATTTAATTATGACATATCCATCACCATCCAATTCATATTCAAACAGTTCCTAGATGACCTTTCTGACACTAGTTACTGTGCAAATTCTGGCCAAGATTAAGTTCCCTATTTCCTACAATGAAGACTATATCTATATACAAACTTTATCTTATCAGAATAGTTCAACCAATTAATGGAAAAACGAGTAAGGTACCTTATCAGGGACATAGCATACCAAAGGTGTCTTGCAAATTGCTCTGTAAATTCCCCAGGGAATCAAATATTATAATATTGGAAACACCGAGATCTAGGACACATATGACATTCCTGACTGCTTTTCCCTAGAAGAATGGAATTTTTCACGAGACAGATGAGACATTCCTGTACACAGGAAAAAAAAGATCTGAACTTTGATGTCACAGCGCAGAAGGTGCAGAATAAAAGTCCTCCAAGAATAATAAAAAAAAGTCAGAGCTCTAAAGGTATCTCATGCAGTTACTTCTTCTGAGGAAGAAGGACATGCATTTTTGAATACTGTGATTAAGCAGAAGAACTTCTGTAAAGAATGCACTTATTCTCTTAGAATGTATTTACTGTCTCCTAAACAGTTCTGTAGTTTTAATCACCAAATAATTCCAAGAACTGAAAGCAATAGGACTGCAGAGGAGCTTAAGTGTTTAAAATCTTTCATGAAGATTCCATGTAACTAGCACTGAGCTGTGGCCTACCTCAGTAAAAGTATCACTGATGTTGTGTCTTTGGGCAAGGCTGATGTCCTTTCCAGTTTCTACTAATTGCTAGAATAAAAACACCATATTTTATTTCATGTGATACTGCCCAGTCAATTCTAACTGGAAATAATTCCAGGTTTCCATTCAGCAATTTATGCAGCAGTCAGCAATGTATGTAGACACTTCAGGATTGTTTTCTATTACAACAAAAAGTATTTTCAACTAATAGAAACTGTGAGAGGCACACTGTAGTTTTCAGCAGATGCATTTTCTGATAACACAGTGATGAGGTTTATAGAATTTCATATTTTTAAAAGCAGTAACTGTAGTGCATTCATTTCCTACTGACATTCTGCAATGCCATAGCAGATAAAGATCTTTCACAGTTTTCATTACCATTAGGATACGCTTCTTCATATTACTATTTTTTAAGATAAATATTTTCCAGTGTTTTCTATCCTTTACTATGTCATTCTAGACACTAGAAGGTGAAACAAAAATAAAATTTGATCAGATTTCATGGTTGTATTTTCCATAAATTCCTTCCTTGCAGAGAGCTCATCTCAAAGTCTCTGGTAGTTAAAAGCCCAATGAAATGCTTTTCAAAGTCATTCCATGTATAATTATTTTTTTTTATATTGTAAAAGCAACTTTTCAGTAAACTTCTCAAAGAAATGAGGAGAAAGAGAATTAATAATGACAGTAATATTCAATTTCATGTTTGGAGAACTTCCCTCATTTTGAAGTAGAACTTTCCTTCTTGAGATTCAATTATTTTGAGGTCTAAAGTATTAGAAATGTGGTAAAACAAAACAGAATTATCTGTAGATTAATTATATGAAGACTCTAAGAAGACTTTACGAAGACTCTGTCAAAGCCTTCATGAATTTTAATGTATCCAGGAATTCTTCTCAGTACTATGCCTGATTACCCCAGTTGTTCCCTGTGTTTTTAAAGGGGTGGGTTACATTCAAATTTTGTTATGGATGAAAGAAAATAATACATATACCAAGCCAAGAATTCATTGTTAGCCCATATAAAAAGTTATAATTCCAACTGAAGTGCAACAAGCAGTACAGGTATAACAACATAGTTCAAATTAGAACAGGAAAAAACTCATTAAAAATAATACCTTTAGAATTATTTAAAATAAAACAAGAAAAATCTTTCTAATATCTACCCCTTTCCATTGGCATTGTGCTCACACTTCCAGCGTCCCAGTAGGTCATAAGGCCAATAGATGTAGCCTTTTTTCAGTTGAGTGGTGTCAGGGTTTCACAGCATGTCATCCACATCCTCAGTTCTTCCCTGGGAGAATTGCAGTGCTGCTGGTTAGGGTCCCCTCCTCCTCAGTAACAGAGGCTACTTGGATTTATTTTTATGTGTTTCCTCACCCCAAGCTGCTCCCAGCAGGGTGAGCACAGCCTCCTCCAGGCTCAGTCCCACGCACCCCATGCACCCCCACCTAGGGACTCTAGTTTGCTGAGCAGTTACGCCCTGGCTTTGCCAGACCCTTCCCACGCAGGCACTGGCAGAAACCACCTCAGGCAGGGGAGGCAGCAGGCACTCAGCCCAGAGGCAGGTGCTCGAACCAGCTCAGCCCAGCTGCAGCCAAGGGGAGCCCAGGCCAGCCCTGAGACCTCTGCTCACTGCTCAAGGCACAGCCCTGTAGCAAGAATAGTAGAAGTCGTTACTGGGCTGTATATGGGATTTAGAACATTTGAAAAAAATAAATCTACCTATTTCCAGTCATTTGCAATGTACACTGGATATGAACCCAGAAGAACCCAACCCAGTTGTAAATAAATTCTTTTAAGCTTTTCTTTCATATAGTTACTGAGGTAAAGTGATTTTCTTCTGAAATTTCTTTTTCTGACCGAAAAAATATAGCTATTTCTATCACGTGAAAATTGTCATAAAAACTGTCTTACTTCCTTAAAAATGATTGATATATTAGAAAAAAAAAGGGGGGGGGGGGGACACTTTTACTTGAAAGCTACTGAGAATAGAAGTTGACTTTGAAAAAGTTATTTTAAGGTGAAAAGGAAGGAGAACAGTGACAAGATCAAAAAAAAAAAAAGTGAGTTCTGTATAAAAAAGACAATTTACTAGGCTTTTATACAAAACGCACAAGCAACCTCTAACAGTTAATCTTGTCACTGAATCCATTATGTTTGGACTGTATAAAAAAAAAATCTGTTTCATCTTTACATTTCATGCACAGCTTTACTATTAGAATCAATGTCTGCTTTTTGCAAGAATAATTTGGAAGCAAGAATAATTTGGAAGAGCATGTTTTCCATGCAGCATTTTAATTTTCAGTTTCAATTTCTGTCTTCCATTTTAAAAATCCCTCTCCAGCACTAAGTAATTATTATGCTGTTGTTCATTAGTAAATACTTGCAAAAAATATTTCCTAAGAATTCTAATCTAACTGATACTAACTCTTTAGCAAGTAATGTCTTCAATCTATATTTTTTACTAGCAAAGCATCAAAATAGAGCTAGATTTTCTAATTCTGGACACCATTATAACAGAATGGTTAAAACTTATTCTCTAAAGGAACAAACAGACTGACCTAGGACTTTTGGGAATCTGTTTAATAAGAATAAGTGATTAAGTACTCTAAACATAAATTGTTTGATGGTTGTTATACTCAGATAAGCAACTTTGTTTCAGTTTTGTATCTTGCCTGATATAAAGCAAGATATTAAAGACTGTGATGCTTATCTTTCGTGTGGTACCCTCTCCCCTTTTTCATCAAAACCAGACATTCCATCTTGGAGTTAAAAAGCCTACTGTTTTTGTTGGTGGTGGTGTTTTTTTTTTGTTGTTGTTGCTTTTGGTCATAAAAAGCCCAAACAGCTCTATTTTTAATTTAATGTAATCTAGTCATTATTATATTCAAAATTTCCACATTCATAATAATAATTTCCACAAAACCTCAAAGGGTTAGGCCTCAGATCAGTGGGAAATCTACCAGCAGAAGGAAATTCATTGTGCTTTCACGTGATATTTACCTTCTCTTTAAAGTTCAGTGAAATATGCTGAGGGAAACCTCAGAATTGGACTCAGAAAATATTTTGGTGAAGCCAATCTCCCTATTATAATCTAAATTAAGCCATAAAAATCAATTCCCACAGGATATTGTGAAACTAAAAAGTATAAATTGCATCAAATGAATTTAGCGAAATCTATTGCTCCATACCTTTTAAAAATGAAGGTATAACTAGAAATTTTAACTCAGTGGATACCAAATGCAAATTGTTGAAAACTGAGAGAGAATACACTGGGGAAAAAATGATTGTCTAACTATTTTTATAGTCCTTGTCTATATTTCTGTAGTCCCTGCCTACCGTTGCCACAGTAAGCATAAAATATTTATTTAGATGGATATTTGTTCTAATTTCATATAACCACATCTAAAAGTTATATTTATTTTCTCAAAGAATTATGTCCCAAATAGCATAAGATTTAATCTATAGTCAATAAATTCAGTAATACCAACAGAATTAGCATGTATTTGTTCCTTATGTATTCATGTCATTTAATCTATTTTTTCAACCAGAACACTGAAATATGAAATTTAACTGCTTTAAAAAAAAAAAAAAGAAAAAAAATAAAAAAAAAAAAAAGAGAGAGAGAGAGAGAGTAAGAAAAGAAAAAAAATGGCAAAAAGTAAATTGAAAAGTAGACTTTACCATGTTGAGCTATATTCATTAATGGCTCCAAGAAGAGCTTTAAGAAAAATATTTAAAATAAAAACATCATTTTTTGAAGAAAAAATGTCCATGCTAATGTGATATCACTAGAGAAAGCAAGTTATATGAGTTAGAAATTATTTTAATCTCTTTTAATTTGTTTGTTTCATGCTTGTCTATGTTCCAGGGTTTGAGGAAGTAGACTGCTAAGAAAAGAAGATGGCTTTCTAATAGAAATTTGAGGTTAAAATAAATAAATAAATAAATAAATATTTCTCTCCTAGTTAGGATTTTCAAACCAATTCCTATTGAGCTTTATAATAAAAGTCATTCTAAGAAGATTTAATCAATAGCATGGAGCAGCCAAAAAAGTAAGAAGATTGAAACTTAATTCACAAAAATTTAGCAGAAAGCAATGAAATTAGAAACCCTAATTCAATAAGCATAGATAAATTAGAAAGCTGTGCAGTCTTCTAGGTTTATATTAAATCCAAAACACATAGAACACAAAATAATTTTTAAAGTCTAGTACAAAAGGAATGTTCAAGCAAAGATGTCATGATGTTCAAGCAAAGATGTCCTTGCATTCTGAGATATTTCCCAGCTTCTAAATTTTCATCCAACAGAAAGAAGAAAGAAGAAAGAAGAAGAAGAAGAAAGGAGAAGAAGAAGAAGAAGAAGAAGAAGAAGAAGAAGAAGAAGAGGAAGAAGAAGGAGAAGGAGGAGGAGGAGGAGGAGGAGGAGGAGGAGGAGAAGGAGGAGAAGGAGAAGGAGGAGAAGGAGGAGAAGGAGGAGAAGGAGAAGGAGAAGAAGAAGAAGAAGAAGAAGGACGACGATGGAAGATGGAGAGGGAGGAGGAGAAGGAAGATGGAGAAAGATGGAGGAGGAGGAAGGAAGGAAGGAAGGAAGAGAAAGAGAGAGAGAAAGAGAGAGAGAAAGAAAAAGAAAGAAAGAAAAGAAAGAAAGAAAGAAAGAAGAGAGAGAGAAAGAGAGAAAGAGAGAGAGAGAGAAAGAAAGGAAGAAAAAGGAAGAAAGGAAGGAAGGAAGGAAGGAAGGAAGGAAGGAAGGAAGAAAGAAAGAAAGAAAGGAAGGAAGGAAGGAAGGAAGGAAGGAAGGAAGGAAGGAAGGAAGGAAGGAAGGAAGGAAGGAAGGAAGGAAGGAAGGAAAGACATTTATTAGTTAACCATGGAGCTCTGAAAGCTGGTTGGTGGCAACTCTAGAGCCAAAAAGAAAACAAAAAGTGTCCGATGGACTTAAAAGACTGGCAATAACTGCTGCAGAAGTTCTCTAAAAAGTAAAATTATCACTATTCTGGCTGCAGAAAATGGTATTTTCAGTAGCATCGCTGACTAGGCAAGAGAGAGTGTATTTGGCTGGGAGCTATGTTTAAAGTAAAAGAGACATCATATGGACATCATTGTGATTGATTCTTATAGCATGCTGGATCAGCTATAGGCTTGTACTTCTGACGTTTCTGATTTGTATGCAAGCAAAATGCATTTTTGTCCCCCCAGTATTAGCTTAAACTTCAATACAAAATATTGCACATTAGCAGGAAGTACAGCTCTACCTGCCAAGCACAGTTAAAAATTATTCTATAAGAAATGTTAAACCACTTTTCTTGACATAGCATTTGATGTACTCTAATGTGCAACAACTATTTCTGCAGCTGTGAACTACATAAGTCATTGTGAGGGCTGGTAATACTGCATTTTCACAGTAGATAAACACAAAGTGTTTTTGAAGCAGGTGCTGGTGCAGTTATACCAAAGTGGAGACAGTTGTAATGTTTAACATTTTCTAAATTCCCATGCTGAATGTATTTGCATACTGTCCTCAGTAATACATAAGTCAAGTTGCTGATTCAGATAAAAACTGTTGTGTGTCCATACCTAGTCTATCCTACTAAGCTTTCTACTTTTAAAACAGTGCTGTCACTATTTTCTATATACACAAAACAACTAAAAAATCTGAATTAAATAAGATTGAAGACATTAAAATACCACATATTTCTAGGAAATCTGTTGAGCAGAGAGTTAATTATCAGCATATAGTTCAAGCCAGTACAAGTGATGTGTCTTTTTTGATTTGACTAATTAAAAAGATGACATTTATTTTCTGTGCAGAAACTATTTTTATTCCAGTAATATTGTGTGTTTAGATTATTTTTTATATTTATGTGAGATTTGGAATAACAACATTTTGGTCAGTAAGGATGGTGCTAAAATAACCACTGTGAACGCATTACAGGTTCATATAACATGCATTTCTTCTTGTATGTATGTCGATTTAAATTTTTCATAGGGGTTTTCCCTCTCTTCTAAATTCTGAAGGTACAGTTTCACTCATAAAATATTTGATCCTGTATATGCTAAGTATTTTGATTCAAATCAAAATACAAATCAGATGGAGTGCTACAGATTACCTGTATTCATGGATGATTTATAGATATATACTGCTAAAATTAATAAATACATTCAGTAATACATTTTTTTATATAGTATTTCATCTTTTGGGTTTTTTTTCTTCTTGTTTTTTCTTCAAGTGCAATTTGACTGCCTCAAAAAATAATAATAAATAAACTTATCAATCTCTCAATCTCTTGTCAATTCAGAATTACTTTTGAAAACACTGCGTAAGACAGCCAGAAATATTATTCTGACAATCCCTGCATCCCTAAAAGTTGTCTGTAAGAGCTGTATTAAGAGCTGCCATCAGCTCTGGATCAAAGTGAAGCAAAGAAATTTCCCACTATTATTGAGATAAAACCACCAATTTAATATATCTTCTAAAATAATTTCTTGCTTTCAGATCTACTTTCTGGACTGTCAATATTCTGATATCAATATCTGCACAAAAAGAGTTAATTTATAAGACTTGTGTAAAAGGTATTTAAAGAATCACATATTCCTTATCATTCTAGAAATTCAATACAACCTTTTCCTAAGACATTCATATTTCGTAGCCAACTTGGAGTCTATCTCAAAGTACAGTAAATGGGAGTGTAAATTAGAGTTAATGCTTATGGAAGCATAAATTGAGAGGAAAAATCTAACACTTTCAGATCATGTTGGTCTAGTAAAATTTCTAGCCTGTTTAACTATACAGAATTAGGAGAGAAGAAAAAAAAAACTGCCTATGAACCATTTCAATTTCAATTTTAAATGATCAGTTATTAAGAGGAACATGTGTATCCAAATGAACTTGTTTCTGTTTTTTACAGGTTATACCAATTAAATATTATACCAATTAAATAGTGGTATACCAATAATGATATACCAATATACCAATAATGATGAATGATGATGAATAATGATGAATGATGAATAATGATGAATAATGATGAATTGTATACCCCCCCCACCCCCAATATCTTTGATCTTTCTATGTAGAAAATGTACCTGTTTCATCACTTTCTTATGGATTCTACTTTAAAGTATATTTTTGAAGCCAAATGCAAGAACCAAAATAGTAAAACTAACTCTCAGGCCTTCCAGATGCAAAAAACACTTTTCTTCATTTATCTGTATTGTCAACAGTTTGTTTGACCTTTGAAATATCTGTTTCAGTTCGAGTTTTTGGATAATAGGCAATAATATTTTCTTAGGTTTTACTGCAATATTGCTATTTTCATACAAGATTCAGATATGCTCAACTATGGCTCCACTTTACACTTTTAAATACGTATATGATTAATTCAGCCAGCCAAATTTCAACAGTATTATTTTCACTTTCTCAGTTTTTGTGCTGGGAAAAGGCTTATGAAGATAACTTTACAAAGGAAATGTTTGCTATAAAGCCAATCTGTCCTGGAATCATAGAACAATCAGTTTGGAAAGGATCTCTGGAGATCACTTTTTCTTACCTCCTGCTTAACACAGAGCTAATTTCAAAGACCAGGTTGTTCAGGGCCTTGCCCAAGGATGGAAATATCACTGCCTCTCCAGGCAACCTGCTTCAGTAGTTAGGCACTCCAATTATGAAGATTCTGTTTTCACAAAATCCAGTCTGAATTTCTCCTGCTGCAATTTGTATGGATTGTCTCTTGCCTTTTTGCTGTGGACCTCTGAGAAAAGTCTATCCTTCAGTATAGCCATCTGTTGTTTTTTTTTTTTTGTTGTTGTTGTTGTTTTTTTTTAAGTTAATATGAGTGTCATCAAAATTAAATTAACCAGGCCACCTTCAGATACATCCTATCCAGTCCAGTATATGTGGGCATGTTCAGCTTAAGCACTCAGACCTTAACTTGACCATCCTTTATTGTGGGCTGTACTTTTCTACCAAAACATTTTTACTAAGCATAGAGATCTGGAATGCATGTATAAGGGCCCTGAGTGCAAAAATACGCTTCATTGTCCAACCTTGCCTGAGTCCCCATCGCTGTACCCTTGGTCTTTTAGGCTCAGTCCTGAACATCCAGTGTTTACTTGAGCTATACTGTGGGTGCATTCAGTCTTGTTGCTCATTGGTCCTGACTTGCTATCTGGGCTGCAGTTTCTGATTGAACTTGGAGCTGACTCTTTACCAGTCCTACCCAGGTATGTTGATCTGCACCCTGTCAGTGAAGACTCCGTCTTGCCAGTGAAGACAATAGCTTGGCTACCAGATGGTCTTCCCTCATGGAGATGCCCTGCTCTTGGCACTGCCTGACACCCTGAGCAGACCTTACAAGTAAAGAGGGCACTGAATACCTTTTCTACACCCGTAGTCACTTGGTCACAAACTCATCTGACAACAGACCAATTTTTTTCTTTTTTTCTTGGACCGCCTTTTTAACAGATGACATACCTCTAGATGTCTTTCTAGATGTCTTGACCTTCACACACTTTGTCCATTTCAGCTTCTGGCAAGCTTTGTTTTTTCTTGTATGCGTATCTCTTCTAGACCCTCTTTTTGTGTTTCAGCTTACTCACAAACTACCTAGTCAGCCAAGCTGTGTTTCTAATATGTCTGCTCATTTTTCTGTGCCTCATCATAGACTCCTCTTCTGCTTCAAGACTGTCCTTGTCTTTTTTGGCTCCTTTGCCCTTTGGGACGATCTCCTGCAGTGTTCTACCTAGCAATTTTCTGAGGAAACCAAAGTTCAGTCTCCTATACTCCAGGGTTTCAGGGTTTATTCCTCTACTTTTCTTCCTCACTTCCCTCAGGATGTAACATCTCATGATCACTGCAGCCAACACTACTGTTAGCCAATATACTTTTCCCCAATCAATTATTTTTTACAAGTCTCAAATCATCAGAACACCTTCCAAGTGACACTCATCTAAAACCTGTAAAAATTGTTCCTGATACACTTCAGAAATATCCTGTATTGCTCTTACTCCACTGCATTACCTGTCCAGCAGATGTCAGGGTTTTTAAAGACTTTCCTGAGAGCTATACCTACAAGCTGTGATTTCTATTTCCCCAAGGAACTTTGTCTAGGGCATTTCTCTCTAGGTTAGCGGGTCTTGGCAGAAATGTTTTCACCTCAGTTTGACAAGAGGATTTCAGTTCTTTCTCAGCTGTCCTCATTCCTTGAATAGAATGCCATGGTCATAGATGTCCATAAATTGCCTTCAACACTAGCTGTGAAGCCAGTTGTTGATCCTACCTGAGCCTTTCCACTTGACCAGCAAAAGTGAGGAGAAAGAACGTGCCCTCAAAAGTTACACTTCACCTCTGCCCAAGACTCCTGTAGTTTTTGTTTTTTTTTTATATATATATATATATCCAAGGTCTACCATGGTAGTATAAGCAGTGTCTGTGTAGATGAGCAGTGAAGGGAAGTAATACAAGGCTCAACAAACATCAGGAGTGTGCATAACACTGAACACCCAGCCCCTGGAAAAGCATCAAGGTCTGATCACCAGGTGGCAGCCTCCTTCGCCCGTAGAAGAGAACTTCTGACTTCCCTTGTACATTGTTTTCTGTTTGTGGCACTGCTTCTGACATGGATTAGGCACAAGAGGCAGGCCCCAACAGACCCTTTTTCACTTCTTCTCTTGCCAGATCTGTAACTGTTCTTCCAATGAACATCTGCAGGTGGCCAGAAGTGGTGAGATTCCATTCTCTGTTTGGTAAGAGCTCATCCTTCTGCTGGGCCTCCCCGCTCCTTCTTCATGACATAGGACTTGGGCTTTCACCTCTGCACAGCCTCTGTAAAGAGAGAAACGTCTCCTTCCCCTCATCTGTGTAGATTCAGATCATCAAACAAGTCACATGCTGAAATCTTCCACTTCTTCATCAGGAAATCTGCTTGAAATAAGTATTGTACAATTTGACAGCTCCGTGTGCCTTAAAATCATCTCCTTAAAGGACTAAGAAGCTTCTAGTAAATTTCTGAATAACAAAATAAATTATAATCACAGTCTGTGTATATTATAGCTTTTATTCCGTTTAGTGTTATTAGAACAATATTTCAAAACAGTTGTTTTTCAAATTTAATAATGAAATATTTAAGTGCAAGAAAATAGACATGAGAAAATATGAGAAAAACTAGCAAAACTATATAACAGAATCTCAACCCTGTGCCTTTTTCAGTTATTTGTTTTATGGAAGTATGAATTACAATTACTAACCTAAGATACAGCCTAATTTTTTCCTGGTTATCTGTAAAGTAATAAAGGACTATTTTTTGGTTCGACTGTAGATATGGCTTGATCTCTCAGAAAGTTGTCATCTCACTCAGGGAAGAAAGGATCTTGCATTATCTGTTAATAACTGTGACCCTTCTATTTTTCTCAGCATGAAATCTTGTGAAAATAGAGACAGTATAAGATTTCATGGCTATTGACTTCAAACTCTGCTTCTATCTAATGCCTAAACACTAGGTCCTAGTCTAAATATAATATTTCTGATCACTACAAATCTCTGATTCAGAACACAGCAATTTTTACACCTATTATATGAGCAAATGATACCTGTTAGTGCCAGTCATGTTAATCACATTTGATCTTATTAACCATATAACACTTTTCACAACTCTTCATAGCTTAGATGCAGGCAATCATCAATATTTTGTTCAAATGTAACATTGATTTCTTTGTTTTGTTTTGTTTTTAATTCATCTAGAGTGAGATTTTTTTTTATTATCTTTTTTTCCAGGACAGTGAGAAAAAAAAAAAGAAAAGGAAGCTGAAAAATAACAATTGTAACATGGCAGCATTACAGTAATTAAGTATTAATGATAATTACGGTACACTATAGAAGCATATATAGCAAGCTGCAACACTGGAGATTTAAAGTTTATCCCTTTTTCTGGTGCAACACTGAATTATACTGACAGTATCTGGATATATTGCAGAAATGTAATTTCTTGGTTATTCTAGTTTGATGGTAGAAGATGCAGAGATATTGGCTCAGCAATATCCGCCAAACTCTCTCACTCTCCACAAACAGCCATGACCTGGAATCATCCTGGAGGTGACATTTACTGTCTTGAAATATAAGATGAGCTTTTTACAACACTCAAGCTTTTGCTTTATTACCTATGAACAGTCATACTGTTAAAGTGACCTTTTTTCCCCTCTGGTTCTTGAAGATAGGGGAATGGATTAATGCCATTTTGGACTTCCTTGTGTGTCTCTATATATGTGCTGGGGTGGTAACAGGAAAAAGGCAGAACAGAAACATCTGAGCAGATGAACAGGCCTTTCAGGGTAAACAGGGGTTCTGCTGCTTATTCGAAATATTACTTCTCTTTTCATCCAAGCAAGATAAAATATGAAATGCCTACATGTTTAGCTAGAACTAAATTGAAATCCTAGCACTAGCCAGATGAGAGTCTTGCTGTCTAGAAGAAAAAAATTATATATATTTTTTGGCTGCTTTTTTAAATTAAGATTCTTGTTTGACTAGCTACACTGTGGTTCAGAGGCGGATGCACTAACCAAAAAATACCTGTTTTCCCCTTTACTTCCCTACGTTGGGCCTCTTTTTTTTTTTTTCCTTTTTTTTTTTCCTTTTTTTTTTTTTAAGTATTTGTTCTGTGGAATAAGTACAGTCAAAAAAAATAAGAAAAAATCCTAAGACTTTTAATGTGATCCCACCATTAGACTACCATGCAAGATAGATAAGGACTAAAGAAAAGTGTCTTTAGAGAGGATCAGACAAAGTCATATCCTGTGGGAAGAATGGTATTTATCACTTCCTATTGATTTTCCTACATCCCTACAGATCAGGCAGACAGCTATCTTATGCAGACTAAGCCCTATTCAATTCATTTTTTTCTCTGTAGACCTTCTAGAAAAAGTGGATATTTAAGTTTGATCTCCTTTTGTCCCTTCTTTTCACTTTAAATTCTTAAAAATTGAGATAGTGTAACTGTTAAGCTCTAAAATAAGCATATTGTAAGAATCAATGTATTTTGTTAACTAAAAGGTTAGAGACTAGCAAGATACCAAGATAAATGCACAATGACTACAACAATAGAAATATAAATTAGTGAGCAGAAAATGGTTTTGCAGGTTAACATGAAATGGAATGGCACTGAAACATGACTGCCAGAACAAGCTATGACCTCTGTGGTAAAAAGATGTCTTTTTCTCAGGTCTGCTTTTTATTCCCTCTGTTAAACCCACATAAATATGTAGCACTCAGCAGAGTGTGATCCCACTAACTGAAGGCAAAGTTCATTTTTCTAAAATTATCTCTGATGGCTACTATATACTATGTTTATTTTTAGTCTTTTATTACCCGCTGGATGGCAATTGTCAGACATTAGATAGTACCTGATACTATAAAATTAGCACTCAATAGTAGTAAATTGAAACATTTTAGAACCACATTGTATTATCTGGCTTGTTTCTATGTAGTGTTGTATGTATCACAGCACTGAGGACTTCTTAATGTTCACCTAGCTAAGAAAATTAGAAGATAGCTTTAAACCAGAAATAGTCTATATATGAACTGAAAGGTATCATGGAGGTCTTTGACAGATGGTGATTTTTCTCATAACAACGTGGGTCTGATTTTAAAATCATATGTACAAGAGCTCTGTAATAAGTACTAATTTTCTAAAGATTTATTGAAAAAAATCTTAAAAGTCATATGTGTTTTGGATAATAACAAAACCCAAGAATTTCACTAATACCAGAGCATGAACTGACTACCATATTTTCCTGAAAAAAAATAGTTAAGAAAACAAAAAGTAAGTTAGGTCTGAGTCTCAAAGAACAAATAACTTCAGTACAATGCTGTAAAATAGACAGTGAAGAAACAAGTAATGAAAAATTACAAATTACTTCCATTGTTTGTCAAGGTAGCTGGAGAATAAATTACTACTGTATTCAATAATTGTTTGAAATAAAAATTCCTATATACCAACTACACATTATATTCCCAAATATGGTATATCTACAGTAGTTCCTACAAATATAACGTATTTGAAGTTGAGTCTTGATGCAATCATGGTAAAATGGGATTGTTAAAACATCTGCAACTATGTGGGAACTGATAACTGGAATTTATACTTGAGAATGTAATGAGAGTTGACACCTATTTGTGACATGACTGTATCATAGATTGCCTGCAGCATGATAGCATCACCATTTCTAGCAGGCAAAGATGTATTTTCTGAAGGTGAAAATGTCATTTAAACAGTTGATACCTTTCAGATAGTCTAAGTTTGATGCCTTACACAATTCTTGCTTTTTCAAAATAAGTACACACAACTTAAAATTCTGGATAAAGAAATAATGCCCCTGTGATTATTAAGTCAAAACAGACTATACATTTGCAACAACACACATGGCCATTTCTACAGGAATTTGATTTGTAGTGGCAAAGATTCATAACCAAATAATGCTGCAAGTCTGTGCATAATGATTTCACATCCTGAAGATCTGTTTAGTTTATATATCCTATAAATTGAAATAAAATCCCTGGATGTGTTTGTTTGTTTGAAATCTTTTTATTTAGACAGGATCTTACACAATTGAATCCTCTTATACAGTACAATAAACAAACAAATGAACAAACAAATAAATCATTTCCAACCTGCTCCCATATGAGAAGTAAAGAACTATATGTTCACAGCTGTCACTGAGAAGGAAGTTTGAACATAAATTAAAAGTAATACATAGATGGAAATTCAAATGCTATTTTAATTTATATTAGGAATTATATTAAGAGTGAATAAAACCTGCTCTTCCCTTCAGCTGCATTTTTAAAGATTAAAATGAGGTCTTCACCAGCTGCCATACCTTCATTTTCCAGCCTTGAGCTATCCTCAAATCAGTAGTTTGTTAACAGAGCAAATTCTTATGTTCATAGAGTTGTGTTAACTCAACTAATCAAAACTTATTATTTCCTTTTCTTTTTCTGAAACTTTCCTCTTTTCAGTCTTACTTTCTTTCCCTCTTCTCTTTCCATACCAGTATCATCTTAATCACTCTGCCCATTCATCTTCTTCCCATTTTTGCATTTTTACCTCTCCCTCATGTTCATGCTAATGTCTGTCAGAGAGCAGCAGAGACAGGTGGTGCTCCCTACAGGACAGGGAGCCAGGAGCCGAGTGCAGTAATGCAGCTGGCAAGGCTGGGGCATTGCTAGCCAGGACCCATCCCTGTACAGACACACATTCCAATGTGCCTCTGTAAACCCAATAAAATTACAGCTCTGCTGTTTTGCACAACCTTCTAATTCCTATTTGTTTCCCATGCTGCATGTATTGTGGACATGCACTTGTGCTAGATGACCAGTCATGGCACTTTCAGAGGGGAAGTATGAGAGCTGTTCCCCCCCAACAGTTTCTCACTGCCTTCCCTGCCACGGCTTAAGCCACCAGTCACTGTCCCTCATAGGACCTAGTCTGACGTCATTCTCACTTAGGACAGCAAATGCATCGTCACAGATGTTCTTTCATTGCTTTAACAGTGTATCCCATCTCTTCTCATCACTCCCAAATCCTCGGTGTCTCATGATCAATAAATAAAATAAAATAAAATAAAAATAAAATAAAATAAAACAAAACAAAACAAAACAAAACAAAACAAAATAAAATAAAATAATAAAATAAAATAGTAAAATAATAAAATAAAATAAAATAAAATAAAATGAAATAAAATAAAATAAAATAAAATAAAATAAAATAAAATAAAATAAAATAAAATAAAATAAAATAAAATAAAATAAAATAAAATAAAATAAAAAAAATAAAATAAAATAAAATAAAATAAAATAAAATAAAATAAAATAAATAAAACCTACTTGCAATATGAGCCATTCATGGACATGCAGGAAGCGTGTGCTCCTCCTGTGCTTTTCCCCTGTCCCAGCAGACTGAAAGAAAATATATCAGAACTTCAATGTCCTTCACCCAGCCCCCAAGGCTCTGCAGTCACTCTTGAATACAGTCCGAGCAGTATTTTGGTACTTATGAATAAACAGCAAAGGTTCACAGTCTGAAGTCAAGATGAGCTTCAGTAGTCCCTCTACAGCTTCTGCGATCTGTGACTTTATAAGCCACAAGCCTCATGAGACAATAAATTGCTCAAGAACATGGGTGTCTCCATTCCCTGCAGAAGAGAGTCCCAAACCCTAATACTGCTTCCTCTTACTGCCAATATGCTGTCCAGGTCGAGGTCCAGCTGACTTCAATGTGGCTTTGAAGGGGCTTGTCCCTCCTTGGGATCAAGGAGAGGACAGTTTATCTGTGTCTGTGACGTAAATCAGTAGACAAAGAAGGAGATTCCCTTGTATTGCCAGAAGTCTTATGTTTCTAGACTCCCACTAGAGCCTCCAGCCTCTATGCAGCAGTGACATTACACTGAATCCTCTTGTGCTGAGGTCTTTTCAACACAAAATAGAGAGTAGCTTTATTGTTCAGCATTGCATGGAATGGAAAGTTTTGAAGACTGGAAAGACTGAATGTCCTCACTGCTGAGGTCTTTCATAAAACCTCCTGCTTATCTGTTTTCTGATAGAAATAATATGTATCTTACTTCATGGAAGAAAGGGACTTAGCTGTGTATCTTCAAAAAATGTTCGAGGCAGCAAATCCAGAATGGATTGAGATTTTAAATAATACTGTTTGTCCTGGCTTTTCTGATTGCCTTCCCACTCTTTATGTGGACTTTTGCAAATACATTCCTTACTCCTTTGTCTTTCGATTGGGATGAATCAGATATGGAAAACAGGATTTTAAGAGTTCAACAAAGGTGATGCAGTGTTATGGCAATTTCTTAACTGAAACTTTGACTATTTCTATTTCACCAGTCATTAAACGTCTCCTCAAATCTACCTAATTTTTGTATTCTCCTCTGGTCTCATTCAGTCTGCTGCTGTCTCCCAAATGCACTTCCTTCTCTCTTTTGTTGCTTCTGTTTTACTCACACATAGGTTAGAGTCCCTTACTTATACATTATGAACTCTTGGAAGTTTTTTTTTGTTTTTTTGTTTGTTTGTTTGTTTGTTTGTTTGTTTTTCCTAGGATTAACCCTTCCTGTCCATGTGATAAATGCTTGCACCTTCATGCCCCCAACAGAGATATCCTTGAAAATCAAAATAGTTATGTGCTATTTAGGTATTGCATTGAATTCCAATAGTCAATCCATTTTTCATTTACAAGTATAACTTGTAGTGACTTCAGTTCTATTCTTAGCACTCATTGGCATTGCTATTTCTCCTGTCAGCAGGGGGAAACAGGGGAATCCATTTGCTAATGTCTAAAGCCCTTCTGAAAAACATTTACCTATCCTTTTCCTGTGTTGCCCTGAATGTCAGATAGTCATTCACACCAGTTAAAGTAAATGCAGTCGGCTACAAGTTAGAGAGTACGCACAAGGCATAATCAAATTGATATTTTTTGGATCAAGCCAGTTGGGTGTAGGATTATTTCATTCATAATTCCTAAATTAGCTCCACTAAAATATCACTTTAATGTAAGCATTTATCATTTTTTCTATGTATATGAAATAAGACAAATGCTACATTAATAGTAAAAATAGTGAATATTTAAAAATGTAGTAGTACACCATTATTAATAATGTTTAATATATACATAAACAATAAATAGGTTCTAAACTACAGAAGTAATAATATAAGCACATTCCAGGAGTAAAAGAAAACAACAAACGTGCAGTACATGGGCACAGTGGAAATTGTTGGAATGATGAAGAAAGCATAGAAAAATATAAAGGACACCCAGTGGAACAAGATGGAAATGATAAAGAGAGTTTCAGGAACTGTTATCAGAACATTATTACGTATTCTCTAATGTTCATTTTTATTTAATTAGTTCATCAAAAGTCCACAGGGGTCAAGCATGACAACACTCTGAATATAAAAATATCTCCACATTTCTATCACAGTATCAGTGTTATTACTTTGAAAGTAATGCAGGTCTTTGAAAGATCCTACAATTTTTCCCTCCATTTCTGTGATAACCTGAGGTTTATGCAGTTCCCATGAAAAGTGTCTAGAATTTTTTCTTCTTTAGCAAGTTCTCACAGAATGTATAGGCGACAATTTATGCAAGGAGAGGGAAGAAATGACACTATAATTACAAAGACCTCCTGAAGAACAGCACATTTTCCCACATGCTACCAAAGCATGATTAGTAACATCATTGCTGTGTAGGCCCCAGTTCTCAGATTGATGCTGCTTGTGCCCTGTTTCAGATTCCAGGATGGACTCGTGAACAACTATGGGGTTTATTCATTGACAGCCCTTGAAAACTGTCAATTTAATAACATAAACTATGTCAGCCAGATTGTTACACTGAGTTCTATGTGAAGGAATGAATAATAAACAGTGTTATATAATCTGTATTTGCTACAGAATGACTTCTAAATGGAAATTGAAGTAATTTATGTTCTTTTTCTTGTAGGTGTCCAAGGTAGTGATGCCTACAGTTATGTTTGTCTGACGTTTTCTCATGAAAAAAACCTGTTTTCAGTTGCTTATAATTTCGCCAAGATTCAAACATATGAGCTGCCTCAGGCTACTTTATTTTTTTTTTTATTTTTTTTTTTTATTTCAAGCTTTGACAAAACCAAGTGTCTACCTGTATCTAGCATGTAGCCACTTGGAAGCATATCCAGGAAGCTGTTCTCACACTATTTGAGACTTCCAAGAAGTTTGCACAAATTCTGAAAATTCACAATGGCAAATAACAGCGATGACAAGTCTGCTGTATGAAGTGCTGTAAAATACAAATACCGTGAGTATCCTAGTCTCAGGAAAATAATACAAAAACTCATGCTCATAAGCATGTCAAGAAATAAGAACTGGAAAAGCCGTCAAGGAAACTAAGTCTGGCAGTGTATGTAGTATCTGGGTGATAACAAATTTGAATGATGATGATGAAAAAAAATTGAGTAAGTACCCATTCCCTGTGTCATCGAAATAACTGATTTGTCATCCATCTGTAAGGAAGAGAGATTTTGGAAGTATACGAATGAACAGCTGAAGCTATGCTCTCAGTTCTTGAACTGGAAAGAGTGGGAACTCTGTTTTGCAGTCCCACAGATAAGCTTCACTATGTGACAGGGTACGTGCACTTGCCAGTTGATATTAGTGCAGAACTCCAGTTTCCCTTCCCCTTTACTTGCAAACAGAAAACCAGAATAAAATCCATTTTTTTTTGTTTGTTTTGTTTTGTTTTAGGACTGGATGATGTTTTCTTGTTCCTAACTGTGTAATTATTTTTACTTTTACCAAACTCTTTGATAACTCAAATGTTATGCTTTTTGAATATTATTATACTTTTTCATTATTATTGTTTTAATGTATCATTTGAAACCCATTAGCCACTTTGTAAGAGAAATTTGGATGCCTTTTGAAGACTGTAAAACCTGAAAGCTTTGACAAACTATAGTATAAATAATCAGCAATATGACCAGTGCAGTGATAAGCATGCTTTTTACTAATTGCATGATTGTAAGATTATTCTGAAAACTGTGAATGCTACCTTGAAAGATGGCCATACTTACTGTATAATGCTGCCTTGTGATAGCAGTTATATTCAAAGTGATGATTATTCCCATTGTACAGCAGAGCTGCAGCAGAAAAGTCTCAAGGAAATATCTTTAACTTGGGAATTTCTCTTTCATTTGAGCTGAAAAGCCTTGATTTTGCAGGAATGGCCTCTTGCTTTATCTTTAAGAAATTTTAGTCCCACTGAAGAGCAGCATAAATTCCTGAGCTTTGAGAATCTTAAGTTTTGTATTTGATAAATACATTACTCAGAAGTGAATATTTCTTTCATGTTATGTAAAAATCTATTAGGTTCCTATAATTTAGTTGGAATTTGTACTTTATTCTCATTATAGACAGGGTAAGTCAGAAGTTATAGCCAAAAACAAGCAGTAGAAACTATTATTATTATTATTATTATTATTATTATTATTATTATTATTATTTATTCTGTACATAGTTCTCTGTTTTCCTAAAAACAATAACAGTTGTGATGTTTTCTAAAGTCAGAGACAAACATTGATGACTGAGCTTCTTGAAATGACAGTAAATGTTATAGGCCTAATCATACCTGTTTAGTTGAAATGGAGCTTTATGCCAGTTGAGAATTTTCATGGCCAAGGTTATAAGTGTCTGAGAGGAAACAATGCTGATACTAAAGATACTCTCCAGATGTTGGTGTTTTTGGGTCAGAATAGTATTAGACTATGTGAAAAGGTTTGTATTCCCACCTACTATTTCTACTAATGGAGAAATTATATTTCCTTTCCTTTTGCTTGAGGGAAAAAGAACAGCAAACAAACAAACACACAAAACCAGGCACTAACGCACACAAAACAGAAATCAGATATATTTCTTGAAAGGGTTATTCCTTTTGTCACTTCTCACTTTGTCTCTGCAGCATGTTTTAACAGAGATTCGGAAAGATCATCTCAGATTCATTCTGCAGCAAAGACCTTCTTTACGCTCACACTCTAAGAAAATCCTTGGAGTACACAGGTGTTCAGGAGATTGTTTGACTTCTTTGCTCAAGATCAAAAGTACTTTTCATCCTACAGATTTTATAGGGACTTTAGTTCATTTACCAAAGTAAGAAAAAAAAATCACCTCTCTCCCTTTAAAAAGATAACTGTTTAAGGTTTCTAAATTATTTGGCACATGTTAGTAAGCAATACATCGTCTCTAATTTCTCCACTGTCCTGCAATACACTAGGCCATGCAGTAAAGCTTCTGATACAGACAAACAAACAAATACAGAGTTGTTTGTCTCTCTGTTCAGACTATTATCCTTTACATATTAGTTTACATAAAAGAGATATTCTTTTATTCATAGCCTTACATTTTTATTTACTTTATATGCAGTTCTTTTTAAAAGGCACCCACAAACTTAAATCATATTAAACTTTTTTATTTTTCTTCTTTTTCTCAGAACACACACATTCTTGTTTTTTTCACCACATTTGTGGAACTGGAATGGATGAATCTATCTTTAGGGCAAGAATGGATCATGTGATCTAAGCTGTTATGTTCAGGTTTTATTGTTTCATTTCCAACTCATCTCTTACTGTCTGCATAAAATCCTGCCCAAAGCTTATCTCGGTACAAAATTTTGAAGCAGAGGAGGGACAGTAAAGGAAGGGGGAATATAACAAAGAAAAATCAGTCCGTTTTTTTTTCCAGTTTAATAAAGAAAGTTGGCCTGCTAGTGAGGCCAGTCATATCTTATTATCTGCTCATATCTTATTATAGGCAATTAATTCTGACAACTATTTTACTACTTTTATCATCTCCCTGCTGTGAAAATACATCTTCATCATATGTTGTGAGCATCAGTGTACAATTCCAAACCAAGCTTGGTTTTGAAGATAACTATTGCAGCACTGTATCTAAACATGTCATTTTGTTTTGGAGTCTGCATGCATTTTCATTCTCGTGTCCAGCTTAGAACATGGAATGTTGATGGGACTGTATCATGGACACTACTTTTCTGCATCTGTCTATTGCAAAAGACATGAAATGGAACTCTCTGATTTATCATTGATTTGTTGCCAGTGTAATCTGCTTTATTCAAGTCACAGTCTAACTGTTTCTCCACCCCCATTATTTCACAATTTTTCTTTCCCACAGCTGACCGTGCATTATGAGCAAGTCAGATGTGTTCATTCAGCTTTGATTTTTATACCTCTTTTAAATCAATACTTCAGTGACTGATCTTCTAAAATTTAAGAGTCAGTGGACTGTGTAACTCACTTGGCAAAGAGGGTGGGTGGAGGATTTTCAGCCTTGATTGAAACGAACACCAGGTGCTATACAGTGATTTTAATGATTCACAGAATCAAATTAAATGTGTTGCAATATTGTCTGTTACTGTATCTGATCACTTTACTTAAATAATAGGTCCAGCCATTCTTACTTCTCTGTCAGACTGGGGACAATCTGACAAGCTAGCAACAGGGCATATAAACAGTTATTTAGACTGTCTTTTTACAGTAAATTAATTTCAGTTAGAAATGCAGCAATCATTTTCTTAAGTTATTTTCTTGAATTGACTACTTGTGTACTGTAGTCACTGGCACCTAAATGTATAGAGAGAGCTAGAGCAGAACAAAGCAACGCCCTACCAGTCTATAGAAGCAGATAGTATCAGCTACTGCAGAGGGAGACAGAATTCTTCCAGATGAGCAGTGGTATAATATGAGGGAAGTGGGGAATTCATAACCCTGAAACTTATTCCTTAACAACTTGAGAACTAATAATCTCTGTCAATTTCCTGAGCAGCTACAGAAATTCAGTCATTTTTGTTCCTATAGGATGTGTTACTTAGCTCATTCAAAGTTGGTGGCAAAATTTCCGCCCCTGTAACTGATTCAGAAAAAGTTCTTCATATGTCTAATTGTTTTGTTATTGTAATTATAAGGAGAGAGCCAGAAGACCCTGGCTGGAATTCTATTTCTTCTCTTTATGTTATCTATACACATTGTAGTCCTTCTCACTCTTTTCTGAAGGGAAATATTTCTTCTAGACTATTTTATATTATCCTATGTAAGTTTCCTGTAAAAAAAAAAATGTATTTTTTTCATGTGCCAAATGCTCTAATCATAACAGTGTACTTAAAAGCACATAGATATATTCTGTGTCTAATATGCTTTCTTGAGCTGAATTTATAAAGCTGAATTAAAACTGAGTTAAAATATATGTGGGATCCTTATGATGATATTTCTTGTCAGTATCTGAATATTCTTCTTTCTTAGCATGTTAATTTTATTATCTCTTTCTCAAATCAACCCCTATCCCAGAACTTTAGGGTGGGATATGATGTATGTACTTTTGGACCTCAGAAATTTAGTTATTTTGCCTTAGCTTTTCATCTAAGTTCATATAATAATCAGTTGAGAGAATTAGGCGTACTTAGAGGTTGATTCTTTTTGTCCTAAGATGAAAGGAAGCAATTCCTTATAAACGGTTCCTGTCTTAAACTAAAGCACCTCACAGGTATGATGAAATTTAATTATGTGAATTACCCACTGATTTTAGTTAGTAGAAAGTATGGTTAGTTGAAAGGATGAGAAACAGAAATTTAAAAGCTGCTGGCATAATAAGGGACTAAATATTTATTTTATGGAGAACAAAACACCAATACAAAAAACAATTAATTTAATAGAAGGAAGATAGGAAGGAAGGAAGGAAGGAAGGAGGGAGGACCTCAACAGTGAGGTATAGAATAACACACTTTTGTATTATGTGGAATAGAGTATTCCTTTCATTGTTACCTCGAACTGGAATAAAAAGTAAAAATCAACAGCCACAAAACGATGTCAATTCAGATTACCTTCAGAAATCCTGACTATAAATGTGGGAAAAAAAATATGAAACACAACCGAAAAGTATCATTGAAAGCAAACTTATTTTTGACTGTTTGCAGAGTAGCAGAACAAGCATTTTATGAATATGTCAATAACTTGGTTTAGCAATGTCTAACTGTAATAACTAAAGTCTAACAAACAGCACAGAAATAAGGTAAATAAAATGTTGACTCTATGTCACCATGACTTTTTCTGTCATTTCTGTTATTCTTGTTTCCATTGCTGAAATGTGAAGGAGATGTTCTTATGGTAAACACCGATAGTTTTTCATCAATTCTGTGATGCAAGACAACTAGGACTTATGTATGCCTGCTGGAAGATATTATAAAGAGAAAGATTGAAAAAAAAAAAAAACCAAAAAACGTATAGCCATGAAATAAAATGAAGGCTACAGTCTATACTAGATATTACTAGAATATAACTTTCCTTTTATGTAGACGTGTGCAAATTTGAATCATGTAAGTAAGGTTTAAGTCATGTAATTAATTGCAACTGTTGTGGTGACAGTCTTAAATTAATTAATTAATTAATTTATTTATTTATTTATTACAGCTGTAGAACTATTTGGCTTGGGTCAATAAGAATAAATCAACAGAATTCCTGTATACTTTCATGAAAATATAACCACACTGCACACACTACTGAGAGTTCCCCCTTTGCCTTTTACCATATTACTTTTGTGTTTGCTTTGCTTAGATAATATACAAAATTTAGAGATACTATGAAGAAGGTTGCATGGAGTCACTTGCCTTCTAACACCTGCTAACTGAATACTTCAGATTGTATGGTCTCTTATGGGAGTTCACCATGCTCTGATGGTCTCTTCTTGAAATGGGTTCAGCGTAGACTTAGGTGGAAGTTTGATTGCTATCTCTGCTGTGTCTACAGATTCAGGTATAACTTGTTACCCAAGAAGCAGCAATTATTTTTCAGTAATGGAAAACTGGTATCTTGATAAAGTTTTGAGAGCTGAAATTCACATCCAATTATGAGACACTGAGAAAATCCACAACACCCAGTAGTCTTGTCTACTCTAGAAATGTTCTTCTGTGACTATGATAAACTGGTCAACTTGATCTGAAATACACTTATTTTTAACTGTAGGTGATTTTTTTTGTTGTTGCTGTTGTTGTTTTTTCTTAGTTATAATTCACAATTAGAGTGCTTTTGCAATATTTTAAATAGAACTCCATGGAAATATATCTAAATAATATGGTTTGGTTTTGAAAAAAAGTGAGGATGGTGGTAAATTGAAATATCAGTTTAAACTGTTTTATATGACAAATAAGATCTGAGAACTGTAAAAAGGCATTTTCATATCTTTACCAAAGCTGGGGTTTTGTTTTGATGTTTTACATTTCTTGGAAATTATCTCATGAAACATTGAGTTCATATGTATCAGTAGGAAAATTAATAAGGAAATGTTAAAGGCATAGGGAACATTTATTCAAATAACATAAATATAAGCCACAGAGAACCAGGCACTTACTTCCTATTTATGTGTTCACAAATATTCACCTGAAACACTTTCTTATGGTAACTACTTTTTTTTTTCTTTCTTTCTTTTCTTTTCCTATAAAATGTTATTTTTTCTTCAGCAAATTATTGAATTTCTTTCAAAATTAAAGTACTGGTGTTTTCGTGTGCTGTAATTTCTAAACCTTGGAAGAAAAGAAAACCAGACGTTCTCCTCAGTTGAAGACCTTGTTAACAGGTATCCCACAGATTCTATTTAGTCCATTTAATGGCTCTACTGCAAGAATAATTTGTTGATTACCAGGGGTTGGCAATACATGCTGTATCTGATAATGTGATGAATATTGCATTCTAAAGGCTTGATACATCATTGTGTTGTTCTGCTACCATCTGGATGTCTTGCTTCTGTGAAACCTGCAGATAGAAAGCCATGTTTTAAAAGTTCTCAAACTTACTATATTTATCTGTCATGTCCCAGTGAAAAGCTCTGTAAAGCAGAACTTTGTTATAGTTTGAGATTTCTATGCACCTGTTTTTACGTATTTATAACTTCAGTTAGTCTGATTAAAGCTTTTTTTTAATATAATTTTAAAATGTTTTAATATGTTGGATAGATAAATGCATAAAGATAGGAAGTTGTTCACAATCTCCTTGTTTCCTAACTTTCTAATCTATAGGACTCCTAGCAGCTTGTTCATTGTTTTATACAACAGATATTTCTGTATGTGACAAACTAGAGAATAGATGGAATATATGAATAAATAGCTTTTAGAAAACAGTGATCACCATTTCATCCAGAGTATAAGTAGATTCTGAATTTTTGTTTTCACTGCTGAAAAGAAATGCATTAGATCACTGCACCAGCTGGCAGACACAATGCAGATGCCTATGCTGCAAAGGAATAAAATCTAGCCTTTTCTTATTCTGGAAATACAGTAGTGTTCTCATCAGTTACCTGAGGCAGCGACCCAGCATGTGGATTGCTGACTAAGATGGATAAATACTTCACAAATAAAACATTTGCAAAAACAGATACTGTTCATGCAATATCATTTAGAAGTACTGAGATTGCCTATTACCAGCATCTCCTGACATTTTAAACACTTCAGATTTTGTGTGTACTGCAGGTAAGTCATGACTGTCAACCAGGTGATTTACAAGGATGAATGGAAAATTTATGTAAAGAAGATGAGCTGCTCAGCTCTGCCTGCACAGGTACACTTCTATGAGGTGTGTTTGAATTTTCCAAGGCTTAAAGGAGACTTGAACCAAGGTCTTGCTGGAAGATAGTCTAATTAGAGTAGTGTATGAAATATACAAATCATTAACAGTAATTATGATTGAAAAGTGTTAACAAGTCATGTGTAACCATACACACATAAAAAGTGCTCATCTAAATCTTTTAGATGGAAATTTAGAATGCTAAACTGATGGCAATTACTCTAGATATCTGTGATCATCTAAGATATCTGTGTACAATCTAATATAGGATTTAGCCAGCTTGCCATTTAAGAAGACGACAACAGTCAGCATTATATTATGATGTTAAGCTTTCCATGTGCATTGAATAGAAGGACTTAGATGTCTTTTGTAGTGCAGTAGATATCACTCCTACTAAGCATCATTAGGTCTATTCATACTCTTCTGTCAGTTAACTCCCAATTCCTGCCTCCTCCAACCTCCCCCCCCAAAAAAAAGCATTAGATGGTTTTGATTTTTTTATTTTCAAAGTTTACTTGAAATATACCCTTTATCAGAAATTATAGAAACATACATGTAAGAACAATAAATGTTTAACCAGAATAATAACTCTTCTACCCTTCAGTGTTGGTCAATACTTCTGTAGTCAAAGGTATCAGCAGTTGTGAAAGACCACTAGCAATAAGTAAATATCTCAAGATTTTGGAACAGATTTCCAGAGTTATATACAGCCGCCTAAAGAAACAGATCAGTGACTAGTACTTTAAGCAAGAATTCCTAAATAAGGTAGGTGACTATTCCAAATGAAATAAACCGAAATACAATTTTGGTTGTTAGTATGCTCTTCAAATTCCTTTAACTGTACTAGTGATTTGTATTGCATGTTGTTTATCTTTTCCCCATTTTTTCTTATAAAATATTTTTCCCTTAAATAATTATTTTAAAATTAAGTATGTAAGGGATCTTCTTATGGAAGTTTTCCAGGCAATGCCTTTTATGTAAGAATTTCTGCAGAAGATAGATTTGTTATAAGACACAAATAATCAGATTAATCACCATAAAGGGAAATTACATAAAAATGTTACATTCAAATGTTCATTTCAGACTAAAGAAAAGAGGGCTTCTTTTCATTGTTTGTGCTGTGTGTTTTTTGTTGTTGTTGTTAGTTGTGTTTTTTTTTTTTTAGTTTAGTTTGATGCATGAATATATGAGATATATGTGAACCTAAAGCTGCTACCTATGAAATAATAATAATGCTGTATTTTATTATCTCTGTAGAAACCTGAGTAAGGTAAGAATATTGTTTTATTATTTGTCTTCTGTCTAACATCATAATCAAAATCATAATGTTTTGTGCTACTAACGTAAGTTGGTTTTCTTCTTAGAGCTTAATTTTCAAGTGAAGGAATCAAACAAGGAATAGAATAAGATAATAAATTCAGCATATCAGTAAGATGTAGAAGGAAATGCAAGATGTATTACTTGCCTGCCTATAAATGAGCCTGACTGTGCTGCTTCTATATTTCCCTGAAATCCTTAGAACTAGATGATGGGAGAGCTGTTTGAAGCCAGGTTTCTTGTGACACAATGCACCACTGCAATTAGTTTGTTAAACTGGCTCTGGACAAACATGGTTGAAAAAGCACTCAAGAAAACAAGCTTATTTCAAATTTAAAACAAACAACCAAACAAAACTTCTTAGGACAAGAAACATGTCTGTAACCTACTTATTCTATTTATTTCCTTCCATTCTTCTAGACTTCTCCTATTCATCTGTTGGCCTAGAATCAATAAGTGCAATTCAGTTGACATAGATTTTCCTTTCCTGCTTTCCCTTATTATGATTCTTCAAAAAAAACTAGTCTTGTAGATACAAATATAACATCACTAAAATGCATTAGCTTGTGTTGACCCTTCCTCTACAGTCCTACTAACAGGTTTCCTGTCACACACAAATCTCTTGCATTTAAAATAACCCTGGGCAATTCCATAACTAAAGAGACAACTACTTTGCCTTCCTTCCAGAAGTCATCTTTTTGGTTTTCATTTTGTCTTTTTTTATTATTTTTTTTCCCCTTTTAAGCTTAAAATTACTGAAATAATATTTTTACTGTGTGAATAGCTGTTATTGCAACTACTCTCTTGGCTATGTGGGAACTGATATTTAGAAAATCTCAAGAGTAGGTGGTCTGATTTGCTTACAGTTCTCTTGAACATAAATGCGATGACTGCCAAGTTAAATAGTGTGAATATGACACTTAACCATTATTATTATGTACCTTGTTAGTCATTTATACTATTCATACCATTTAACCTAATCTTATTTATCTTTCCTGCTCCATGTTTAATTGCAAGTAATTTCATAATGTTATGTGGAGCCCTCATCTGACTCTTCAGTTCCCTTGGAAACAAAGGTCAAAAATGCTATGTCTAATTTTCATATCTAATTTCTATTTTAATCCTCTTTTGGCACAGGAATCCATATTACTCTGCTACTTACAAGCAGCAGATGAATAGGATTTGTTCTTACTCATCTCAACAGCTCCCTTCCATGCCAGGCCTGTGAAAGTGAGTGAATAAAAGCTAAGGATCATAATAATCCCTCTTTCTACCACAGTAATATTTTAACAAAGGAAACATCACCTTCGGTATACGCTTGAGGAGTGAAAGTCCAGGTGAGAAAAGCAACAAGTTCCCTGAGAATCAGACAATTAATGTTTTTAATGTTAAGTTTGGAAGGAAGGTTTTATTCAAAAAATAATAATAAAAAGCCCTCACTTAGGCATTTGTGTATATGTATGATGGTACAATCTTTAATTAGATGGCTGAAGGCTATAGAGAGTTGGTTTTTTTGTTTGTTTGTTGTTTTTTTTTTTGGGGGGGGGTTGGTTGGTTGAGGTATTTTTGTGTTTTTTTTTTTTTGTTTTAGCATTAGAATTTTTCTTCAATATGTAGGATGGATGATGGATTCTTTATGGGTCACAACTAATCAATGTCCTTTTATATCCTCTTAATTAAACTCTTGAGTCATTACAGCACAAACTCTGAGTGATACATTGAATACAAATTATGTGCTTTGTGCTGCTCTTCAGGTGCTCTCCTGCTGACCTTTCTCCAGGACCTTTCTCATGATCTTTCTCCAGGCTCTGGGTATCTAATTCTGACTCCGATCTCTTCTCTCTGGTGATCAACGATGGGACTCAGAGGAATTGCATGAAGCTGCATCAGGGGAGGTTCAGGCTGGATATCAGGTAAAGCTTCTCCACTGAGAGGGTGGCTGGGCACTGCAATAGGCTCCCTAGGGAAGTGTTAATGGCAGCAAGCCTGTCAGAGTTCAGGAAGCATTTGTACAGTGCTCTGAGACATACTGTCTGATTTTTGTGTGGTCTATCATGAAGCCAGGAGCTGGACCTGATGATCTTTATAGGGTCCCTTCCAACTCAGGGTATTCTATGATTCTGTACTATGGGAAATAGTGTCAAAAAGCTTTGTTAAAGTTGAGGTAAACAACATTCACTCATTTACCAAGCCTGTCATCTCATTGTAGAAGTCTATCAGGTTGATTAAGCAGGGTTCCCTCTTTGTAAATCCATGCTGACTACACCATTTTCCTTCTTGCTTTTCTTGTGCTTGGAAACATTTTCCAGGATCTGTTGCTCTGTCGCCATCCCAGGGATTGATTTGAGGTTACCTGGCCTGTAGTACCCTGGATTATTTTTCTTGGTCTAACTGAAAATAGGAATGACATCTATTTTTCTTAACTTTTATATCAAGTTCAACACCTCATTTCTGCCATCAAGAGGCCTGAACAAGGGATTGTTCAAATCCAAAATGCTCATCTAAACCACTCAACCCAACAGATAATAGGCAGAATTCCATTACTCAGCATGGGCCCTGCAGAGAAATTAGGAGACTCAAAAATCCTGAGTGCATTCCAGTTCCTTCAGAAGAACATTTGTAGTGGAATATAAGGCCAAAATATATGATCTTTCCAATCATATATTTTTCTTGTGAAGTGACTTTATTACACAATCTGTGTTACAAATCTAACAACTTCCATCTTGAATTAGTATGTCATGAACTCACCCTCTCTTTTAAAAGGCTGTTCCAGAAAAACTGTTGTTTGGGAATTTTCATGCAAATAGCAGTTGGAATTTATTCAAGCAAATCCAAATTGATTATATATGAATCTTTCCTGAACTACTAGGATTTTTTTTTATTTTTTTTTTCAGATTAACACTTCAGAACCCCATATTTAGACTATAAACTATTTTATTAAGATTTTCTCAATAGGTCTTTTCAGACAGTTGGGTCAGAATGCAATCTAATGCAACTAATCAGTATCCAAAATTCTTAACCTCATGTTACTCAAACCATCTCACTTCTGTAGCACTCAGAATGATCATGATTTTCCTATATGATATACCAGAACTTGCGTAAAGCCTTGATCTTTTTGTTTTCAATTTCAGCACATATCCTTATTCATTTAGAAAGCTTAATGATTTTTTTTTTCTCACAATTAGTTTTAAAATCTTTCACATGCCTGGGGTCAGACTAACAAGTCTATAGTGGGTGGATATATTCCCTATTATTAATTTGATATATTGTATTATAATTGCTAGATAATATTTTTAAATGATATAACCTCTGATGTGCTTGATTCATTAAGAGCACATTCCTGGGTCTGAGATTCCATGTACTACTTGTCTCATAAGTCTGAGTTAGACTGAAATCTCTTTCTCGTCTTTTCCCTCTCCTGTATCCCATAAGAATATGAAGCTCTTTGAAAATGTCTTTCTCCAGAGGTGAGTTTTCCTTCCACTTCATATTTTCATACCATTTTCTCTTCCATACACATCAGTCTTATGATGGCTAGTGAATACTAAGACAAAATGTTCTTTTATTTTTTGGACATTGCTTAAATCAGCCTTAAAACCTTGTCTTAGGGTAGTGTTCTCCTCTGTCCTCCCGCTGGGTGACCAGGACCCAGAAAGAAGGAGGAGAATGGGACAGGTGAACGACTGGCTGAGGGGGTGGTGTCTGGACCAAGGCTATGGGTATTTTGATCTTGGGCAGTCCTTTGAGAAGCTGGGTATGTGGGCTGCTGACCGACTCCAACTGAGCAAGTGGGGCACAAGTGTGTTGGGGAGTAAGCTTTCTGGGCTGATTACCAGGGCTTTAAATTAGGTTTGATGGGGGAAGGGAGGGGACCTACAAGTGACAAAGGGCTGGGGGAAGTTGTCACTGCTGTCACTGTTGAAGATAGTAGGGAAAAACCTCTGAGTTGTCCCATAGGGTTGTCCGAGGGCTCCTCAGAGAAGGTAATGATCCCAGTACCCCATCCGGAATCTTCTTCTTGCATCCCTCTAGGGGTAACTGCGCCTGCTGCTTCCCTAAAGTGCCTGTATACCAATGCGTGGAGCATGGGAAATAAACAGGATGAGCTCAAGATCTGCGTTCGGTTGCAGGGCCATGATCTCGTTGCGATCACAGAGACATGGTGTACTAGCTCGCATGACTGGAATGCTGTCATGGAGGGCTATGTCCTCTTTAGGAAAGACAGGCTGGGGAAGCAAGGGGGTGGGGTTGCCCTTTATGTGAGGGAGCAATTAGAGTGTACCCAGCTCCACCTGGGGGAGGGTGAAGGACAAGTGGAGAGCTTGTGGGCGAGAATTAAGGGGTGGGCTGGTATGGGGGACACTGTTGTGGGGGTGTACTACAGGTCACCAGATCAGGAGGAGGAGGTCCATGAGGCCTTCTACAAGCAGCTAGTAGTAGCCTCATGATCCGGGGCACTGGTTCTTGTGGGGGACTTCAATTATCCAGACATCTGTTGGGTAAGCAACTCGGCCAGGCACGAGCAGTCCAAACAGTTCCTACAATGCATTGAAGATAATTTTCTGATGCAGACGGTGGAGGAGTCGATGAGGCAGGGGGTGCTTCTGGACCTTGTCCTTACCAACAGGAATGGGCTTGTTAGGCATGTGGAGGTTGGGGGCAGCTTGGGATGCAGCAACCACGAGATGGTGGAGTTCGAGATGGTGGAGTTCAAGATGGAACTTGGTGGAAGAAGTAAGGCTAAAAGCAGGATTGCTACCCTGGACTTTCAGAGAGCCAACTTTGACCTCTTCTGGGACCTGCTTGGAAGTATCTCCTGGGCTCGGTTGCTAGAAGGCAAGAGTGCTTGTGAGAGCTGGGCTACATTTAAACAGCACTTCTTCCAAGATCAGGATCGGTGCATCCCTAAGAGTAGGAAATCGGGGAAGGGGGGCAGGAAACCTGCATGGATGAGCAAGGAGCTAATCGATAAGATCAAAAGGAAGAGGAAGGTCTACAAAATGTGGAAAAAGGGCCTGTCCTCTTGGGAGGAGTACAGAAGTGTTGTCAGAGCCTGCAGAGACGCGACGAGGAAGGCTAAAGCCCACCTAGAGATGAAGCTTGCAAAAGAGATAAAGGATAATAAGAAGGGTTTTTTTAAGCATGTAAACAGTAAAAGGAAGACTAGGGATAATGTGGGTCCCTTGCTGAACGAGGGGGGTGTCCTGGTAATGGGAGATGCCGAGAAGGTGGAGATACTGATTGCTTTCTTTGCTTCAGTCTTTGTTTCAAGGACTCCCCCCCACCCCCACCCCCTCCCCCCCGGGACTCCTCAACCCTGGTGGGGGGAGAAAGGGGCTGGGAAATGGAGGGCTCCACCCTGGCTGACGAGGGAGTGGTTCGGCAGCGTCTGAGTGGGCTCAACGCACACAAATTCATTGGTCCCGATGAGATGCATCCACATGTGCTAAGGGAGTTGGCAGAGGTGACTGCCGAACTGCTCTCTATCATCTTTGAAAGGTCCTGGAGAACAGGAGAGGTGCCTGAAGATTGGAGGATAGCCAGTGTCACTCCAGTCTTCAAGAAGGGCAAGAAGGAGGATCCGGGAAACTACAGGCCAGTCAGTCTCACCTGTCCCTGGAAAGGTGTTGGAACAGCTTGTTCTGGATGTCATCTCCAAGCAATTGGAAGAGAAGAATGTTATGAGTAGTCAGCATGGATTCACCAAGGGGAAGTCGTGCTCGACCAGCCTCGTTGCCTTCTATAATGGCATCACCAGCTAGGTAGATGGGGGGAGAGCAGTGGATGTTATCTACCTTGACTTTATCAAGGCTTTCGATACTGTCTCCCATGATATCCTGTAAGCAAAGTTGAGAAAGTGTGGGATGGAGGAGTGGACAGTTTGGTGCGTTGAGAACTGGCTGACTGGCCGAGCTCAGAGGGTGGTGACTGGCAGCGCAGAGTCTGGCTGGAGACTTGTGACTAGCGGTGTTCCCCAGGGGTCGGTGCTGGGTCCGGTCTTGTTCAACATCTTCAGCGACGACCTTGATGAGGGAATAGTGTCTGCCCTTAGCAAGTACACCGATGACACAAAGCTGGGAGAAGTGGCTGACACACCAGAAGGCTGTGCTGCCATTCAGCGAGACCTGGACTGGCTGGAGAGATGGGCAGGAAGAAACCAAATGAGGTTTAATAAGAGCAAGTGTAGAGTCCTGCACCTGGGAAGGAAAAACCGGATGTATCAGTACAGTCTGGGGGACGACCTGCTGGAGTGGAGCTCTGAGGAGAAGGACCTGGGGGTCTTGGTGGATGACAGGTAGACCATGAGCCAGCAGTGTGCCCTGGTGGCCAGGAGGGCCAATGGGATCCTGTCATGCATTAAAAGGAGCGTGGCCAACAGGTCAAGGGAGGTGATCCTTCCCCACTACTCCGCCCTGGTCAGGCCTCACCTGGAGTACTGTGTCCAGTTCTGGGCTCCCCAGTACAAAAAAGACAGGGATCTTCTGGAAAGAGTCCAGTGGAGGGCCACAGAGATGATACGGAGCATCTTCCCTATGAAGAAAGGCTGCGAGACCTGGGTCTGTTCAGCCTGGAGAAGAGAGGACTGAGAGGGGATCTCATCAATGTGTACAAATACCTGAGGTGTGGGAGGCAGAGGGATTTGGCCAACCTCTTTTCAGTGGTTTGTGGGGACAGGACAAGGGGCAATGGCCACAAAATGGAGCACAGGAAGTTCCACACCAACATGCAAAATAACTTCTTCATGGTGAGGGTGACAGAGCACTGGGACAGGCTGCCCAGGGAGGTTGTGGAGTCTCCTTCTCTGGAGATATTCAAGGCCTGTCTGGACGCCTACCTGGGCAGTCTTCTCTAAGGAGCCTGCCCTAAGGAACCTGCTTTGGCAGGGGGGTTAGACCTGATGATCTCTTGAGGTCCCTTCCAACCCCTACAATTCTGTGATTCTGTCTCATTTTTTGATCATCCACTGATATGTGTCTCACAGCTCTCTGGTTTCTCTTCAGTCCTCTTGTGAACTCATATCTACCCTATGATGATCTATTCTATATCCATTTCCATTATATTTTTACAGCATTTAATGTCTCTTCTCTTATTACTTAGTTCTTTCCCACTATTTAGTCTGCCTTGATGCCAAACTTATGCAGCTAGCAGATACATACAGCAAGCACCAGAGGTCCATCAAGATATGAAATACTTTTCTTCAACCCAAACTTGTATTTTCCCTGAAAATATTAATTTCTATACATTTTTTCAGTTTATTTGTTTTAATATGTGTATATGTGTATATATTCTGTAGTGAACTGGAAGCTCTTCTGTTGATTTTTTTAAAATATATTTTAAAATTATTTTCTTCCTTTATAACATGGTGTATTGGGCTTATGTGGCAAGGTTCTGGTAGCAAGCTGGCTACAGGTGTGGCTTTTGTGAGGAAAGTCCAGAAACTGCCCCACGTTACATAAAAGCCAGTTCCAGCTGTCTCTAAAAGGAACCTTCTGCTGGCCAATGCTAGGTCAATGAGTGATACTGGTTGCACCCCTGTGATATCATATTTAAGAACGGAAAAAAAACCAATGCTGTGCAACAGTAGCTGGGAGAGAGGAAGAAGGAGGGGGAGGAGGTGTTCCAGGTGCTGAAGCAGAGGTTTCCCTGCAGCCTGTGGAAGAACCCACAGTGGAGCAGGTGGATGTAGCCTGCAACCCATGGAGAGACCACACATGAGAAAACTCCAGGCAGAAAACACAGCCTGTGGAGAAGAGACCACACAGGTGATCTGGCAGGAGCTGCTGCCCATAGGACACCTATGCTGGAGCAGTTTGCTCCTAAAGGACTCTACTCCATGGTATGGACCCATATCAGAGCAGTTCTTGAAGAACTGCAGCCTGTGGGAAGCCTGTGTAGAATTTATTTGTAAAGGACTGAATCCTGTGAGAGGGACCCCATGATGGAGCAGGGGAAGAGGGTGAGGAAGGAGTGACAGAGACAAATAGTTATGGACTGACTGCAACCCCCATTCCCCTGCGCTACCCACGGGGAGGACGTAGAAGAAGGTGGGTGGGGGAGAGGTGGTTTTAGTTTGCTTTTAGTTTCTCACTGTTCTAGTTTGTTAACAATAGCTAAAAAATTATATTAACCTCTCTTATGCTGAGTCTGTTTTGCCCAGGACAGTAATTGGTAAGCAATCTACCTGTCATAATATTAACCCATAAGACTTTTTTTTTCATCATATTTTCTTGTCCTGTTCTTTTGAGAAGGGCGAGTGAGAGAATGGTATGATGGAGCTGCCTATCAATGTGAAACCATCACAGTTACGGAAACATCAGCTTAATTTCCCTGAAGTCATAGAAAAAAATGTGCTTTTGTTTCACAATTACATAAGCTATTGTCATGAAAAACACATAATGTTGGGAGAATATGTTTTCTGTGACTTGCTTATAGTAAGTGTAGAGGCAAACACTTGGTGTTGCATCAGACAAAGAATGTAATTTTACAAGGATGTTTTCTTCAAAAGATAAACTCAGAGAAATTGGGTTCTATTTCAGGTATTACAAACTGATTTCATAGATAAGTAAATGAATTGATAAACTCAGGTTATTACTGAAAAATCAGGCATGGCACATCAGAAATTAAAAAACAAAACAAAAAACTTATCTTTTAAACAGGAATAGAGCCATCCAGATGACCATAACTTTGGAGGATCTATCTCTCCATTACTGGTATCATAGAGGTTATTAACATAAGGCTCTTAGCTTTGATTCTTCACATGAGATCACTAAATCAGAATGTGAAAATTTACTTACCCTCTCAGCCCTTTGTAGTTAAGGAGACTAATTTACTATTTAAATTTTAATTTTAATTACAATTTTGCAATAATCTTACTGAAAATATCTCTGTTTCAAGAAAAGCAACGTTTAAAACTTGTATAATAATTAAGAATTAGAAGGAAATGTGTGTAAAGAGTTGTTTTTGACAAAAGGAATGAAGAAAAATAATGGTCATCACTAATAAGGATGAAAGTAAACAGAAGAATTGCATGTGAAAGGAATTAAAAAAAAAAAACTCTTAACACAAAGATTATAAAGCAACCTATTTTTCTTTAAAAAAAAATGGAAAAAAAAAAGAAAACAGTAGAATCCTTTTAATTACTCTTTTGGATTTCTTTGTTGGAAACATTTGCAGACATATTAAGACTAGTTAGAAAAAATCCCACATGCGTATTTCCACTTGATTTCTCAGGCAAGTACACTACCATAAATAAATAAATAAAATAAAACAGCTGTGAATTCTGCTTGATTTCCCTGGCATATACCTAGGAAGAAAACAAATCTGAAAAAATAAAAATAATCAGAGGTTCAGTGATGAATATATGTCGAAAGTAGGAAAAAAGAAATCGATCTCTTGTCCTATAAACCACAGAAGGTTACATTTCTTTGTAGGTTCATAGGACAACAGTTTGTATATGTTTCTATATCCAAACAAATCCAAATACTAATCCAAAACCTGCAAAGATTGTGAGGAAAACTAAGTAACATATCTCACTGAAGCAAAGAAAATCTCATGTCCATATGTGGATTTTTATTGAAGAAGATACTTTGTTCCAACAGCCTGAGTTTATTTCATTAAGGAATAATGAATAAAACTGAACTTGGAAAGGAGTGTTTATTGTGCAATGGTTTTTAAGCATAGGCAAGTATCAGGGGAAAAGAAATAGGATTTTTCTTTTTTACTTCTCTTATTTCAAAAGGGTGTCTTCCTGCATAAAAAATTAATATGCATTTGAAATTACTTTTAGAAAACAGCACTTTCTGAAGTAATGGTGACATCTTTACATCAAAGGCAAAAGAAGCTGTGTATTAATTTGGTTTCTGGGGAGATGGTACATTTCTTCTTACAGGCGTATCATGTGCAGAGAAAGCTGACAGGTGGAGAGAGTGAAGCAGAGCCTTAAAGGATCATCCTAACTGTATCAGCAGCTGTCAGGTAATTTCATGGGCCTGAATCATCTCCAGGAGGTATATTTAGAGAGGTGATACTACATGCACTGAGCTCCCTCTGCAGCATCCTTTGTCTTCCTGGCCGGTGTCGAGGGCTCAGCTGATTTCTCAGGTCACCTGGGAGCCCAGATTCCAAAGGAGTGACCCGAAGTCCACACTGCCTTGGGCTCCATGTAGCATGGTTCACTGAAGCTGACCCATGTCTGAAATAAGCAGCTGTTCCTGTTTTACTGAAAAAAAGGAGCACTGGCGATGAAAGAAGTTGATCAACATAGGGTTTTGTTTTGTTTTGTTTTGTTTTTTACCCAAATATCAATTGCTTAAAGCACTAATGAAATCAGTGTCTGCTGTTACTCCTAATGGTCTAGGGAAGAATACCATCAGTGTGTGTTTCCATTCATTTATCTGACAATGAGAGAATAATCCAGCCCCAGAAGTCATCTCTGACCGTTCAGAAGCCAGGACAGTGTTTAGAAGCTGATTAGATAATAAAGATAATTACAGAAAAATACCCATATGGCCATTATTATATCAATTTTGCTGCTAGTAATTATGGTAACTACTGCAACAAACCTACCTTATGTACTCATACAAACTAATTAAAATGTAATTTCCACATCTGCAAATATTTTTGCCATTGGCTAATTTTGAATGGAGTTTCTGAGCGTATTACAAGGAGTCCTAAAGCTTGGAGAACTCACTGTTTTAATACACGGGTTGTGCTTTGGGCTCTTCCACCAGTTCTGTATGCCTTTCAGCAAGTAACCACAACTGTGCCTGTATACCCATCTGGAAGAAAAATATGCTGTATTCCATGTTTGTAAGAGAAGGCTGATACTTAACTAATCTGGGTCAATAACAGCCAATATTTTCAAACATCAGTGTTTCAAATTTAGAGGCTTAAAATATTAAGAGACCTGGTTCTCAGTATCTCACAGCTAATCTTTATTTATACTAAGTGCCAGAAAATTCAGTTTTGAGGAATATTCATTCATTCGTTGGCAAGGGATTAGCTAGAGCCTGCCATTGATTCTGGAAGACCTGCACCCCAGAGCAAACCAGGCACAGAGCAGTAGGCCAACATAAACACTATTACTATGGTCAAGACCAAAAACTGGACAAAGATATGTGGACTTCGAGATTTTTAATGTCAATCAATAATTACAGTGTTCAAAGTGTACATACTACAAACTCAGCAGCAGCAGGAATGAAAGACTGATATCCTTCAGGACAAAATTAGAGTTAATACAAGTCAATAGAGTTAATTCAAGTCAGTGAAGCCAGGACCCTGACTGAATAGCCAAGAACCACAGCAAATAGCCCATGAAGTTATTGCTTCTGGTTTTATTTTTATTTTTACAGAGGCTAACAGGATTAAAAACCTGTTATGCCATCCTGCAAGAAGATGAATAAGGAGAGAGACAGATACTGGAAAATGTTATGTTTGGATTCCTAAAACTGATAAGCAGAAAAATCCAAATACAGAAAGAGCTAATGGATGTACTTTCAAATTTGAATTAGAGGTTCTACATCAATGAAAAATTAAAAAAAAAAAAAAGGCAAACAAAAACAATATCTGATCACTAACTGACACTTCTGAAGGCTACTCAACATAAAAAACAAATGTCTGCTTCATGTCTGCTTCACCACATAGAAGCTAAACATTCTTATGAGAAAAAATGAGATGGAAAAAATGAGATGATTTTCTTCACTCATAAGACTCTTGCACTGTGTGAGTCTAGGAACAAGCATAATCACTGAACAATAAATTATTTCCTTGTAAGTGAAGCCAACAGCTAGACCAAATCCCAAAATCCAGCCATTTTTTTTCTGTCATTGAAACAGATGAAAACTGCCAAGTAAGCAAACAATGGGAAGCAGAAGTTGTTCCCAAATGGATTTGAGGAAATTCATGCTCATAAATACCATGCACATTTAGTTTGATCTAGGCAGATAAGACTGTCATTTTTGTCACTTTCTTTGACTCTTGTCTTTCAAGTTCCACATCCTTACTGAACATTTTTCCCTAGTTTTCCTTCTGACTCTGAGTGAATGAACACTCATGAAGAGTGTTTAGGCATATTTCAGCTTAAAGATGAGTTTTTCAGATCACATCAGTATTCTCATGTGAAATATCATTCATTTTCTCTTGAACAGAAGAACGAAAATGTTGAGTTTTGAATGTCCTCATTTCTTCTTCAAAAGAAGACAAGATTGAAGGAAGAAAAGAATATGAACTGAATAATAACCTGATTCCAAACTGAAAATCAGCATTATCAATACAATGAAATTGTCAGAAGCAAAACAAGTAACACCCGCCTCTCTCTCTCTCTTTCTCTCTGTCTCTCTCTTTCTCACCAATAAGCTAAAGTCTAAGGCTAAAATCTTAGGCTAATTCAACCTAGGTCTATTCTTTTCCTTAAATGGTATTATTTTTTTGCTGTGTTTGAATTTATATTGCAATATTCAATACATATTGAACATATAAATGCATATACACATATGCAAGCCTACTTTCTTTGTTAAACAAATATAAACTAGTTTCACTGAGTTAAAGCTATGAACTTGTTCTTAATAGTGATGCTTAAGCTCACAGCCTCATGTCAGTGATTCTAGACCTCAATATCAGCAGTCCTGGTGGGTTGAACAAGGACCATGAATGAGGAGAAAAAAAGAGTAAAAATGATAGTTCTGCAGGTCCCCATTATCAAGTATTTAATTGACTAAAACACAATTACTGATATGTTCTAAACTTCATTCCAGAAGAAAAATAAGTCCTAACAGCGTAGCTGCTTCCTTATAGGTCAGCTGCCTGGGCTATTAATATCGACAATGCAAAAAGAATTAAGGTTGTGCTAGGAACTTCTGAGGAGAACCACAGACAGTGATATTTCTATGTCTTTTCTTTTGACTACACTTAATCAAACAGGTGAAACAATTTACTGTCCCAAACTTTGAGGTTCCTCCATCTCCATCGCTCACTTCTGCTCTGTGTAGCAGGAAGTACATCTGCACACTCAGCTTCATTCCTATCTTCATAACCAGGAAGCACAGTAAATCTGTGTTGTAAATCCATCAGAACATTATAATCCCACAATCATTAGCCTGAAAGGGAACTGAACCACATATGAACCTCTTAAATATACCATTTAATGAGTATGATGCCCTGTCTTAGACAAAATGGGCCGATTCAAACAAAACAATAAAAATATAATGTTTTTTCTCAAATGTTTACATCACATTATAGGAGAAAAAAATTAAAGCTGTAAAAGGTCATATCTGGTGAATGTAACTGCACTGCTGCATCTTATTGACCTTAGGGAAAACACAATGTCGAGAAAGTACTATCAGAACATTAAAAATGCTGTTCATGTTAGAAAAGTGTGGACAATATTTGCTTTATTGCAACCTCCGTATCCATATCTCTTCACTTCCAATTTCAGTATGATAAGCCACATTTTTAACTTGATAGGCTGTACAGTGTTTTCAGGACACCAGGATGAAATATCATATTGCTTCCATCATGTCCTGGAATGTCTCTTCTTTGCGCTATAATTATTTTATATTTATCCATGGCTGAGGTAATTTTTGTCTTTTTGTTTTATTTGATCTAGTATTCTCTAAAATAGAAAGAATATGATAAAGGGGAAAAGTTTCAGATTTACAGGTTAATTTTCTTGATATTAAAAATTGTATCAAAACACAGAGATAACTAAGTAATTTATATGTGCAACCATGGATTTACTGAAGGGAAGTGCACTCTAAAATAGTTTGCCTCAAGAGTTCTTGTGGTGGTTTCACCAAGATGACAGCTAAACTCCACCAACCACTCTCTTATTCCCCCTCCTAAAAGGAAAGGTAGGGAGAAAGTATGAAAAAGTCTCATGGTTGAGATAAGGATGATTTAATAAAGGGAAAAGAAAGAGAAAAACAAAACAAACAAACAACAATTACAAAAGGGCCACATGGAAGCAAAGAGGGAGACAAAACAATTATTTTCAATTTCCCATCAATGATCAATGTTCAGCCACGTCCAGAGAAGCAGAGCCTCAATATGCATAGCAGTTGTCTGGGAGGACAGACATTTTCATAACAAGAGTCCCAACTCTCCTTCCCCCTTCCCACCTTTTATTGCTGAGTGTGACATCATATGCTAAGTAATGTCCCTTTGGTTGGTTTAGGTCAGCTGCCCTGGCAATGATCCCTTCCCCACCTTTTGCCCACCCCCAGCCTACTGGCTTCGGGGGGATCGGAGAGAGTCTTGATGCTGTGCCAGCATTGCTCAACAATAGAGAAAACATTGATGTGGTATCAGTGCTGTTGTAGGTACAAGTGCAGAACACAACACTCTGTGGGCTGCTGTGGGGAAAGTTAATTCCATCCCAGCACGAACCAGTAGAGACTCCACCTCTTATTCCATACCATTTCTGTCACATCCAAAGCACATATGTCTACATTCTCATCACCAGTATCCCCTGTCCCTTGATGGATATACGGATACTATTTTTTCCATTCTATGGGCCTCTCCCCAGATGTCCATAAGAACCAGTGATGATGTGAGACTCATCTACCAAGGCAGTCCCTCATGACAGGAGAAGCCGGACTTCTGGACACCAACACCAACTTAGCTTGAGTCATTATTGTACTTACCCAGTTCCTTGGGAGGCTGACCTGTTGTTGGCTCTGCAGTGTCTTTCTACAACATATTATTCAGATTATAGTTTCCCCAGGGTTAAATCTTTTTGAGGTACACAGCTGATATCCCCATCCTTTCTCATCACCCACCAAGTGCACCCAGGTCCTTGGGAGAAGACAATACAATGAATGAGTTTACCTTTTCCCAAGGTAGGAGTAACACACACTGCCCTCCACAGCCATTTTCCCATACTCACTATTGTGACTTTACCTCCTCCCATAGAGCATAAGGGGCTTTGTTTGAGCAGGACCAGGATGGTTGACAGATCCTCTGATGTTAACTAGACAATTGGCTTCTGCTAAATTTGCATCCCAGTTCCATACTCCACCACCCAAAGCCTGTAGGATAGTCTTTAACAGTCCATTATACCTTTCAAACTTTCCAGGTGCTTGCAGGTTATAGGGGACATGACACACCCAGTCAATATTGTCTCTCTTAGCCCAGGAGCTTACAAGGCTATTTCAGAAGTGATTCCCATTGTCTGACTCTGTGCTTTCTGAGATACTATCATAGAATCATAGAATGGTTTGGGTTGAAAGAGACCTTACTGGATTGCCCCAACCCAGGTGTGGGACCTTGCTCTTGAACCTTGTTGAACTTCCTGAGTTTTGCCCAGGCCCACCTCTCAAGCCAGTCCAGGTCCCTCTGGATGGCATCCCTTCGCTCCAGCATGTTGACCACACCAGTTTGGTGTTATCGGCAAACTTGCTGAGAGTGCACTCGATCCCACTCTCCATATCATCAACAAAGGTTTTAAACAGCACTGGTCCCCATATACCCCCTGAGGAACACCACTCATCACTGATCTCCACCTAGACACCGAGCCATTGACTACAGCTCTTTGAGTGTGACCATTCAGCCAATTCCTTACCTACCAAGTGGTCCATACATCAAATCAAAGTCTCTCCAATTTAGAGACAAGGATATTGTGTGGGACAGTATCAAATGCTTTGCATGGGTCTAGGCTGATGATGTCAGTTGCTCTTCCCCTATTCAGCAATGCTGTAACCCCATCACAGAAGGCTCAGAGTGCTCGGAGTTCCCCATGAGGGCTTGTGAAAGTGAGGCTGCTTCTATCTGTATACATGCCTTATCTGCTCAGTCTTCTTGATTGGGTGGTCCGTAGGAGACGTCCACTACAATGTCACCTGTCCATGCCCGCCCTTTAATCTTGACCCCTTAGCTGTCTGTCGTCTCCTCATCCAGCCCCAGGCAGAGCTCCATGCACTTCAGCTACTCATTGACATAGAAGGCGACACCCTCTCCTCACCTTCCCTGCCTGTCCTAGGGTGGGTTCTGACCTTTTATAGGTTGATGACATCAGAATACACTGTACGCCAGTATCCACTAGAGCTTTGTACTCCTACAGGTCTGATGTGCCAGGCCATCAGATCCAGATAGTCCAGCTGTCCCTTGCCTGGGTAGAGCCAGGGTGCCTCTAGTCCTGATCGGAGTATCCATCAGTAAGTCTTGCAGATGCAAAACAGAAGTCCCTTCATTAGGATCAGAAGTACCATCAGCCTCTCTAATCCCTCTGGGGGACTTCCCAACAGAAACTGGAGCAGTAATTTTTTCTAGGAGTACTCCTTTCAGTTGCTATTTTTCCTTTCAGTTCATGCACACAAGCTTCTAGAGTTGAGATAGGTTTGCCATTCCTTATGTCAATGGTGTGATATCAATTCTGTCCTAGGTAATAGTGCAGGGGTAATAGTGCACTATATGGGTTACTGTGGGGAAAGTTAATTCCGTCCCAGCCAAACCCAGTACAGTTTTTTGTACATTAGTACTTTTTATGTTTAAATGCAACAAGTCTTTTGATTAGAACAAAGTCCACATTTGTTACTTTTGCTCATTGCATGAGTGCAACTGTATGTACATGCTGATTTCTCTCTCCTTCATCTGAGCCTTGTTGTTGTTTTTTTTTATTATTATTTATTTTGTTTTTGTTTTTGTTTAATTTATATGTTTTAATAAGACCCAATTTAATTATAGGTACCTCAGTCAGAGTTTTTCTGGAACTTCCAGAGTTCTCCAGTTCCATCTGAACTGTGTTATTATTGGTTAATTAATAAACATGTCTGTAAGTAGTTTTCCCTTATGGCATTCTATTATAACAATGTGGTTTGGTTTTACTTTTTATTTTGACAGACTAAACATTGGTTTGACATTCACACTTTTGTGTCAATACAACGACTTATCTTTGCAAGTCTAAGCAAAAATGATGTTGATATTTCTATCTGCACATAATAGATCCGTGACCTTTTTCAGTTACACATTGTCCATTAATTTTATCATTCCAGAAACAATTTCTAACATTTTAAAGCTATGTGCAGCATCAAAACATCTTAGAGAAAAATCATCTTGCTGTAAAAATCTATCTTCTTTACAATGCAGCGTTTCCTGCAACTAGAAAAACAAAATTGTAAATAAAATTTTGTACTACAGTAAGATATTTAGTCATATCATATGTAGTCTGAAAGATAGTTACCAATAACTAATGAAGTGTTTCTTGATCCACACAGAGTGATTTATAAATATGTGTGTGTAGTGTGTATATATATATACACATATATATATAATATTTGGCCTCACATCCTGCATAAATAATTAATACGGAATGTACAGTGAGAGAATCTCCCATAACAGTGACCTGCCAAACATAATCTGCAAAGTATCACAAAAGAGACCTATCGTCCCTGCCTTTTGAGTAAGTAAAGACAGATTGAGAGTCTCAAGGAAATCTATAACAGAGATAGCTGACTCCAGATCTCCTTAAACATATTCTATAACATTAATTGTAAATTAAATCATCCCCATAGACATTTGTTTTTGTGAGACAAGTGAAGTCCTAACTGTAACCCAAGCTGCTTAGAATTTTTATGTTTTTATTGGTTGAATCAAAGCTGGGATGACCTTATTCTCGATAAGGCTTATTCAGGATAGTCTGAACATATTGCTGCTTTTTTGTCTTCATGGTTTGAAGCACAGACACAGAGTTCTCACTCCTCCCTGGTAAAACAGGATTATGCAAAACACCCTGCAATGAGAATGGCAATGGGAGTGGCACTTTGATGCTTTTCTGATTCAGAGCATTTCCTTATGCTCTTACTGCTGATTCACATCTACCTCAGGAAGCCTATATAGATAACATTTATAGCATTCTGAACTTAAGACCATGTATTTTCCTTCACCTCTCACTCTTCATATTTGCTTCTCTATTTTCCTTGCTTTTGGTTTGGTTTTTCTTCAATTCCCTAATGCTACTTTTGGAACTGTGTTGACAAACCCATTCACAAGCAACATCTTGTTGACTTTGAGGGGTACCTAAGTAAGGTGAGGGGGTTGGTGGCACATTTCCATTAGCTGCATAAGGTCTTGAACTTTATTTCAACAGAAATAAGTATTTTTCTATTGTTTGCTTTCCATGTACTCTTGTATTCTGTAGCAGTATATGTGCTAAAAAATTCTGCTTACTTTCCAATGTTTTTTAGTAAGTCACAGGAGAAGAGAAATATATAAGGATTGGATGAGAAAAAAAAAATATGGTTGTTTGTGAAAATACCTTAAGTAGAACAACATAAGGAATATGAAATGTAAGTAAAGAAAAATTGCATCAATGATATTCTGTGCTGAAATCTTGTTTTTTTTTTTCTTGTTTTTGACTGTATAAACTTACACTTATACAAAGGAAATAATATATATACATATATTTTTTAATGTTTTCTAAATGGCCTGCTATAACTGTATGCCTGTTCTGTGTATATTTTTGCATGTCCCAGGCTGATGACAATATTCAGGAAAATTAAGAATTTGGCAGAGCCTTGTTTGGTGAAAGAAAGCGGAGTAAAGAAAAGATATATGTGGAAAGACAGCAGTGTCCCTCATTCTCCTACACACTCCTTTTTTGAATGGGTTTCAGCCATATTTTTGTCCTTTTAAAACTAATACTGTTCGCTTATCTCATATACCGCTCAGTAAATCAGGAAAAGTGTTCTGGATATATGCTAATGTACAGGCATAGGGAAGGTCATAATCAGATTCCAAAGCTTCTCATCCCTGAAAGCCTTGTTATCAGTGATGGTAACTCACCTGAATCTCTTTTCAGGAGTGCTTTTCTAACAACATTTTGAGCCCATTTTGAGAGGCTTGCTAGTCTGAATTACTCTATAGATAGTAATTTTGGAGATGCCAAAATCTGACTAAATTTGGGGTTCTGGTGGACAAAAGGCTCAACATAAGCTAACAGTGAGTGCTTGCATCCAAGAAGGCCATCTGTCCTGGGCTGCATCAAAAGAGACATGACCAGATGGTCAAGGGAGGTGATTGTCCCCCTCTACTCTGCCCTCATGAGGTCCCATCTGAAGTACCGTATCCAGGTTTGGGTCCCCCTGCACAAGAAAGACACGGACCTGTTAGAGTGAGTCCAGAGAAGGGTTACAAAGATGATCAGAGGGCTGGAATGCCTCTCCTATGAAAAAAAGGCTGAGAGAGCTGGGGCTGTTCAGCCTGGAGAAGAGAAGGCTCTGGGGAGACCTCATGTGGCCTTTCACTACTTAAAGAAGTCATAAGAAGGGTGGAGAAGGACTCTTTACTCGGGTAGATAATGATAGGACAAGGTGAATGGTCTTAAACTAAAAGAGGGTAGATTTAGACTAGACATTAGGAAGAAATTCTTCACTGTAAGGGTATCAAGGCACTGGAACAGGTTGCCCAGAGAAATCGTGGATGCCCCACAATGACCTTGAACTTGGAGGTGTTAAAGTCCAGGTCGGATGGGGCCTTGGCCAACCTGATCTAGTGGGTGGCATCCCTGACTATGGCAGAGGAGTTGGAACTAGATGATCTTTAGGGTCCCTTCCAACGCAAGCCATTCTATGGTTCTATGATTATATAAGTGCTCCAGAGGCTCTCCCTGGTGCTTCTTGTACTGGGTTGGGCTGGGATGTTAACTTTCCCTGCAGCAGCCCATACAGTGCTGTGCTCTGCACTCGTAGCTAAAACAGCAATGGTATCACACCAGTGTTGTGTCTGCTGCTGAGCAGTGCTGGCACAGCATCAGGACTCTCTCTAACCCCCCTAGGGGTGGGCAAAGATGTGAGAAAAGAAACATCACCAGGGCAGCTGACCTAAACCAACCAAAGGGATATTCCCTACCATATGATGTCACACTCAGCAATAAAAGGTGGAAAAAGGAGGAAGAGGGGAAGGGTGGGCTCTCATTGTGAAAACTTCTGTCCTCCTCCTGAACACCGGCTTGCGTTGAGGCCCTGCTTCAAGGATGTGGTCAAGCATCGCTCATTTGTGGGAAGTAGAGAGTAATTTCTTTCCTCTACACTTCCACATAGCCTTCACTTGTTTTGTTTAGTTTTCCCTTTCCCTCCTCCCTTTTCCCCTTTCCTTTTTTTTTCCCCTTTAGTTAAATTGTTAATTGTTTAGTTAAATTGTTTAGTTAAATTGTTTAATTAATAATAATCTTTCCTTAATAATTTTTTTTCCCTTTAATTAAATCATCCTTATCTCAACCCGTGAGTTGTTCTTTCCTTTACTTCTTCCCCTCCTCATCTAAGGAGGGGGAGTGAGAGAGCGGTTGTGGTGTTCAGCTGCCTAGCACGGTAAAACCACCACACTTCTCTACAGTCCTTGCACACTCTCTGTGCCACTGCCTTTCCATGCATGCTTATGTTTCATGTCTTGAGAAGAAAGGCACCTTTCTTCCTGGATTGCCTACTTGGATCTCTGTGCAACCCCAGGTTCCTGCTGGAGCACTATCCTAAAACATTTTCAGAAAGACCTATTTCTTTCACATCTTTGGCTTTGACTATAGGTGTTCATCTTAGAAAGACTAGATCTCGTCCCTGTGCAAAGTACCTAAACCACACTTCCGTGTGCCCACATTACGTGCCTACTTCAGAAACACAGAATAAGGTCCTCTGACATTATCACAAAAACATTTTCTTTCTCCCAGAAGACATTTGATCGGTGAAGCTCTTCCCCTGTTACTTATTCTGGATGTCTAATGAGAGTTGAGGGTTTATATCATCCAGTAATCATGTGTGTGACATATATTTTTGTCCGAACTCAGTCAGGTGCTAACATGAGGGCCAGCAATCCTAGAAGCTTTCAGAGGCACAGTAAAGAAACGCTGGGAGCTAAATATTACACTAAGAATACTAGTTTTCTGGAGGATATATTTAAAATTTTTAACAGTAATTACAGTTTAGAAAATATAAAAAATATTATGCTTTAGGGTTTACACAAGGACTTTCCCCAGAAATGCTGGTACTCAACTAATGTATTTCTTTTATGTCACCTACAGCATTTTTCTTCCCATCACCAAAATGTACCATTGATTTAGTACAATATTTCTGTTCTTTGCCAGTAGGTAGAATGAAAATCCCCAAGACATATAAATCAGAGTTCAGGGTCTTCTTCTCCATTTCACTTATTAATAGGCAGCTGTCAAAATTAACACATTAATTTAAACATTTAATATATTTTGAGTTTGGCATAAAGTATTAGTTTTGACAACAAAGCAGTGTGTGAATAATAAAGCACATTCAATTAGTAGCACATCATATTCATTTTTAAAATACAAAACTTTGGAAAAAAACATAGAATCATAGAATGGCTTGGGTTGGGTTGGGTTGGAAGGGGCCTTAAGAATCATTTAATCTCCACCATCTCCCCCCCCCCCCCCCCCCCCCCCCCCGCTATGGGCTGGAACACATTCCAGAAGAACAGGTTGCTCAAAGTCCCATCCAACCTGGCATTGAACACCTCCAGGGATGGGGCATCCAAAGCTTCTCTGGGCAACCTGTTCCAGTGCCTCACCACCACCACGGTAAAGAATTTCTTCCAAATATTTAATCTAAACCTACCCTCTTTTACTTTAAAGCCATTACTCGTTGTCCTATCACTACACTGCCTGATAGTGTTCCTCTCTTGCTTTCTTGTAGGCCCCCTTCAGGTACTGAAAGGCTGCAATGAGGTCTCCCTGGAGCCTTCCCTTCCCCAGGCTGAACAACCCCAACTCCATCAGCCTGTCTTCATAAGAAAGGTGCTGCAGCCCTTTGATCATCTTTGTGGCCCTCCTCTTGAATCACTGTCTATGTCCTTGAGGGTCCCAGTGCTGAACAAAGTACTCCAGGTTGGGTCTCATGAGAGCAGAGGAATGATAACACTCCTTCAAACTTAATTATGGAGGAATATAGAAGTTACTGTAAAATGCTGTGGTGGTTTTACTCAGGTGGACAGCTGAGCTCTGCCACAACTGCTCTCTCATTCCCCTTCCTCAAAGGGGAAGGGGGAAAAAATACAATGAAAGGGCTCAGGGGTTGAGATAAGGATAAGGGGATCGATCAGCAATTATCATCACAGGCAAAACAGACTCAGCATAGGGAAACTAATGTAATTATTGCCTATTACTAACAGGCTAGAGCAGTGAGAAATTAAAAGCAAACTAAAAACACCTACCCCCATCCACCCTCTTCTATATCCTCCCCCCAAGTGGCATTGGGGAACAGGGAATGGGGGCTGCTCTCAGTCCCTAATGCTTCATCTCCGCTGCTCCTTCATGGTCACTCTCTGCCCCTACTCCACTTGGGGTCCCACCCACGGGATGCTGTCCTTCCTGAACTGATCCTGCAGGGGCTGCCCACAGGCAGCTGCTCTTCAAGAACTGTTCCAACATGGCTCCATACCATGGGGTCCATCCCTCAGGAGCAAACTGCTCCAACACTGGTCCCCCATGGGCGGCAGCTCCCCCCAGACCCCCTGCTCCAGCATGGGCTCCTCTCCACGGGCTGCAGCTCCAGTCCAGGGCCTGCAGCTCTGGCCCAGGGCCTGCTCCACCACTGTTAGCCCCTGAATGATCACACCTGACAATTTTGGACTGTTCAGAGAAAATGCTGAAAGGACTTGGAAACTTTTCAAGCCAATGAGGCCTTTTTGTTGTTGTTGTTTGTTTGTTCTTCACTTTTGTTGTTTTGTGTGTTTGTGATTTATGGGTTTTTTAGTTTGTCTGTTTTTCTGTTTGATAAATTTATATGCTTTTTATGATGGGAACTGAATTAGGACATCTCGTTTAAACATATCATTTCTTCTTGGGTTATTTTAAGGTACCTTTCCTCTTTAGATTAATGTTGGAACATTTCATTTAAACATATCAGTTCTTCATGGATTATGTTTAAGGTACCTCTCCTCTTTAGATTAATGTTGGAACAAGCAATGCTGTACACCAATGACTTCTAAAAAAACTTATTTATGTGCTATAAAATGGTTATTCCCTGTACACAAAGAGAAAAATCTGTTAGGGGATTCTGTTGTTTCCACTAGCAGCGCGGGTCTCTCCAGGCAATCAGAATTCACTCAAAATTTCACTCTTAATTAAAGCAGCAGGAATTTAATGGCACCCATATATCAGCTCAAGCTGGGTGCCTCCAAGAAGGTACCCCACTTAAGGCTTTTCCTGGGTTCTTGTAGCTGTACAATCTTCATTTTGCCAACTATAGTCCAGTCTGTTCTTGACAAGTATAGGTTGTGTTCCTTCAGATTTCTGGTTCTTTTACTGAAGGGCAGGATGGCTTCTGTTATTTCCTGGGTATGGCTCTCATCCTGTGCCTTCCTTGATCAGCACATCTCTTCCTCAATCCCAACCAACCAGAGCCCAACACAATGCCCTTCAATGTTGCTAAGTCACAACTACATAACAGGTTCCAGTTACAAGGAATTCATGCTACAGCCTAAGTCTTCAACAAATTTACTCTTTAAATGTCAAACAGTAGCTACCTGAGTTCCTTACATACCAGCATCTTGTTTCCCCTTCAGATCTATAATGTCTTAGATACTACTCAATAATAATATTAAACCATTAGTGACTTACAACAAACATGAGATTTGCACCTGTGGATCTCACATACATATTTCAATAAATTTCACAGCTTCAGCTGCTGAAAAATAACTTGATGTTGAGACCTGAAATAAATTGGAACCGTGATAATTAGGAAAGTGATTACAGATAGTAACAGTAAGAGTAGTGGGCATATCTTCTTTTACATTATAAATTGCATATGAAAAGTACTTAAGGAAAATGTTTCATGGGATAAGATGGCTATTGCCTTTAAAAGCAATAGCCAGCACTCAATAAACTGTTGCAATATTATGTCTTGGTCTGGAATTAGGCTTTGTTATATTTTGCATAGTTGAAAACTACTAGTGGTGCTAACTTCTGGTCTCCTGTGGTCCCTTGAAATCCATTCTTATCTGACATCACCAAGTGAAACTGATGAATTAGAATTACTATGTTGATTTACATCAGCCACAGACCTGATAGGAGTTTTAGCAAGGACTAACTATGTGTGTTCAGAAGGAGACAATTCTGCTGCCCTCTTATCTCTGCTCACCCACAGTCTGATCTTGCATACTTATAAACTGTGAAATTTTACGGTTCCTATCTTCTGTAGCGTCCACAATGAAGCATAACTCACTTGTCTGATTTCCTTCCTTAATAGAATTCATAAGCAAGAAAGAGCAGTAACTTCCAGGGGGTCACACAGTCTCACAGCAGACTGACACACAACTCCAGCAGAGAAGTGATGAGGGGATGGTTTCATCAAAAGAGTAAGGCCTTATAGGGTCATCAGCTATCATCAGTAAATTTCACAAAAGAACTTCCAGGGCAATTGAGCACTAATCACAGATGGCTTTTTAGACCTCGTTGAATTTTATTCATGATTTCATTCCCTCTGTGACTGTATTTTAGGCTTTTGTTTTCACAAAAATCCTTGTATATATTTTCCCTTGATGTAGCAATAAAATAAAATAAAATAAAATAATAAAATAAAATAAAATAAAATAAAATAAAATAAAATAAAATAAAATAAAATAAAATAAAATAAAATAAAATAAAATAAAATAATAAAAAATCAAAATTACAACATGATTGCTGGATACTGACAAGGTAGAGAATGATCATGAAGATGCAAAGAATGCATCTTGGCTGTAACATAAAACAAAGTTTTGACTCATGTTTACTGCTAAAATGAAATGTAAGTGTAAACATGACCAAAAGTCTTACATTTGAAATCTATGCTTTATGATGAAATCTATATTTTTCATTGAAGTTTTTTGTGCAGATTTTTATGCATGTCTTTGCTTCTACCATATAATTCTTTAAATATATATATATATATAAAGGAAAAACAGTGAAGATTTAGAACATTTTTTTTCTATTCTTCTTTGTCTAAAACCTATTTAAACTAATTAATATCATATAATCAGAGAATCATTTAGGCTGTAAGGGACCTCCCAAGATCATCTAGTCCAACTTCCCTAATCAAGCAGGGCTGGGTAGAGCACATTGTGCTGGATCCAATTGGGTTTTGAATATCTAGGAGAGGTATATCCGGACATATATGCATACCCTATATGTCTATACCCTTATGTATCTGCATATATATTATTATACATCATGTGTATCTCTATATAATATATCCATTAATAAGAACCCCTATATAGTTATGCATAAGATATTCTGCCTTCTATTCTTACTTTTGTGCACTGAATTGTGAATTTCCCTGACTTATTAAGTTTCATTCACAAATCAGAAATGCATAACTACTGTCCTTTAAATCATTTTTCAGACATATTTGTTTTTGAGAGGAGTCATACAATTTGACTGTTGAAAGTTTTCCAGTGCACAAAGTGCTGGAATGCATTTATATTAGAAATTATATTTTATTTATATATATATGAAGCTGCATATATAGAGTTTTATAAGAACCAGGGTTTTTAACTTTCATGTCTGGATAATTCATTCATGTCATTTGGGCCTTCATTACAAATTGAAATCCAACCTGTAGCATTGCTGATAGGGCATTACTGACATTTGTTGCTGCTCTGTGGCTATATTTATATGACATGGAGATGAAGAACATAGAGATTCCTGAGCTAACCATACTGAGTCTGACTTATGCAAGTGGTGCAGTGCTAAGAAGTGCTGTCTCAGCTTCCTAAAAAGGCAGAGCCATGTAAACATGCTACTACCTTATGTGATATGCTACTACCACCATCCTTTACTGGATGCGAGGGGAAACCTAGTTACTAAGGATGAGGAAAAGGCTGAGGTGCTTAATGCCGCCTTTGCCTCAGTCTTTAGCGGCAATACCGGTTGTTCTCTGGATACCCAGTGCCTTGAGCTGGTGGAAGGGGATGGGGAGCAGGACGTGGCCTTCGCTATCCATGAGGAAATGGTTGGCGACCTGCTACGGAGCTTGGATGTGCGCAAGTCAATGGGGCCGGATGGGATGCACCCGAGGGTACTGAAAGAACTGGCGGAGGAGCTGGCCGAGCCGCTTTCCATCATTTATCGGCAGTCCTGGCTATCGGGGGAGGTCCCAGTTGACTGGCGGCTAGCCAATGTGACGCCCATCTACAAGAAGGGCCACAGGGCAGACCCGGGGAACTATAGGCCTGTCAGTTTGACCTCAGTGCCAGGAAAGCTCATGGAGCAGATTATCTTGAGGGTCATCACGCGGCACTTGCAGGGCAAGCAGGCCATCAGGCCCAGTCAGCATGGGTTTATGAAAGGCAGGTCCTGCTTGACGAACCTGATCTCCTTCTATGACCAAGTGACGCGCTTGGTGGATGAGGGAAAGGCTGTGGATGTGGTTTACCTTGACCTCAGTAAGGCTTTTGACACAGTTCCCCACAACATTCTCCTCAAGAAACTGGCTGCTCGGGGCTTGGACTGGCGTACGCTTCGCTGGGTTAGAAACTGGCTGGATAGCCAGGCCCAGAGAGTTGTGGTGAATGGAGTCAAATCTGGTTGGAGGCCGGTCACTAGTGGTGTCCCCCAGGGCTCGGTACTGGGGCCGGTCCTCTTTAATATCTTTATCGATGAGCTGGATGAGGGCGTCCAGTGCACCCTCAGTAAGTTTGCAGATGACACCAAGCTAAGTGCGTGTGTCGATCTGCTCGAGGGCAGGAAGGCTCTGCAGGAGGATCTGGATAGGCTGGAGCGATGGGCTGAGGTCAACTGTATGAAGTTCAACAAGGCCAAGTGCCGGGTCCTGCACCTGGGGCGCAACAACCCCAAGCAGAGCTACAGGCTGGGAGATGAGTGGCTGGAAAGCTGCCTGGCCGAGAGGGACCTGGGAGTATTGGTTGATAGTCGGCTGAATATGAGCCAGCAGTGTGCCCAGGTGGCCAAGAAGGCCAACAGCATCCTGGCCTGCATAAGAAGCAGTGTGGCCAGCAGGTCTAGGGAAGTGATTGTGCCCCTGTACTCGGCTCTGGTGAGGCCGCACCTCGAGTACTGTGTTCAGTTTTGGGCCCCTCGCTACAGGAAGGACATGGACGTGCTCGAGCGAGTCCAGAGAAGGGCGACCAAGCTGGTGAGGGGTCTGAAGAACAAGTCTTACGAGGAGCGGCTGAGGGAGCTGGGCTTGTTCAGCCTGGAGAAGAGGAGGCTCAGGGGCGACCTTATCGCTCTCTACAGTTACCTTAAAGGAGGCTGTAAAGAGGTGGGGGTTGGTCTGTTCTCCTACGTGCCTGGTGACAGGACGAGGGGGAATGGGCGAAAGTTGCGACAGGGGAGTTTTAGGTTGGATGTTAGGAAGTACTTCTTTACCGAAAGGGTTATTAAGCATTGGAACAGGCTGCCCAGGGAGGTGGTGGAGTCACCATCCCTGGAGGTCTTTAAAAGACGTTTAGATGTAGAGCTTAGCGATATGGTTTAGTGGAGTACTTAGTGTTAGGTCGGAGGTTGGACTCGATGATCTTGAGGTCTCTTCCAACCTAGAAATCTGTGATACTGTGATACCTTGCCACCTGACTTGCACTGAACACAATTGTCTCAGGAATCTCTGCATTGTGCTCCATTGCATACTGAAACAATGTCCTTGACTCCTTCTCTACTGCCATATTGTGTAAGCCTTTTGATATGCTCTGGGCTGTCATCCTTTACAGAGTCCCCACTCCCTTTTCATCCATTTTCAGACCATCTCATTTGTACCACTGTGAAAACCCCTGTGGAGATGGCACAAGAAAAAAATCCACCAATGCACTCGATTACAATCTTGATTTGTGTAGGATGACTCGCATGCTTAATGGTACACTGGTGTTTGGATTTTCATTTGCCTTCCATTATGTTTAGCAGAGAAAAAAAAAAATCATTCTAAATTACCATAATCAGTTTCAGAGTTGTATTGTTCTAACACTGAACACAGGGTTTTATTAGAATAAAATACTGTTCTGGTTCTTTCTGTTCCATTATAGACAATCAGAAGGATTCTTCTGACAAAACATAGGTATCTATAATGTAGATTTCTGCTTCTGAAATAACTGTCTAGCTTTCCTAGCTAGAAATAGGGAGAAACAGGCACTTCTGAGAAGCAATTTATCATATCCTAAAACAAGCATCTAAAATAAGTCAGATTAATGGCATCCTACAAGTACTTCTTCCTCTCCATTGACTAGAAGTTCCAAAGAAGACATCTACATTACAGACACCTAGTTAGAAGAGACTATCAAACCCTTTCTGTCTGCAACTATCCGATGTCTTTTTTTCTGCTGGTCTTCCTTCTTCAAAGGACTACTGCACTTCTCCTTACTGTGGCAGTGTGATCCAGTAAGAAACAAGAATGACAAACACAATTAAATAGTTACATACATATACATGCATATATATTTTATATATATATATATAATTTCAGTTGATCAGGAAAGTATTCTAAGCAAACATTTGAAATTCTTGGTTTAATACTATAATCTTCACAGTGAATTTGGTTCTGATTGTATTACATCAACACTACATAGATCTCAGTGAATGATCAGAGAGCAACATTTGGCCTACAAATTCCACTTCCATTTCTGACTGCTGCAATAACTACATCTGAGTTATAATGTTAGATTCTTGCAAAAGAAGGGGTTTTGTTTGTTTCTCTCTTTCTTTTATCAGTGTCCTTAGCTTCCCGGCAGCACAATTTATGCTCCTATTATTCTAAGCAGAGAAGGAGCCTTTCCTATTTAATAAACAGACATAGGTGTTAATGTTGTTTACTGCCATTCAAAAAGAAATAGTGAACATCCCTACATGAACAGATTTGCAAGAGCTCTAGAGAAAATCATACACACATGCATCCCTCACAAGCACCCTTCATTATATAGACTGAGATTAGTAAGCAAAGCAATAATAAATAAATTGTGAAGTTTAGGCAGAGGCATGGAAACTTGATAGCTTCCTGACCCAGCTGGTTAGTGAGCCTATCAGACCTGCTGTTCACAAACAGAGAAAGACTGGTGGGAGATGTGGTGGTTGGGAGTTGTCTTGGGCAAAGTGACCACAAAATGGTAGAGTTCTCCATTCTTGGTGAAGTCAGGAGGGGCGTCAGTAAAATTGCTACCTGGAACTTCCAGAGGACAGACAGAACTGTTCAGGCCACTGGTAGGGAGGGTCTCTTGGGAGTCAGTCCTGAAAGGCAGAGTTGTCCAGGAAGGCTGGACACTCCTTAAGAAGGAAGCCTTAAAGGCACAGGAGAAGGCTGTTCCCATGTGCTGTAAGGTGAGCTGTCAGGGAAGAAGACTGGCATGGCTGAACAGGGAGTATCGAGGAGAAAAAGAGAGTTTATGTCCAGTGGCAGAAAGGACAGGCAACTTGGGGAGATTACAAGGAAGTTGCCAGTTTATGCAGAGAAAAAATCAGGAAGGCTAAAGCCCATCATGAGTTCAACCTGGCCACTGTGGTTAAGGATAACAAAAAATGTTTTTACAAATATATCAATGGTAAGAAGAGGGCTAAGGAGAATCTCCATCCTTTACGGGACATGGGGGAACAAGGCTACTGAGGATAAGGAAAAGGCTGAGGTTCTCAATGCCTTCTTTACATCTGTCTTTACTAGCCAGACCACTTATCTTGGGGTACTCAGCCTCCCAACCTAGAAGTCTGAGACAGGGAGCAGAAGAAACCCCCCCAGTTCAGGTGGAAACAGTTAGAGACCTGCTGCCCCACCTGGACTGTCGCAAGTCCATGGGGCCAGATGGGATCCACCCAAGGGTGCTAAGGGAGCTGTCAGATGTGATTGCCAACACAATTTCCAGAACACATCAGCAGTCATGGTGATCCAGAGAGGACCCAGTTGACTGGAGACTTGATAATGTGTCGCCCATGTATAAGAAGGGTCATAAGGAGGACCCGGGGAACTACAGGCCTGTCAGCCTGACCTTGGTGCCAGGAAAGGTGACAAAAGTCTTATGAGGAGCAGCTAAGGGAACTGGGATTGTTTAGTCTGGAGAAGAGGAGGCTCGGGGGAGACCTTATTGCTCTCTTCAGCTATCTGAAAGGAAGATGTGGGGAGCTGGGGGTCGGCCTCTTCTTGCAGAACATGGTAGAACGAGGGAACAACCTCAAGTTGCACCAGGGGAGATTCAGGTTAGAAATTAGGAGACATTTCTTATTAGAAAGAGTAGTCAGGCATTGGAACAGGTTGCCCAGGGAAGTGACAGTGTCACCACCATCCCTGGGGGTGTTAAAGGAAAGGTTGGACGTGGTGCTTAGGGACATGGTTTAGTGGGTGATACTGGTGGTAGGGGGACAGTTGGACTAAACAATCTTGGAGTTCTTTTCCAACCTTAATGATTCTGTGATTCCATGATAATATTCTCTCTCTCTCTTTTTGTTTTCTTTTTTTTTTTTTAATAATGATTATATTAAATCATTTTTAATAGATGTTGCTATTTATTCAATATTTTTTGATGTATCATTTTCTAAACACTTGACCTAAACCTGCATATGAATATGAGTATATCTGAAATATGAGTACCTGAATTTCAACACATAGTGTATTTTTGGAAGGATGCTACAGGCAGTGGTATGATTTCTTAAAAGTAATGTCTGTAAAACCTAAAGTATCTGGCTGATGCTCCAAATGATTGAAAAAATAGACCCATAAGGAACAGTCATTCCTTTAAGGAATTATTGTATTTTTATTCTACGATTTTTATAAGAAGTAACAAAGCAACACAGAATTGAGATTCTTTCCAAAATCATAAAAGCTGTGTTTGTATGTGTGTAAGACATATACCCCCCCCCCAAAAAAAAAAAAAAAATCATTGTGGCTAGAACATCAAAGAAACCGAGAGACAGAAAACAAGATATAGATCCTTTTGACATTTTCAAAGCATGGTCACCTCATGTTTGGAATGATAAACATTTGGATATATGATTTGTGTTGTAATGTTTTCGAAATAAAGCTTTTGAATCTGGGTGGCAAAGATACTGCATTGACCTATGTCATGTCTAATACTGATTAAAGGTTGTACAAATAGACTCTGAACCTAACAGCAAGATATCTATTGACATTTTCTAATACGTATGGCAGTCCTGCCAGCTCTGGCTGTTATATCTCACAAACTAAAGAAAGGTCAGTGCCAGTGGGTGTTTCACCTCCATAAGCAGTGGTATGAGTGATTCAGCAGCTGACATTGGACGTGACTCAGCTCTGAACCAGATCCCAAAACACTCCTAAATTAAACTAGTTTACATGAAACACCATTTCTGTAAGTATTTCTGTACACTTTCTGTAAGTATTTTAATGGGGTGGTAGAACAGGGAAAATGTAGATCAGCATGTGCTTACTTTGTTCTACAGGAATATCCAGGATGTAAAATGTATTCCTTTAGAGCTGCCATTTCTTTAAAGGCAGCACCTCAAAAGGAACATGTAACTTTTAAGATTACCTATATGTTAACCTTAAAAGAACTAGTATGCTGACTAGCTGGTCATATAACTTCCTTTTAGGTTAGGTGCCATTTTGGCAGGGGTAGGAGAATATAGCATGTGTATAAAGTCCCTCATTCATGGACATGAGAAGACAGACTTTGGGATTACTCCATAAGGGACTCTTCTTGCCACCTTTACTCATATGCTACAAGGCTATACTAATACTAAGGAAATACTAAGGAAATACTAATTTATTACCTGAGAGATATAGAACTATATCATATGTGATATTACTAATAATCGTTCACACATGTTCACTTATGACAACAACAGGTTGCTCAGATTTTCTGTGCTGTTACTATGATAAAACATGAACTTTAAAAGTGATGTGTTTTTCATATCTTCTAACTTTGTAAATTGTTTACATGTAGTGTTAAAACTGATCAGATTTGCTTTTAGTCCCAGCACGATCCTGTATTTCTGGATACAAGAAAAATGAATTTGGATATTTTGAATTTGGAAGACAGTGAAGAAAATATTTATAATTTTCTAACAGGATAAACTCACCTGGCCATGCTCATACCAAAATAAATAAAAAAATAAGATTTTGCATGGTATTTATGAAGAAATGATGTGCAGAACCTCTTCTTCTTCTGCTTGTTCATCGTTTCATTGTTCACTGTTATTCATGTTATTCAAAGGCTAACTTTCAAGGGATTATTGGAAATTTCCACTAACTTCTACTTTATAAACTGTGGATATTGATACGTAATTTGTACTATCCTCCATAATCTCCCTGGTGGTAATACTCTTTTTGTGTATATTTGAGTTTATTTGTATCTAGCCTAATGGAAACCTGGCCTTAATTGAGACATTTAGGTTGTAATATAACACACAAGGTACTATTTCTTTGATATAAATTAAATACAGAACCAAACACAAAAATTATCATGCAATCATAGAATTCTGGGAATTGGTAACATCTCTATTTTATGTTTCTGACTTATTAAATCCCATTTCTTGCACTCCAGTTGCAAATCTTGGAACTCACATCTTTCTAGCCTAGCACAGCACCTCTCCTTCTCTCTGTACCCTCAAGCACACACGGTGATTGAAGGATGCCATACAAAGCTACAATGATGTACAGATCCATGCATTATGTTTTTCCCTGTTTTCACTCTTCTACCTTTAGACTACTTCAAAACTTGCCAATAAAATTATCTCATAAAAATAAAAAAAAAGCAAAAATTGTGACAATCATTTCTTTTATGCATTTAGTCTTTTTGTGTACACATCTAAACCTTCTTTTTTGCTTTTGTGAGGACAGTAAATCTGTATTTGACCTCAGACCTTTCTGAAAATTGAGCTGACCTGGAATCATAGACAGGTAAAGCACAGTAATAATAGAAGTTGAAAATCAATATACTGCTTTATGGGGTCGTGATGAAGTCATTTTGGTTTCAATGATAAAATGATATTTGGATTTTGTAAGATTTGTTTCCATTGCCAATTAACTCCATAGCATCTTCATACCACAGCTGAAAAGTTTCTTGACAGTGACTGTTTCATCCCCACTTTTAAAATCTGGGGCAACCTAACCAAATAACTTTCTAATACCACAATAATCTGCATAACAAAATAATTGTTTAATAATTGCACAACATGTGTGGCATGCAAAAAGCAACAAATTTTTACTACTTCTTCCACTAACTGATTCACAAATTGCCTCCATGAGGTACATGTTTTCTGGTACCTACATTCATAAATAACAAATGTTAGTAAATTGGACCTGCATTATGCAAACTTACTTATGAATCACATCATTTATAAGACAAATTTTCAGTCTAATATTTGTAATATTAGATTTTTTTATTGTAAACTATTAGATTTTTATTTTATATGACAAAAAATGTGTAAATTATTTTGACTTTTAAATTGTCAAAAAAAAAAAGAGTCTGTTGTGTGTGGTTTGAAAATATAGATTAATATGTCCCATGTTTATTTGCTTTCTCAGAACTGGTTTATTGAACCAAAACCTCATAAGCCATTTGATAAGTATCACACTGTATAATGATTTGTATTGTTCTATAACTAACTGCCAATATGAAATTCAAATGTCAAGTCTGTGAACTTGGAGAGGCAGTCAGTTACAGAAGCCATTATTCCTCAGCTTCTAATCTGAATAAAAATAAAATAATAATAATAATAATAATAATAATAATAATAATAATAATAATAATAATTGCAGGTTACTCCCTCAGCTTGACTTCCAAGGAACCTATGCATGTGTTCTGTGCCTATACTTTCTTCACTTGTAAACAATCCTGGAGCATTTCATAGTATAGAATGCATTTTTGTTCTTACATTCAGTTTTATAAAACCAGCACATCTATATTTATAACTTGTATTTAGCCTCATAACTGCTGGTGTTAATGGTAAAAGTTCATCTGACTTATTTTAAATTACATTCATTCCTGTTGTCATTCTTACCCAGAATCTGTAAAATATGAACTACCTTTTTTTTTTTTTTCAGTAGCTTTTATCTCCAGGACATCCCAGGACATTAATATTTCTGTCATTACTTCAGAACAAATGGCTGAGACCAAGCATTTCTATTTCTTATTACAACAGAATTGTTTATTTAGCCTAGGTGAAAAGGTGCTTCGTGTCACTAAAGGCAAAATATGAAAGTTATGAAATTACATAGGTGACACTACAAGCATAATTTGAGCAGTGTTGTCAATGATATAGAAATAGGAACTGTCTTGTTTTCACCATCAAACCATACCTCAATTACTGGAATAGGCAATAGTGGAGAGAAATATCATTTTAATTTTAAAGATACAGTTTTGATGTGGATGATACCAAAGTACGGTAAACATGGGAGCAACTCTGTCATTTCCACACACTAATTCACACACTAAGTCAAAGCAAACCTGCAGTCTGACGAAGAAAAAGAAAAAGAAAATGCCTCTTTGCTTCTGGGTATGTGATTGCCACTTACAAAGAGGAAGTACAATCATTCTAACAAACACACACACACACACAGAGTCAAAATATTTATCCACAGACTGCCTCTTTCTAATGCATGCATTTAAAAATATTGATTCAACTGCAAATAATGGGAACAATTTTTCACTTCTTTACATGAGTTACAAGTGAATTGTGTTTTGTTGTTGTTGTTTTGTTCTGTGGAATTTATTTATTTACTTATTTTTAGAGCAGGAAAGACCCTGAGAAACATGTAGCTCTTCAAAATACAGGAGTGAAACACAGCAGAAACTCCACAATATTAAATGTAACACTGATATACACTCACCATGTTAGTAAGTCCCAGAGGATTAGACGTATTACTCTAACTACATAGTAGTGTCTCATATTGCCCTTGCCACATGAAAAATTCAATAATCTGTGGCAAATGTAGCTACAGAGTAGGTCATCCATGAAAATAAGAGACTTCTGTGTGAAAGTTTAACCCATCATATAAAATCTGTTTAAGAGAAATAAGGACAAGATGACATCTATAATGAATTAGTATTTATATTTTCTAGCAGACAAAAAGGTCATAGAAATCTATTCTGTCTGAGGCAAAATGATGATTCATTTTTTACAGTGAGTGGCAACCTATTTTAACATTGCTATAAAATACTGAAATAATCAAAGAGCTCACAGTTTCACAGTTTCCCTTTATGCACTTCCATAAATGTACATCAATTTTCACATTACAAGCGGACAGGAATCTACATTTTTCACATTCCTTGTTTGGACAGCTTTTTTTTTTTTTTTTTCCTTCATGGATGGCAAAAAGGGGAAACACATTTTCTATCTAATCTTTATCTAAGAAACAAGAATAGCTTACATTGTGGAAAAAGAAAAACTTCATATATCCTGAAAGATTTATGCATCTACCACAGCTCTCAGATTTATTAAAAGGTGAAAATGTTACACTTTAAGTTACTTTAAATTACAAAAAAAAGTGATTTTTCTGAAATAAAAACTATCATATTTCTTTGCTTGTTTCAAACAAAAATAAAAACTTTTAGTTTATAGACTGTAAAAATAAAATGTCATGATCTTTCACAATTCTTACATATTTTTCAACTGGTTGAAACTATTCAGCAAATTTTACTCACTTGTTTTGCTCCAAGTTTTCTACTAGTATGAAACATCCTATTCCCTATATTTTACATGCTGAGTGCTGTTAAAACAATCTTATTAAGCAGAATAAGTTAATCACAGAAAAATGTGATGAGTATTTCATAAATCTGGATGAAGGACACAGCATCAAACTGTCACCTTGAGCAATGGAAAGTGAGAGCTTGTGCAACGTGACAGCTCCAAAGAAATGCAACCCAGCTGGATAACACAGATTATGACCCAGGACTGAATTTTTATTTCAGCAAGCATTAGCTGCAAATAGTGAGAGAAAATAAGAGGAAAATGGTCAATACTGAGTCAAAAATGCTGCAGAATTCATTCTGGCTCATTACCCTTTGCCTAAACTAAAGCATAAACTTATTAACCCATAGCCTAAACTGAACTTATAGCAGTTGCACCATATCGATACATTATGTGTAACATTTTAATTATATTTGAAAACTACCTGCAGAACTTTTGGCAAGAGAATGAAGCGGAGTAGGTAAATACCAGAGAATATTGACTTTTTGCTAGTTGATTTAAACAGATTTAAAGACAAAAAAAAAAGAAAAACAAAAAGAAACAAACAAAAAAACTTCAATTTGGATATAAATTAGGAACATGGAAATGAGGATTTTGTTTTTATATTTTATATTTATTCAAAGAGAAGTACAGAAACGCTGGGAAGATTTCAACATTTCCTTACATTTTGTGACATATCAAGAAAAGGAAAAAAATCTCTCTCTGATGATGATGTAGAATTTATAATTTGAAAAGTCATTTGGGAAATTTGTACTCAAAACTGTTAAAGGTTTGTCCGAATCCTAAAAGAAAAATATAAAATGATTAAGATACAGACAACGAGGCATTACATAAATCAACTGAGTTACAATGACCAGAACATAGTCATATCCCACTCCGAAACCCATCTGCCATATCAAAGGGGAAAAAAATGTACTTACTAAGAAGTTTTATTAAATCTGCTTTCTTTATTAACTTATTCACATGTATGAACTCATATAGAAATTAAATTGTATCTTAATTGTATGTTTCTTTTGGGCTAATTGCACATCTGTGATAATGAAACTGTCTGTGTCTTTTAAGTATCACTTAGTATTCACTGTGGTGAAATAATGGATATGCAATTTTCTTTCAAAAGCCACTTTCAGGAGCTCAATGCATCTTAGGTGAAAGACATAAAGTTGCTAACTTCTTTGAGTTATTAGTTAAAGTGAGGGCAGTGGTTCCCTGAATTTAATTGTGTATTATCTCCAGTTTTATTAAATAAGAAATTTTGCATGATGCTCTGGCAGAAAAAGCAACTAATTGCACTGTGCTTGAGACCAGAACCATTTTACCTTTGGTGTAGAGACAGCAAAATGGAACTACCATCAGGAATAAATTTAGCTCTAAAAGTACATAGATCCTATCCTTTCCCTCTCCCTAATAGGCTGAAAGTTACTGTCTCAAGTCACTTAATATGACATGAAGAAAACAACTGGGTTAAACAAATACAGTAGTTTTTTTCCAGTGACACTCTAACTTCACCTTGGGCATCCCAATGTTTGGCAGACAGAATGCCTCAGGGAATGCACAGCTAGGCAGCAAGCACCACCTCTAACACCTGAAAGGTGCATCGTGAACAAGACACCTAAAGAAGGACTTTGCATATCACAGTTCCACACCTAGAACAGAATTCTCCCTAAAATACATACTTGGAAATGACATAAGGATGAGTCCCGTTCCTTAATCTTCTAATGGATCTAAATTTCCAACTGTGGTCCAGAAAAGTGAACATCCTTCCATTCAGAGTTCACAGTCATGAATCTTCCTTGAAGTTTACCCTAATCCAAGGCAATTATTTTGCAAGGCAGATAAGAATTTCAGAGCTGAGACAAAATTACTCCTCTGCCGAAAGAAAAGCAGGATTTGATCACAGATCACCCAGTCCTTTGTGAGATGCTCTAATCACTAATGTGTACAGTATTGAAGAATTGCCCTCTCTTGATCTATTCTCTCAAAGATGTTCATTTTAGGAACAGGCAGTAATTCTGGAAAATGATAAAAACACCGAGGGAGATAAAAACACTGAGATCAAGAGACCCATATCTCAACACACCTTTATCAAAGGTTCTTCAAAAAATAAAAAATAAATAAATAAAAATCCCCTTAAATAGCTATAGAGAGTCTGGAGACAAACAAACAAAAAAAAGTAAAAGTGTCAAATGTATCAGAACTATATAGTGTCATTAGGCATTTATATCATATGACATTAAATATGTGTCTTGCTCCTGCTCCTGCGTGGGCTCCTCTCCATGGGCTGCAGCTCCGGCCCGGGGCCTGCTCCTGCGGGGGTTCTCCATGGGCCGCAGCCTCCTCCAGGCCACATCCACCTGCTCCACCGGGGGCTCCTCCACGGGCTGCAGCGTGGAGATCTGCTCCATGTGGGACCCATGGGCTGCAGGGGGACAGCCTGCTCCACCAGGGGCCTCTCCACAGGCTGCAGGGGAGCTTCTGCTGCGTGCGTGGAGCACCAGCCCTTCTGCACTGACCTTGGTGTCTGCAGGGCTGGTTCTCGCTCCTAACTCTCCCAGCTGCTGTAGCGCAGCAGTTGTTGTTGTTGTTGTTGTTGTTGTTTTGTTTTGTTTTTCCCGCCTTCCTTAAATCTGCTTTCACAGAGATGTAAACAACATCTCTTATTGGCTGGGTTCTGGCCAGCAGCAGGTCCCTTTTTGAGCTGGCTGGAACTGGCCCTTATCTGACATGGGGCAGCTTCTAGACTCTTCACAGAGAGGCCACCCCAGCAACACCCTGTGCTACCAAGCTCTTTCCACATAAACCCAATACACTCCTTCCATCATATTGTCCATATTTTCTCCCTGTTTTCCTTTGTAGAGGGGGAGTGAGTTCAACTGCCCAGCAGGGTAAAACCATCACAATCCCAAAGGATGTTGAATTCCTAGATCCATTTTGACTTTGCTCATCGGGAACAAAATTCGCTCCCTAGTCCTAGGAAGAATTACTATCACATAGTGCGATATTTGGACCTTGGAATTGCTTTAGCAGAATAATAATTAAGATTCCCAATTACAGATATTGTTGGGATTCAAAATAAAAATCCTTCAAAACAGACTATACTGTCACTCTGTCATCTCCAAAGTAATATTTCATTATAGACATGACCTTAAAATTCCAACAAAATTATTTAAAGGAATCATTAGGATTCCATTTTTCATCTAGACAGATTTTTACTTTTATTTTATTTTATTTTATTTCCAAATGCCTGTCATGATCTCAGGAACGTAGCATAGGCTGTCTTCTGTTTTTTCTTCCCCTTTTTGCCTTTTCTGCATAACATTCCATTAATTCATAAATATACTGTAATGCATTATTTGAGACTTGAAATACATGCAGTTTATAAAGTTGTCATAAGCAGTTTAACTGTATTCTGCTGCATTTAAAGAATTTCTGAGATCAAAACCCAAATACATTAAAATGTTATTTTGAACAAAGAATTGACTTTCATAAGATCAAAAATTCTTGTACTCTGCTTATGGTACTCAAAGATATTTGAACTTGATGAAATAAAGACTTATTTTTTTTTCAAAGATAAAAGGAAAAGAAAAACATAGTTGCTTTGAAATCTTTAATAATCATAAGCAAAGAAAAATCCTTGTCAGTATGACATTATGAAAAAGATCCAGGTACAAATAAAAATGTTAAGTACATACAAGCAATTTCATTTGGAATAAAGATGAACAACATCTGGTTCTCTTAGGCTTTGAAAAAAGCTATTTAGAAAATACTGTAAAGAAGATCCAGAAAGTGAGACAGAGTTACTTTTCCAAACTAGTGATACTGCTTGCATTAATTTGGACATGTGAATACAAAAATAGTCTGCATCTCAGCATTTCAGCTACAGGATAAACAATTGGCTTCTTATTTTTCGTTCTTGTAGTGAAAATAACACAGCACCTTTAACTCATATGAATTGTATTATCCCACATTCAACAATTTCTCATTCATGTGGTTTACTCTACACACATAAATAATCCCTCGAAAAACACAGTGAATAATTCATGTTCTTAAAGACAAATTTCCGATCTATGTAGTTATTTTATTTCAGTAGGAAAACACAATAGGAATTTCTAGTAAATGCATACCTGTAAGATGTTTCATTTCTGTAATGGAGAACTACTTAAATTATGTTTCTTGTTCTACAAAAAATAAAAATAAAAAAAAAAATCTTGGATAGTATCATGAGTATCATATACTACTTATATAAAATAACTAAATATATGTATATATATATATATTAAAGATGTCAAACAGCAGAATAGCATGAATAAAGGAAGGTATGTCTGTAGGTCCAGATCACAAAAACACTTCAGCATGTCTGTATCATTGATCTAAATACTTGACTAAATTCTTAATTTGATCTCATATCTGATTGATTGAAATGGTACAGTATACTATTACATTAAATATAAAACTTTTGTATTCTATAACAGTATAATTAAATATCTGCCTAGGTATATTATGGAAACAGAATTGATTTGATTTGCATTTGAGTAACACAACTCCCACCCCCAGCCCCCCCCAAAAAAGAAAAAACTTATATTTTATATGCACCAGTTTAGCAGAATGTGTTTCCTCCTCTACAGATATTAGAAGACAATCATGGTGATCCCTAAGACATAAACTTAGACCCTATGTGGTAAGTTCCCTTCGGTCAAGAAGTTTTTAGAATTCAAGAAGCTTCTGCATACATACCGGTAACTGTTTCTGTGTATAATCTCTTTGGTACTAGGTCCTAAAGATCATCATAATCTAGGGGCAATAAATAAATAAATAAATAAAAGCATAATCTGGCAGCAACAACATAGGCATTCTTTGGATAAGAAGTAAAACTCAAGAATATCCCATCGTATGGGTGGGTCAGAGACTTGGATATTGGGGACAAACATTCACTGCAGTCTGCTCCACTGAATTTCTTATGTGAGGATTCATACCCATCACACTGTTCCATTGAAAGGGAAACTTACTAAATTGTTTTAAAGAAAATTACACTAGATGCCATTCACTACAAATTTGATATTATGTCTACCATTAATGAATTCGAGTCATCTCGGTGGTTGATGCTATAGTAAGGGAGGCTGCAATAAATCTGAAAGGAACCTTTTCTTAGAAAAGTGATTTAGTAAAGGACTTGAGGAACAAGAACAGGTATATCAGATTGACAAAGGAAATCTATTCTAGACGCAAAACACCATTCACAGAAGTTTAAATGCCATAAAACTAGTAAAGGGAGAGGATAACTAGTCATGCAGCTTATCTGTAGTGAAGTGGGAATCAGGGAATGAAACTGAATTAGATATACTAGGCAGCTGGGGTTTACACCAATTTAGAAGTCTGAATTCTCTGTAAACAATTAAGAGGACACATTCAGATCTGTTAGTGACAACCTGTACAACTGCTTTACATTTACAAAGTAGGCAGTCTGACTGACCAGCAGAATGCTGTTATTGCCAGATGTACTTCCTTAATTACTCCCCTGATGCTAGCTATTGGGTGTATGTATACCTATAAATGTATATATATATTATACATATATATTTGATGATCAGTAAATTTAAAAATCCAAATTTTATAAAGATTTGATGTAATGTGTCACTGTGTCCACCAGTTCAATTTTAAAGTGATGAGCAGAACAGGATATGTAACATTTATTTATTTATTTATTTATTTTATTTTTGGCATAGGATCAGAAAGTTTTAAAACAAAGACATAAACATTTATAAAGATATTTATATTTACTGGCTACATAAAGCTTAGTTAGAAACCTACCACTGCTCACACTGATTTGGATGAACGAAAGCACTTTTTTTTTTTACTTTTTTTTTTTTGATGGGGCTGGTGTTGTTATTAGGGGGGTTACTTTTGCTTTGTTGTTATTATGCAAGAAGATTATTATGCAAGAATCATTAGAACTGAGGTAAGCTGTCTTTTAAATGCCATCTCTTTGTAGGTAAGAAGGACCTCCCCTCGCCTCCATCTATGGGTTCAGGGAAACGAAAGACTTGGGAAGCCTGGTTGTCAGTGAAGATGAGGAAAAGAAGTTGTTGAGTACCTCAGCCTTCTCCACGTCTGTCATTACCAGTTCACCCTTCTCAACCATCAGAGGGGGTACGCTCTCCTTGGCCTTTCTTTTCTGAGCAATGTACCTACAGAATCCCTTCCTGTTATTCTTTGCATCCCTTGCCAAGCTCAGTTCCATCCATGCCTTGGCTTTCCTTGTCCCATTCCTGCACATCCAAACAGCATTCCTATATTCTTCCCAGGCCACATGTCCTTGCTTCCACTGACTGTGCATTTCTTTCTTGTGCCTCAGTTCAACCAGCAGGTCCTTGCTCTCAGCCAGCCTGGTTCTCTGCCCTCCCTGCCCGCTTTTTTACCCAGGGCGATGGCAAGTTCTTGCACTCTAAGGAAAACATTCATAAAGAGTCTCCAGCTTTGCTCAGCTCCTTTGTCCCTACAGTGTTCCAGGAGATCTCATCTACTAGGTTTTTAAATAGCTTGAAGTTCACTCTTTGGAAGTTCAGAGTCCTGACTTTGCTCTTTGCCAGGCACGTATTCCTCAAGATCACAAACTCAACCAGGGCATGGTCACTGCAGCCCAGACTGCCTCTGCTCTTAGCCTCTTTAATGAGCTCTTCCACACTGGTGAGCACCAGGTCAAGTAATACTTCTCCTCTGGTTGGTTTGTCTAACATCTGAAAGAGAAAGTTATCCTCAATGTACTCTAGGAAACTTCTGGATTGCTTAGAGCCTGCTGTGTAGTTTTCCCAGAAGACATCCGTGTGGCTGAAGTCCCCCATCAGGATGAGAGCATGCGAGCACGATGCTTCTTGTAGTTGAAGCAAGAATGCCTCATTCACTTGATTGGGTGGCCTGTAGTAGACCCCAAGCACAAGCTGTCCTTTATTGGTGTAGTCTTTAACTGTCATCCACAAGGTCGCAACCTGTCTGTGGCTGTTTCTGAGAGACAACTCTTCACAATCAATCCCTTCCCTAATGTAGAGGGCAACATCCCCTCCCTTCCTTCCCTGTCTATCCCTTCTGAAGAGTTTGTAGCCCTCTATTCCAGTGTTCTAGTTATGTGATCCATCCCACCATGTTTCCGTGATAGCAATCAGGACATATTTGTCTAATTGCACCATGGTTTCCAATTGCTTGTTTGCCATGCTGCGTGCATTGGTGTAGAGGCACTTCAGCTGGGCAATTGGTCGTATCACATTTCCAGAACCCTTTCTGATTGCATTGGGACAGTTCACAAGTATTTCCCTGCTGTTACTTAGAGTGATAATGTTCTCAGTTATGCTTTCTTCACTCAGAGATGCATCCCCTTCCCCCACTGCATGTAGTTTAAAGCCCTCCTGATAAGCATAGCCAGCTAACCACCCAGAACACACTTGCCCCACCTGGTCAGCTGTGCCCCATCCGGCATCAGCATGCTCAGTCCTCAAAAGTGTGTCCAAGCTCTAAAACCCAAAACCTTGGGCATGGCACCAGACTCACAGCCAATTGTTCACTCAGCCTGTTCATCTCCTTCTTCCTGTGTTCTTGTAAAGAAGTTGTAAGAGTTCTGGGGAATATGGTACAGGAAAGAGGTTTGTGTTGGTAAAGACAAAACAATACTAAATCTTAACATTGTGAAACATTGTGTAAATACAAGCTCTTCAATACTTCATGATTAAAAAAGCAGGTATATTTAGGAAAACTCAACAAACTCCATTTTCATTAGTAGATAATGCACATACAACACTATTATATATTATATTTTTTTTAAAAAAAGTCCCTCTTCTGAACTCTGATAGTGAAATCCAACTATATTAGTGACGAAGGCATGTACTGAGTGGATTCAGCCATTCATGCATGTAAATTCTCAACTGATCTTTCATGTCAAATTCATCTCTCCATTTTTGCATCTTACAGAAGTGAGATTGTATATGCTTTAATATCTAAATTTCAGTTGACCAAATGTTTCATTCTCAATACTTATGAAAATGCAGCAACAGATTTGGGTTTTACATTTAAACATAACAGTGAAAAATATATTGCCAGCTTGGCAATTAAAATACACAAATTTCAGTCCTGTCTGAGGTATGTGGAGAAAACATGGATTAAAAAAAAAAATAAAAATAAAAGACATGACCTTTAAAGACAGAGTATAAAGAGAAAACTGGAAAAAAAAATAAGCTAAATATATATATTTTAAATGCAAAAGTTCAGTGTAATTAATTCACAATTAATTCACAATTAATTCACACTACTTAATTCAATAAATGGCTTCCAGAGTCTTCCATGGTCTTCAGGTCAGATATCAAGACATTTTCACAATTTCATAACATTGAATTTTTCTACTTAACAGAAAAATACTAATCAGGACTTATTTTAAATTCCCCTAACTTGATTGTATTCTGCAAAGTGGACCAGCACACAATTCAATCTTTCCCAACATTCTTGGAGTCCTGAAAAGCAGAAAGGTGATTAAATTTTCTATTTTGGTTCATATTTGTTGACAAAGATTTCAGGGATTCTAAAGTATCACTGGACTTTCCCAAAGAGCAACAAATGATGTGGTGTTTTTTTTTGCTAGCATGTTATTGTTATGAGAGATGTAGCTATGTCTGTTAAAATTTGTCAAGATTTACTGCTATAGTAACCTATGACACAACATAACTTAGAACATGACATGCTGATAGATACGGAAGCAATGGTGAAACAAGACATCCATTAAGTTCATTTATCAAAGAATGTATACATTTACTTTGTTTGCAAGACAAGTAACAATAATAAATAGTGAACAGCAAAAGTTATTCCACCTTCCTTGAAACTTGCTCAATAAAAAGGCATTGTGTATTCCATAGGCAGTTCCCAATGCCAGTTTAAAATAGTACTGTATCAGGCAACATGAGATTATTTGATCTATGATGCCTATACATTTAAATTATATAGGAAAGTGTGTGGGGCTTTCATAACAGAGAAATTGTCTATCATGTCACTTTAGCCTATAATTTTGCTAGCACAGTAAAAAACTTTTGTCAGTAAGCAGCTCATAGATTATCACTGTTAGATGGTAGACTTGGATTTGTTCATGTTTTATTTATCATCTGTTACATCTGATTATCAGCTGACACACTTTAACAACTTTTTTTTTAATGACTTTTGCTCATCAGTCTACACATTTTAACACTTTGGAATGCTTTTACTAAAATTATTAATATAATTCTTATACATCCATGTCCCAGTATAATTAGTGTTTATGTTTCTAATAGGATTGGATGGCAACAACAATTGTTTTAACATTTTTCTTATAATAATATCCAAGCTCTACAACATTTAACTTTCAAGGGAATGATGGTTGGGAGATCAGATGCTACAATTTTGACTACACTTTTAGAAAGCTATCAAATTTCAGAGCAAAAAATGACTTCTAGAGTCTTTTTAGCTAAAAATGTACCTGACTTGTCATTCCTTCAGATCTTTTTATTAAAAAGTATTGTAAAAAAATCTGAAAATAGTAAGGAGTCTAGTCAATAAAATGCCTGTAAGATTGAAAGATTTTCATTGGAGGCACATGAAATGTTTCCACATAGAATGTAATAGCTACTTTCCATATGTCTCAGTCAACATTTAGCCATTAATAAGATCTAACTAAAGAGTTAAAAGGGAGACATAAGCTTCTTGGAAATATCTATCCAGAAAAAAACATAATAATAATAATAATATCCTGTTAAAGCAGACACTGAATAATAATGGCAAAAGGAGTTAGAATAGTTTCCTGTGTAATGAACTGGGCACACATACAATGAACTATCAATACAATTTCCATGTAGACCATGTGTAACAAGATTTTTTTAAAAAATAAATAAATACCATAAAAATACTACACGGTAGAGGAGCCAGTTTGAATTTTCAGTCAATAATACATATATAATGGATTTAATTTTTATTATATACACAGTAAAGTCCCTGTTTAGTGGACAGAATTCAGTATGTCTGTACTCCAAACTTATACTGCTTAGATCAAATTAATTGATTAGCTTCACCATGAAGATGAATCATAAAAACACTAAATGACTGAGGTATTGTCTGTTCCCTACCCCACAGCTGGCAATGATTTTTAAACATGATTTCCACAAACATAATCAAACTCAGCTTTGTTAAGGCAGGACAGAGGAAGCACAGGCAGTGATTAGGAAAAAAATCCACTAAACTCCTTGGTAGCTATTGGGAGAACATTTATGGTTTGTTTTTTATTGGTGCAAGGAACCACCATCTCCTACACAGTTGTTTTTGCTAAGCACTTTAAAAAATAAATAGCAGTAATTATTCTAATTGCAAAGTTACTAGCTCATTTTCTTCTCATCTTTTTTTCAAAGTCAGTAGTACATGTGTTTTTTTTGGAAGATGTCTTCTGTGTTTGTGAAAGTTTTCTGATTTTTATACATAAATACTGTATCTTGATGGCATAACTCTCCAAAAATCCTTCCTCATTTGAGAGCACTTACCTCCTAGTCATTTTGGTGTCTTTTGCTTATTAAAATGGGATTCTAATTTTGTACACTTGACTTGAACAAAATGTGAATTTCCAAGGGAAAATGCCAAATGTAAATCATCCCAGTAAACCCAGAGACAGCAGAAAAGTCTTGCTTTTTTTTTTCTCTCTGTACTCCTTATGAAATTAAGAGTTTTCTAACTTAGTTAACATTTTCCTTCCACCCATCCCTACTTTTTTATTTTCAAACTAAGCTTTTGTTTCCTCTGTTAAAACACTTCTGCTTATTTTGTAATAAGTGTATGTATATGTTTCCAAATACATATATATGTTTCCTAAAAGCAAAGGTTTATAATTTAAAAATGTATTTAACAATACCCTGTCATCATTTTAGTTTAGCAGATTCAAATTCACTTAAGATCTGAAGTTCATTCTGACACAGAGATAAAAAATTTTGAAAGTTTTTAGTAAAGAAAATAAGAATAAACAACAGGTAATTTGAAATACATTCCTCAAGTCTGCTAATTATTTTGTGAATCTGTTTAGAATAATACTTTTATTTTCAAGATATTTGTTATAATTTTTACCCCACAGTCCTCAACGAAACAATACTTTAGTTTAATAGGAGCCCTGTTTGAGTAGAGACTGCTGAGTGCCCACTTACACAGAGCAATATTTTCTGCAAAGTAGACTGAGGTAATTTGTACACAAAATTACTTCAATACAGTAATTGATTACACAAAAGAATAATTAGTAAGGGGAGTAAAACTGAAGCTGGTTGTGAATGTTCAAAGGGATCTCACTGAGCAACAGAAGACAAAACTCAGTGTTGAAAAATGAAAGCACACAGACAAGGAAATAAAACACGCTACATATATATGTAGAGTCATGTGCTCTAAATCAGCTATGAACAACTCAGGGAACAGATTTTCACTCAGAGAAGTCAGTTCTCAGGGAGGTCAGTGTTCAAGAGCATAAGGAATGGTAGGAGAGGAACAAAAGATAAAACAGAAGACAACACTCTGCCACTGTATAAATCCTTAGCCAAGAACCGTTTGAATAGTGAACACAGTCCTCCCTTTCCACTTCAGCAAAGATATAACAGTGCTATGAAGGTGCTGAAAAAGGCATCAAGGATAACAAAAAGTATGGAAGAGTTTTGAATATATGAGCAATCATATAGGCAGGACTCCTGGAAGAGTTGTTACTAAGCAGAGTCATGACAAATATAAAAAAACATGAATGATGGGAAAAGTGTCTTGCTTAGAAGTAAACATTTGTTACAGTGTAAAACTGAACGGAAAAGAAACCAATAACAAGAACAGAATATAAGTTTTAAACTTTTTCCACATGATGAATGCTCAGTTTATGGACCTTATTGCTCAATGTGTTGTACATACCTAAATATACATTAAAAAAAAAAAAAAGATAAATATCAAGTATTAAACGCAAAAATTAGAAACAAACTATCATTCAAGTAGTCCCTAAGTCACAACTTATTAGAAATTGGTTATATCTCTCTGCATGTTCTATTTGTATAGACTTTTTTGTGTAAATTTTAATGTGATTACATTTTTAAAAAGCAGTTATATTATACACCTAATATATACACTATACACCTATACATTCCTAAATTTTTGCTCAGCCCCTAGTCTTGGAACTGAGGTGTACTGTATGAATTTTCTGCCATATGGTATTTTAGAAGTTTAGATAGGGCACAGGATGTGATAAAGAGGATTCGTTGTTTTCCAGCAAGGAGTAGTCGTATACCTCCATTTTCTCCATCATATTTCAGACAGCAATTAGTCTTCAGGAAAAAATCAAGTACTATCAATGTTTTCTGCTCCTAAACTGAAAGGTGACTCCAGAATGTTTCATTTTAAAAGTATAATTGTTCTGGATTAAAAATTATATAATAAATTAGATTTCTAAGTGTTCAGTGCCCTTTTATACCTACAGTTCTGCTCCATGTTCTGAATTTCTGATTTGCATCTGACCTGCGATTTCTTGGCACATTACTTTTGGAAGTATTTTTGTAGTTCAATGAATTGTTTAGCTCTTACATTAGGTGATTTGGAGGGTACCTACGCTTTATAAGCACTTGTTTGCTGACTTGTTTCCATTTAAATTTGTATTCTATATGAAATAAATGACATGTTTTATTCTCATATCAAAGATAGCACTAGCCCACAACAGAAAGTTGGGGAGAAAAAGTTCTTTTTTTGAAGATTTAAAAAACAACAAAAAAAAGTGTTAAAAATGAAACCCAAAGAAATAGTCTCCAATTCAAAAAGCCCCCATATTAGCTTTCCTCTAATCCACACAGGGTTTTTGGAAATTCATATTACCAACTTTTACTTACTATTTAACTTTGTGACAAAAAAACTACATAAATAAAATCCAGTAGTAAATCTCATGTAGGGAATTTTTTTTCTACACTGAAATATTCTGACTCCTAGATAAGACTGAGGAGTGTGTATGCTACAAAGGTGCCTGTAACACTTGACCTAAGCCTTCCAGGGAGTTATTGAGAGCAGAAGCTTAATCACCATTCAGAGTGATTCTTACAATGATCCTTTCTCTATTTACCCTCATGACATCCAGGGATACTGGACTCACTAAACTAAAGATAGCCTTGGTGCCTTTCACTCCTAGAAAAAATGCAATGTTGGTTTAGAAACATTTTTATATTAAAAAATTACAGTGGAAATTAAAAAAAAAAAAATCATCTGTTATCTGGTTCTTCTGTATGAAGGTAGAGAGTTTGAGGGTGCAACAGAAACATGCAGGAGTCAAACAATTTTCTCCTACATCTTCACTTTCACTACCCTCAAGAAAATTGTTTTCTGACATTGTGCCTAACGTCAGTGGTTTGTAAGATGAACTCCAAGCACTCCTAGAGATGGGACAATTATTCAGTCCTGGTACCATCTACAGTTTGACTGTTTGGAGAAACTGTCTTTACTGTGGACAGCAGGATATGCATAGTATCCAATACACCGTGCTATAAATAGTGAATGTCATAATATAAAATTGTCTGACAGATGACTTAACATGTTCTTTTATTTTTCTGTTATTGTTAAAATTTTAATGAGAAAATTCTACTTTTGTACTGGAATTCACTAACTTTTCTGTTAGCTACTTGAAAACTTTTGCTTTTTTGTTAATGTAAATATAATAGAAATGCTGTATTTTTATTTTTCCGAGAGCTGTGGGATTCAAACATCAAAAAAAAAAGTTTTTTCATGTTAATGTTTGTGAGTAGTATTGAGCAAAAAATATTATCCTGAGTTTTGTTCCAACGCTCTTGTTTACAAGACATTGAGTTATTCAATCTGCAAAGAAATGTAGAAAGGACTTAGACAATATATCGGAACCAAGAAATGTAGAATAATGAGCAGACAAAGTTGTCTTTGAAGCATATTTTATAGAAATCATAATTGGTGAGAAAAAAAAAAAACACCTTCATTTTCTACTTAAACTACTTGCAATTTATTATTCTTCATTATATGAGTCTCTAACTACAGTGGGGAATCATCTTTGCTTAAATTATTCCTTCCATTCCTATAGTCATTCTTCCTCTTTACTTTACCAAAACAGATGCACAGCAATTTCCTGTTATTTAAATTCCCAAAAGGCTACCTTGCAGAGTAGAACTGTTCAAAATCTTCACAAAACTACATTGAGCCAGTATGATTTTGATTGTGCCAGGCAAGCTATAGTGATTAGCAGGCCTGTGAAATCCTGATGGTCAGGGAGCTGGTATTAGTTACTCATTTTTTCATCATATTCTGTCTAAACTACAGCAATCCAATAGAACTAATCATGGAGCTGGCAACCTCTAGAAAACTTATCTACAACCTGTCTCATCAACAAGAACTATGAGAAGCACAACAAAGCCATTCTCTATTTTTCACATTCGAGAAGAATGTTGAGACCAGATAAAAATCTCTATTCTTACCTTCCATAGCATATACTGATACTTTCCAAAAATCATCTAACACCTCAGAGCTCAGCATGTGGCTGATAAACTTGCAATTTCATTACAAACAAACTTTCTTTTGGAAATACAAAATTCACTTTTCAGGACATAGATGTTTTCACTATGATATGCAAACAGCAATGAGTTGCTTACACCTTTAATTGCAACCTATTTGTGTAGGCAGTCTTCAAAGTTAAAAAACCTTGAGGAACGTAGAATCAGTGATGAGGTAGATGATCTGGAAGCATCTGTTCAGCTTGCTTACTTCAGCTTGCAGCTATTTGATTTCATTCACATGGTGCTGAGGCCAAACTAATAGGTTTATGACCCCATAAACATTATTATTTCTGGTGCAATGATGCAAAAATATATATAGCTTGCTTCTTAATTTGAGTGGTAAGATGACATGGCACTTATGCGAGGTGTTTTCTCAAACATGGATCTCATTTTTACATTCATTGAGAAACATTAACAACTGTTTTATAACTTTCTTGTCCTTAACAAATCACTTTATTTTCTTTAACTAACTATCTCTAATGCAGACTGTAGTGCATACTCTTAAAAAAGGCTGAAATAAAACTCTGGATAAATAAGATACCTCATGCAAAGTTCTGGAGACATTCTGGCCACTCTGAAAGAGAAAGTGAACAAGTAACAAACATTAACTGCATCAATCAATGAACTTCCAGATGGTTCTGATAGTCTTAATAACAAAGCTAGCACGAATGAATGAATGAACGAATGAATAAATGACAGAAAGAAAGAAAAGCAATTGTATAACAAACCAAGAGAAATTAACTGCCTGCGTGGTGAACCTATCGTCTGACTTTTCCAGTCTCATGCTTGGTAGCTATTCATATTTTTAGAAAACTCTCTCACTGCTGGGATTCTTATCAAAACAGGCTAGTTGAGCAATGAGATTTTAAAAAGCCAGGAAAGCAATATTCAAACGTACATGGAATGTGTTCAGCAGTTACATCCCCCTCAAAAAAAAATAATATATATATATATATTTTCAAGCATGAAGGATCATTACTTTCAGTAATTAAATGAAGATTCCTCCAGGATAGAACTGTATGCTGTTGTTTTCACTAATTACAATTTTGTTAAGAGTACTAGGCTTTAATTTACCACAGATACTCTATTCAACTTGAGCATAAACAAACATTTTATCTTGGATTATAATTGCTCTTTTCCTCATGCAAATTGTATTTTTTGAATGACATTTATTTTGTGTTGAGATTTATCTATGCTAGATCTATTGTTTCTGCTGGGATTTGCACCTCTTACAGAAATTTGTTTTTAATCTGCTCTTCATTCACACACTGCAGGATGCAAACACATATCATAGATGTTTCCCTGAGTCCGGGAGGAACAGTCAGCCTCAGACCTAGCAGACTCTACTTTTCTCTTAGGCCAGTTTAAGGAAATAATTGTTGTTTATTTGTATAAGGATATATGTGGTCTTCTAGTGAGATTGCTAAAGAATTTGAGTTACACCTCCAAGATGTATGAAATCTGTTTTGTTAATTCTCTGCTGATTTTCAACCATAAGCAAGATGTATACCCTTACAGGGAAAAGGAGTTGTCAAGTTTCCTACCTGTAGGACTGGGACATACCTCAGAAGATCACTTAGTTCACCTTGTGCCTTAAGGCAGGAGTGTCTCCAGCTAGGTCATTTTTCAGAGAAGTGCTTCTTGTCATGTCTTGAGACCCACAGCTGTACAGGCAATACATTTCAGCACTTCGTTATCATTAATAGCATTAGGGTTTTTACCCACCATCTAATATAAATCTGTCCTGTTGCAATTTAAAGCAGTACTACTTGCCTTGTCTTTCACAAGGATGGAAAGTAGTAGCATTTATGTATTTGAAAATTGTCATTATGTTCAATTTTCCTTTCTCTCCTTCTCTTCTCAAACTGAAAATCCTTTTTCTTTCATGTTTGCTGGACTTTTCATCATTCATATTATTCTTCAGCAGACTATCATCAGTTATTCTACATCTTTAAATTGAGTGCAACACAGAGTAGGAAATCGTGTTTAAACTGAGACATTTTCAAGACCTAATGAAAAAGAACTATTTCTCGTTTTGCAACTGATTTTGTGTTGTTTTTTGTTTGTTTGTTTGTTGTTGTTGTGGTGTTTGGTTTTTTTTGGTATCAAATCTCACTGTGAAACAATTTCCTACACCATGTTTGTTTCTGAGTTTCAAAGATGTGAGTGATTCCAGAGGCTGAAGATCAGCGAGGTATTCAAATAACTTAATCTGATTAGGATACTGAATACTTCAAACCACTTTTAAAATCTAGGTTGGGGCAGATATTTGCAGGTATTTAAGTGCCTAAAGATATAGTAGATGATTGGACATGTTTTCTAAAGTCACTAAGAAGACAATGCTTATGCGGATCCTTAAATTTCTTTGAGGATCTAGACACAGCTGGCTGATTTCTCACTGGTAACTGCAGGATATGAGTCTAAGTGTTTCTTAACAGAAACTATCTGCATCTTTTCATATCAAAATACTACCAAAAAAACTGCTGGAAAGCAGTTCTACAGAGAAGGGCCTAGGAGTCTTGGTGGACAACAAGTTAACCATGAGCTAGCAATGTTGTCTTTGTGGCCAGTGTTAACCTGAGGTGCATTTGGAAGAGTGATTCCAGCAGGTTGAGAGATGATATCCTCCCTCTCTACTCAGCCCTGGTGTGGCCTTATCAGAAGTACTGTGTCCTGTTCTGGGTTCCCTAGTCAAAGGGAGACATGGAGCTCCTAGAGAGAGTTTAGCAGAGGGCTATGAAGATGATTATGGGACTGGAGCATCTCTCTTATAAGGAAAGGCTGGGAGTGATCAGCCTGTTTAGCTTGGAGAAAAGAAGGCTGAGAGGGGATCTTTTCAATGTATTCAAATATCTTAAGGACAGTGTCATCCTCTTAAAGAGGATGGGAACTGATCCTTTTCAGTGGTGCACAGTGACAGGATAAGAGTCAATGGGCACAAACTGAGACATAGGAAGTTGCATCTGAATATGAGGGGAAAAAAATCTTTTACTGTGAGAGTGACAGAGCTCTGGAAAACATTGCTCAGAGGAGTTGTGGAGTCTCCTTCTCTGGAGATACTCAAAACCCCCCTGCAGGTGATTCTGTGCAGTGTGCTCTGGTGCTTGAGCAGGAGGGTTGGACCAGATCATCTCCAGAGGTCCCTTCCAACCTCAACCACTCTGTTCCTCCGTGATTTATTTTTAGAAACGTGTTTGGAATTTTTGTCTAATTTTGTTTTAAATGTATATAAAATGAAGGGGAAAAGTTATGGAAATTGTAAATAACTCTTTGGAAAGCACTTTGTAATATCACATATAAAGAGTTACATGTGTCCTAATTACAAACATTTAAATAAGTTTCTCTTTAACTGCAAAGAAGCAATGGTTGGATGGGAAAATAACCCTAAAAATAGTAAATAAAACTATCAATAGTTTCTCAAGAATAGCTACCAAAATTTAAAATGTTCATATTCATTGTTTGCTGCTCTGTTACAAGTAAGAGAAATTTTCTTTTAATTTCAAAATATGAAATTCATTAAATTGAGACACTACCTACTTTAATCAAAAAGATACTAAATAAATTATAAATTATAGATTTTTTCACAGCATAAAGTTATCATAGCTTTCTAAACACCTGAATGGATAGTAGTGCATACAGTGGTGAATAGAAGGCAATTCTAAACTGTGTTACTGGTTTCCAGAAACTACATGTAAGCTATTAAGAAAAAAAAAAAAAAGAGTGCTTAAAAAAAAAAAAAGTGCTTGAGGTCACTAGAAATAGAGAAAAAAGAGGCATGCTAAGTAAAACAAGAAAATGGACTAGAAGTTACCTGCCTCCAAGACAATGTTTCTGAGATCCAAATATAATCAGGAAGTTCCCTGAAGACTTAGAATTTCTTCTAACTGCAGAAAATACAATTTTAAAGAAATGGATCAAGCTACTCAACCTAAAGATTTCTACAGGTTTTACCATTGTGATAATTTAATGACTCCTCTGAGACTGCTCATCTAACTTGCTGTACTTTATAACTGCTGATAGTTTCAGAGAATTTGAGAAAACCAAAATAAGCCCTCTTTTAAAATAAAATGTTTCCCTTCTCCTTTTCTTTATTATTCTCTTGCCTGCCTTCCTCAAACCATATCACTCAAAAAATCTCTTATACACAAATCAATTTATCTGACACTGTGATCCTCTCTAGTACATTTCTTCAGATCGTCCAAATAATGGAAAAGATGTCTCATCCCTATCACTATCTCACCAAAACTCTCTACTAGAAGAATATAGATGGTGTCAGATTAAACTAGGCTGTAGAGAGATGACTTCTTCTACCCCTATCCAGTTCATAAAATCCTATGACAAATTGGCCACTGATGGCCTCGACATTAACTATTTGAACTCCCACCTTTCTAGGAAGGTGGAAATAATATATCCATATCCTTACCAGTAGAATACAATATAGAGCATGTACCAACATTCACATAAATTTTTCACAAGGTTACACCTTTCTGTCAAAGTAATTCATTCTACATCACAGTCCCTGAGCTACCAGCTACAAGCCTTTAGTGAAATGTGCAAAAAGCTGAGAGATTGAAACTCCTATTTTCTTTTGAGAGTCTCTTCTGAGCTTAAGCAGCTCCTGTACTGATACTTTGCTCTTTCTGTCATAAGAAGAAATTATGGATTTGCTCCTTCCTGCTTTTTTTTTTTTTTTTTTTTTTCAAAGGGGATCGAACCAGGGAAATCTATTAAATCTGTAAAGAAAGAGGAACTTGCAAATAAGCCCATGATGACAGGGTATCCCATGGGAAGAGAACAGAGCCAAGTGGAGTTTGTTCCTTTATTGTTCCTGTTTTTAAAGAGAAGTGAGTAGCTAATGCACTGCCATAATACTTAAAAGTGGAAGAAAGAAATATTCCTGTTAATGCAGTAAAGTATTTGAAAGTGCTTTCCAGATGTTTACCAACTTATAGATGTCAATTTTGAATGATACATTTATCAGTTTACCTGACAAGATTAGGTTAAAGCCAAAAAAGGCCAAAAAAATATACCTAGGTTTTCCTGGTCCATTGACTAATGGGGAAATTGGAAACATATTCTTTTTTGTAAATGTTCATGTGCATTTATTTCAAATGTTCTTGCTGGGTTTCTTGTAGGAGTTTTGTTGCTCTGATTTTTTTTTTTTTATTCCCAGTATGTATGTTACTTCTCGAGATTATTATGAAATGACCTTGTTACACATTTCCATCCCTTCACATGACTTCATATGACGTTCACTCTCATCCATTAAATCAAACTTCTGGCACCTGATTTTGTATCTGTGATTTTTTGTTGCCGTCGTTCTTTTTTATATATATAACAGGATATAACAGGCTACAATCAAATGTTTTCTTCAAAGTGAAAGTCTGCTCTTTGAAAGGTCACAACACTTCTTTACAATTTGTTGTGAAAACAAATTTTATAAAAATCTATAAAAATTCAAAGATCTGATACTTCGATGTCTACCTGTATATAAAGATCTGTTTAGAGGTATTTTCAGTTTTGCAATAATACAATATGTTACTTGTCTATCAAGCACCAATACTCTTCTTAAAAGAATACCTCTTGAAAGTTGTTTAATTTGAATATGAACAGGCAAACAAGATGTGAAAACTCTGTCAAAAAAGCTGAAACTCTCTTTTGGTTAATGTTTTCACAGTGGTAAGCCTAGGGGGAGGCTGGCCTCCTACAATTAACTTACTATTTTTTGAAAACTTTGGATTTATCACTTGAGTTTATCCAATCCCAAGAATTTATTCACACAAGACTAAATTCCAACACTATGATGCTCAATGGATATGACTTAAATTAAGAATATTATTATATGTTAAAAAAAATGAATCATCAACATTCAGGTTGAATGAAATTCAGAAGCATCTACGAAACTCCTCTAGCATGGCTACCGTGAGGGAAAAAGTTTTAATAACATACTCTTATCTAGTAGATTTCAGTTTTTTGGTTTCTTTTTGAGTATATATTTTATTATTTTTTTTTCCTATGCATCTTTCTAACACTTTGGAGTACTAAAGTATACTAAAGTATATGCCTTGCAAACTCTTCACTGTAAACTGCTGGGTTAGAACCATGGAAAATGTAGCGGTTTTACCCTGTTATTCAGCTGAACGCCACCACAATGGTCTCTCATTCCCCCTCCTCAAAGGATAAGGGGAAGAAAATAAGATGGAAAGGGCTCAAGGGTTGAGATAAGGACAGGGACATCACTCAACAATTATTGTCAGAGGTAAAACAGAGTCAGTACAGGTTGATTAATGAGATTTACTTACTATTACTAACGAACTAAGGAAATGCTGGGTTAGAACCATGGAAAATGTAGTAGTTTTACCCTGTTATTCAGCTGAACGCCACTACAATGGTCTCTCATTCCCCCTCCTCAAAGGATAAGGGGAAGAAAATAAGATGGAAAGGGCTCAAGGGTTGAGATAAGGACAGGGACATCACTCAACAGTTATTGTCAGAGGTAAAACAGAGTCAGTACAGGAAGATTAATGAGATTTACTTACTATTACTAACGAACTAAGGAAATGAGAAACTAAAAGAAATCTAAAAACACTTTCCCCCCATCCACCCACTTCTACATCCTCTCCTCGAGCAGTACAGGCAAATGGAGTATGGGGGCTGTGATCAGTCCCTAACACTTTGTCTCCTCTGCACCTTCACTTTCTGCCCCTGCTCCCCGTGGGGTCCCTCCCATGGGATGCCGTCCTTACAGAACTGATCCTGTGGGGGCTGCCCACAGGCAGCAGCTCTTCAAGAACTGCTTCAACATGGCTCCGTACCACGGGGTCCATCCCTCAGGAGCAAACTGCTCCAACATGGGTCCCCCACGGGTGGCAGCTTCCCCCCCCAGACCCCCTGCTCCTGTGTGGGCTCCTCTCCACGGGCTGCAGCTCCGGCCCGGGGCCTGCTCCTGCGGGGGCTCTCCATGGGCCGCAGCCTCCTCCAGGCCACATCCACCTGCTCCACCGGGGGCTCCTCCACGGGCTGCAGCGTGGAGATCTGCTCCATGTGGGACCCATGGACTGCAGGGGGACAGCCTGCTCCACCAGGGGCCTCTCCACAGGCCGCAGGGGAACTTCTGCTTTGTGCCTGGAGCACCTCCTGCCCTCCTTCTGCACTGACCTTGGTGTCTGCAGGGCTGGTTCTCACTCCTCTCTCTCAGCTGCTGTTGAAAAGCAGTTTTTGTTGTTGTTGTTGTTGTTTGTTTGTTTGTTTTTCCCTTTCTTAAATCTGCTTTCACAGAGGTGTAAACGACATCTCTTACTGGCTTGGCTCTGGACAGCGGCAGGTCCCTTTTGGAACCAGCTGCAACTGCCTCTTACCTAACATGGGGCAGCTTCTGGACTCTTCTGAGAGGCCACCCCCTGCAGCCCCCTGCTACCAAAACCTTGCCACATAAACCCAATATAGACAGAGAAGGACAAAATTTTCCTGACCACTTCTTACGCAATTTAAGATCTTACCATACACACTGCAAATAGAAAAAGACTAACATTTTCAAATCAAAATCTGTCTTCTCATCTTAGGTGATAGCCTGTTTATTGTCAGAAAAGAGTCTTGATCATGGAAAACTGAAAGTAAGAAAGCATAAATTCACAGAATAATGCAACACCAGAAACATTAGAACATATCCAAAGAGTGGTAATTTCTTTGAATTAAAAGGAAGAGAAAAACTCGAACAGGTCTGCTTGAAAGGGGTGGATTAATTTAATTAACACCTTTTATTCATTTTATCTCTTAAATCTTTCATTATTCAGACAAATTTGGATATCATGTGAGTTGGTGTAAGAGGCTTAAGCTCTTAAATTACTTGCCATTTTTAATATTGTTAAATCTGTGCACTCAGAGTGTGGCAGGACTGCTGTAATGAGCTATACCAAATAAATAAATAAATAAATAAAAATCTGTATCCTTTCTGTGTACTAGACAGTCTTTGCCAACTCTCAGACAGCGTGGAAGCAATGATTTATTCAATCCAATCAAATATGTAGGACACAAAAGCAGTTCTTCAGCCAAAAAATCTGGAATAAATGGATTATTGAAGGGAAACCTAGGGACAGCCCACTGGAAGACAGTACAAGGTAGGTTTACATGATTTGATTTAAAATTCCTACCAGTCAATCATCCCCAACTCTAAAAAAAAAAAAAAAAAGGAATATCCTTAGTCATTTACATATGCATTACATTTATGCAAATTACTGGTGTGAGGAAAACTGTTGCATTGGTAACATTTTTCATCATGTACTTCACAGATGGAACTGGACTTGTGCATCCCAGAAGAGTAAATAATCAGATGAAAGGGCTTAGCTTCTGCCTGGAGGACTTCAAAATCCCACAGCTTTCTTTGGCCTGATCTGCTTTCTAGTGTGCAGTGATATGACCTTAAGCATTATCCCTAAATCTTTAGCCTTAGAAACACTAAGCCCTTGAGAGCAGCAACATGCTATATGTGAAGTTGGAAAGTACAGAGCAAAATATATGAGAGCTTTGGCCTTTACGTTGATCTTCTAGTAATCGTAGCACAAAATTTATAATTGGGGCCCATTGCTAGACCCTTGGAAATCTGCCTGTTCAGTTGAATCACAGGCACAGCCCAGCAGCTGTTCTAGGTAGCTGGGCAAAATTGCTGCATTCCTCCCTTCCCATCAAATATACACATCACTCGGACGGCATCATTGGTGTCTGTTCCTAGAATACATGAATTCAGAAGAAAACAGACATTTTATAAGAAAACTGACAAATTCATGAACATTTCAGAAGAAAACAGACAAATTAATAACTCCTGTTACAGTTATATCCTGTAAATCTTCTCAGGTTCCCAGGTCTTGTAGATCATCTACAGGCAACACTGATTCTATGATTTCTCACTGAAGATGTATATCAGCATACTTTTTTCTGACTCTACTGGCTCTATTCTATGTGTCCTGCACTTAACTATTTTTGAAACTCCTTTTAAATGTGATGGTTTCTGTATCATTTAGCTATACTCTAAAGTCCTGACAATGTTAAACTTTCCTTTAGAAAAAAAAAAAAAAAAAAAAGAACATGACGTATTAGCTTTGATTCTGCCTACTATATGCTTCCTGTTTGCAGTGGAGAGAACCAATATAAAATCCACAACAGCAAGAGAAGGCAATACAGAAACTGTTGAAACCACATTTCTCTGGTGAAATTTAATTCATTTTATGAATATTTTTTTTAGGGGAAAAGAAGATTTGGTGTCACTGAAAGAAGATTACTGGATCATTAACATAAACCAGAAAATATAATCACTTTGATTAAATCAATGGAAGTTTAGGAGCTTTCAACACCTGATAATCTGATGCATTCCTTGCATCAGTGCAGCTACCATCACTGTCTATGGGTGACGTGAATAAAAGGTTTGCGGCATGCTTATAATTCATCTTGCTGTAGTCTATCAGTTATTAAAATTAAACAGATGAAAAGAAAGGAATTGACAATTTACAGCCGTTTTAGTATTTGATAACGAGAAGTACTAATGATGGTTCAAAACCACCTACAAGAAGAAAAAAAAAGAAAAAAAGAGAAAAAAAAGGAAAAAAATATTCTATTTGAAAGTGCACAACTTATTTCTGAGGCTGTCACATAACTGTAGGAAAGGATTATAAACTGAAGTTACAGCCCATTTGATTTAGCTGTCATTGGATATGATACTTGTAACCAGGCATACTATCATACTCATCACTCAGATGTCTCTGCATTACACATTATAAAATGAACCTTCAGAGATCATACAGAATACTGTAGCGACTGTTACATTATGTTTCTTTGTGGGTTATAAATGTACAGATATAATTTGTTCTAATATACTTCTGTGAAAGGACTGTTCAATATGTAACAGTGACCTAGAAGGTTTCATTGTTTTCTTTATTTGCAGGGGACAAAATTGACATCATAGTTCATAGGCAAGCTTTTGCATATTAGAAAAGTTTGTTCAGGAGATGCTAAAGTTTCACTATAACATTAATAAAATATCCCACCTCTCTCCCCACTTCAGGAACAAGTATATTTAAAGAACAAAATGTAAATACCAACTGTATACATTTTTTCCTCAGAATAACTGATTTAATTTTGAGGCAAGCAAAAAGATGATAGTCTGCATGTCTCTGAAATGTCGAGAACATTTTCTTTTCAATGTTTGTATAGATGCTATTGCCAGACTGCCTCAAACTCTGGGTAATTCTTTATTTAGATAATATCTGTCAAGCCAATGAGAAAGGATTCTAAATGACCTGAAAGGTCTGAAACCCTTGAACAAGTGTTTTGTTTTGTTTTGTTTTGTTTTGTTTTGTTTTGTTTTGTTTTGTTTTGTTTGTGTGTGTGTGTGTGTGTGTTGATGGCTAAGACAACTATGGAGTACAATGGAATTTAATTTAAAAAAAAAAACAAAACACCAATGATCACTCTCAGAAAGAAGTTTGCTCTGTCTGATATTGAGCTTCTGAAGTGATAGATGCATGAGAAGCAAATGCGTAATTGATAATCAGAGTTGTGAGAAGTTGCTTTTCAAACTGAGCAGAAAACTCCATTTTACATCTATTCAATCACAAAAAGTCCTAGAGCTTCTGATGTGTCAAAAAATATGCCAGTGTACACATTCTGTCAAGAACTTGCATCATGGTTCTGCAGGCAGGGAGGTTCCCCTACTGTTACTCAATTCCTACTGCCAAAACAGCATCTCAGTGCTATCATCAGCATGTCAACGAATGAAAGAAGGAATACTACCACCTTTATTGTGGGATCAGGTATTTTCTTCTGATCCTTAAGCAGAGTTAGATGTGTTTCATTTCAAGTATCTATGTTTTCAAGTTACTGTGGAGTATGAGGATTTAGGCAATTAATTAAATACCAAATGGTGGAAATAGGAGGCTTATTGATAGCTTGTGGATAGTTCTATTTTGTGAATTCTAGTATCTACAAGATGCTGAACATAAGTACCTAGGCACTTAAACTATGTCATTCTTCCCACCTTTCCCACCCCTAAAATTGTAGCCATTTTTCTAACTGTATGAAGTAAGCTTTTTTCTTATCATTTTCATCAGGAAGATTTTTCTCCACTATTTTGAAACCAATGCAGTCATTTGCATTTCTGCAGTAAATATGAAAGGCAACCTTTCAGTTGTTCAAGAGCACACCACAAAATAATAAAACATACCTTATTTTCTTTGATGCCAAAGTGTCATTAAACTTAAGTACATCAATGCATAAAGGAATGTATCTGCTTAATTGTTTTTTGAACCAAGGCCCAAATATCTTACCTAGAAAACATTTAAACAGTGGAAAATCTTTTCATTTGTTTTAGTGGGCTTTGTATAACTTCCAAAATAACTAGACATGATGAAAGTTCTATAATACATCTGCTTAGTTAACTAAGGTAGAAATCCATTGAGCATGGATTTTGTCTTCCCATTTCTGTTCTGAGCTCTCATACCTTATATCTGAGTTTACAAAGGAAACTGAAATAAAGGTTTGTAGAAACACTGTATTGTCTGATCAATTGCATTGTATCTTAAATTCTGCAGTATTACAATGTTCAGCACTGCAATGAAACTTGTAGTGCAAAACAATAGTAGATATTTACTGTTACTTTCATTATATTTAATTCATTAGTAGGACTAAAAACTAACTGCCCAGAGAAGTCGTGGATACCCCACTCCTGGAAGCGTTCAAGGCTAGGTTGGATGGGGCTTTGAGCAACCTGGTCTAGTGGTAGGTGTCCCTGTCCATGTCAGGTGGTTGGAACTAGATGATATTTAAGGTCCCTTCCAATCCAAACCATTCTATGATTCTACGATTCTGAGTGCTCACGCCCCAGTATGTGATTGTAATACTCAGTAACAGGCTTAATTCTGGCACAGATACAATGGTCCTAGACTATGTCCATGTCTGACAATGGTTGCAGAAGTCACAGAGCCCAGAAACTGTTTCCTGTGAGCAACTCAGAAATGGCCATGCTCTTTGGGGATAGGCAAGTTGGCAATCACAGTTGATAAGTTGGCCTCAGGACCACCACAGAGTGCACTCTGACCATTTTTATTGACCTCCAGAATGGCAACATTGAGGGACAAGGACATAGGTATCAATAACTTTTGTTAAAGACATTTGAACTGGGTTCTTAAAGAAGACTTTCTAGTGCTTAGGAGGATGCTGTATCATAGTGGTACACCGCAAGACAGCATATCCTGTGAGTCAGGTCCCATCATGAATTTCTATCAAAGCATTTAGTACTGAAAAAACTCTGAGCTGATTATTGACTCAAATGACCATACATTTGCTCTCAATTGTAATGCTTTTATTGTGACTCCCACAATGTCAGATATTTTCTCCTGAAAGACAAATATCATTATAAATATATCACAGCTTTCCTCAGAAAAGTAAGATCTAAGCCTTGATTGTTTCAGAGGAAGGGTAGAAGACCTGGTCATAGTCTGATGGTTTAGTTGAAAACCAATTGATGTAAAGCTAATGTTATAGTATTTTCTTGTCTAAGCCTGTGTGTTTTGAACATTACAGATAGGATCACAAACCAGAATAACATTGAGTGATTATGGTTTATCAAATCATTATTTTTCAGCTGAGCCATAGGCAACTGACTGGGGACAAACAGGATCATCTCCCAGCTGTAAATTAAAACATATTAAATATAAACCATGCTCATGATTACCTTTTTTATAATAAGGATTTGGGATTATTTACACTATGTTAATTTTCTTCATATTTGGAAAAGAAGGGGCAGGAAACTAAGAGGCATTTACTTGTGGTAATTCATCGATCTACTGTAACTGGACCACTTTGGAATTTTCCTGGTGGTGTTAATAAATTGTTACTGTAATAATTTTCTTCAAAGCAAGCCAACATTAATGAACAGCTTTTTTCTTTATTTATTTTTCTGAGCCTTTATACATTTTAGATATTATATATATATTTATGTAAATATATATGCACCTTTTTAGTGTCCTTGCTAGCCAGCAATGCAACAGGTGCCCATATTTCTGACAGGTTCTCTTGTGGGCATAAAAGAACCTTTTATGTTCTGGATGAGATACCTCTGCATCTGTACTTTTAAGCTAAAGACACTTCAGCTGAACTCCTGATATAAAGAAGAATGTGAAGCTGATGGATAGTGGAAGAAACTGTAAATATAGCATTGTGTAGTTATTGATAGAGAAGAGGGGCTGATTCTCAAGGAATGGATTGGGATAGCAAAAGTGACAAGATAAATAGGCAACGTGGATTAAATAAAATAAGGGTAAATTGACCGAAAAAGCTGTTTATGAAACAGCAGATAACTGAGTATTTGGGGGCTGAAATGGTGGGTTTAGAATCTTTTCCTGATATCCAACCTGAACTTCCCTTGTCACAGCTTCATGCCATTCCCTCAGGTCCTATTGATCACTGGAGAGAAGAGATAATTCCTGTCCCTCCGTTCCCCATCATGAGGAAGCTGTAGGCCACAATGAGGTCTCCACTCCTCTAGTCTCCTCTTCTCTAGGCTGAACAAACCAAGTGACCTCAGCTGTTCCTCATACATCTTGCCCTCCAGACCCTTCACCATGTTTGTAGCCCTCCTTTAGACACACTGTAATAGTTTTATGTCTTTTATACTGTGGTGCCCAAAACTGCACACAGTATTCAAGGTGAGACTGCACCAGCACAGAGCGGAGTGGGACAATCATTTCCTTTGATCAGATAACAGTGCCATGCTTGATGCACCCCAGAATATGGTTGTCACTTTTGGCTGCCAGGGCATGCTATTGACTCAGATTCAACTTGATGTCAACCAGAACACCCAGATCCCTTTCTGTGGGGATGCTCTCCAGCCTCTCATCCCTTGGTCTGTACATATACCCAGCGTTGCACCTTCCCAGGTGCAGAATCAGGCACTTGATCTTGTTAAACTTCATATTGTTGGTGATTGCCCAGCCCTCTAATATGTCAAGGTCTCTCAGGAAGGCTTCTCTACCCTTGATGGAGTCAGCAGCTCCCCCTAGTTTAGTGTCATCCACAAACTTACTCAAAACAGCTTTCAGACATATATCCAAGTAATTTATGAAAACATTGAACAGAACTGACCCTAAAATGGAGCCTTGGGGAACACCACTAGTGACTGGCCACCAGCCAGATGTAACTCCATTTGCTAGAACACTTTGAGCCCAAACCATCTGCCAACTGTTCTCCATCATATTATGTATTTTTCTAGCTGTATGCTGGACATTTTGTCCAGAAGGATACTGTGATAAACAGTATGTAAAGCTTTACAAAAATCCAAAAATATTACATCAGCTTACCTTTGTCACTTAGATGAGTGACCTTTTCATAAAAAGAAATTTGGTTTGTTAAACAGGACCTTTCCCTTGTGAACCCATTTTGGCTATGACTAATGACCTTATTATCCTTCAGGTGTATTTCAAAAACTCCCAGAACAATTTGCTCTATAACTTTACCAGGCACTGAAGGGAGACTGGCACACCTGTAATTACCAGGGTCTTCTTTCTTGTCTTTCTTGAAAACTGGTACAATATTTGCCAGCTTCCAGTCAACGGGGACCTCTTCAGATTCCCAAGACCATAGAAAAAAAAAATTGAGAGAGGTCTTATGATGACATCAGGGGAATGATTCCCAGGCTGGAAGAAAGTGATTATTTGTCTAACTATGTGAAACAAACCACCTTTTGGAGAAACTCTCCATTCTTACAGATATTCAAGATGCTAAATTAGACTAACCTTCTGACTTTTAGCTTTAAGCTAGGAAAGGTAAATCTTTGTGTTTATATAGATAATTTAAACAGAGTGTTTTTGTTGTTGTTTTCTTTCACTGGAGTTCATAGGTGAACTTATCATAAAGTTCCATCTACGCATGTTCAAGTCCTAAAACCATTCTGGGTTTGAAAACGCTGATTTACAGTGGTAATGAAATGTCTTCTACATTTCATCTTACTAGCTTTAGTCAAACTTTTGACAATCTGTTATACCAAAGGATCAATGCCCAGTAAAAACAGGAAGAATGCATATAAGCATAACACCTGTTTTTTTTTCCGTCAAGTTATGTCAGGCAGGTCACTTTTCTACTACATTTTACGTTTGTGTGC